>NC_030683.2:131282440-131587440 GCF_000004195.4 Xenopus tropicalis | reverse complement strand
GTTAACATTTAAAGGGCCGCTGTAATATTATTAGTGCAGGGATAGGTCTTGCCTTTGCAGCTCAACCCAACAGTGATCCGGTTTCTCTTCCCATCAATAGATACAAGCCTTAAAGATGGTCTTTTTCACGAATTTAAGAAGTATGGGAAGGTAACGTCCGTACAGATTCATGGTGTGTCGGAGGAGCGCTACGGCCTGGTGTTCTTCAGGCAGCAGGAAGATCAGGAAAAGGCACTTAATGCGTCGAAAGGCAAGCTCTTCTTCGGCATGCAGATCGAAGTGACTGCGTGGGTAGGACCAGGTACGCTCTCTCTCAGTTCTACCATCCAGAAATACTACAGTGTTGGGAATGGGATGTTGGACATGTGATTATTCTTTCATTATGGATAGTGATTTGTATAAGGTGGGTATGTAAGAAGGGTATCCATTGCCTTTTATGTTAAGGCGGCCATACACGGGCTAATTATAGCTGCCGATATTGGTCCTTTAGACTGATTCGGCAGCTTATCTGTCCGTGTATGGGCACGAACGAACGTCCTGTCCTGTAATCGACCATCTCGATCGGGCAGGTTTAATTTTTCCATTGGATTGGGTCCCCGAACCTAGCTTAAAGTGGCCATACACGGGCTAATTCTAGCTGCCGATTCCGGTCCTTTAGACTCATTCAGCAGCTTATCTGCCTGTGTATGGGCATGAACGACGGGCCTCTCCTGTCCTGTAATCAGCCAAATCTTGATCGGGCAGGTTTAAGTTTTCCATTGGATTGGGTCCCCATACACGGGCCGATTGTAGCTGCCTATATCGGTCCCTTGGACAGATTCGGCAGCTTTTCGGCCCATGTAGGGGCAGCAACTACTGGCCTGCCCGACCGATATCTGGCCTGTAATTGCTCCCTTAACAGTCGTTCTAATTCTGTTGTTTGGCCCCAGGGCCAAATGACCGAATTAGCCTAAATTCCCCATAGGTGGGGATATCGGGAGAAGATCTGCTCGCTTGGTGACCTCGCCAATCGAGCGGATTGTTACGTATATGGCCAGCTTTAGGGGGAAGACACACATAGCTACCAGTAGCAGCTACTTGTCACGGCTGCAGAAATAGACAGTGCTGATCGTTTAGTGATAACTGTCTGTCTGTTTGAGCAGAGGCAATTCTCAGTATTGTCTATGGCAGGGGATTTTCTACCATTTAGTAGCTGCTACTAAGTAGCTCTGTGTGTCATTACCCTTAGGTGCAGAATGTTAGAGCTTTTATTGTTTGGGCTGGAGGCACTGCACCATGTTACACATTATGTCCATTAGGAACCCAAGCTAAATGGTGTCAGTTGAAATGTGCTACACAGTGAAAGTAGCTTCTTGTAGCCCCAGGTGCACGCTGTACCCTCTGCCTGGGTAAATAAGTACAAAAAGGATGAAAACAGTAGCACACTGGTTAGTTTGAAAAAAGTGAAACTCAAGTGCCAAGCTAAATGGTGTTTCCTTGTTTATTTCCAGAAACTGAAAGCGAGAATGAATTTCGACCTTTGGATGAAAGAATAGATGAGTTTCACCCAAAAGCAACAAGAACTCTCTTTATCGGAAACCTGGAAAAGACCACGACGCACCTTGACTTGCACAACCTGTTTCAGCGATTTGGGGAGATTGTGGTATGTGACGCTGTGCCGAGTCCTAAGCCGGACTGCATGGGTTTAACTTGCTTTCCCTTCAGTGCTCTGTGTGGCAGCAGCTAATTAATAACGAGGCTGCCCTGCGTACTAAAGGAACTTTGTCTTGGTCTGTCCCCTTATTAGCCTTCGCTTCCTGCGGCCAACGTTTAACTATTAATGTAGTTTAACTGTAATTTGCAGGCTAAGTGGTCTGTTAAAACTAAGGTCATTTGAGCTTCTTCATTCATACAGTGGGATGTTTTGTCCCTTGTACAGATATAGGACCCATTATCCGGAATGCTCGGGACCAAGGGTATTCTGGATAAGGGGTCTTTCTGTAAATTGGATCTTCATACCTTAAGTCTACTAAAAAAAACAATAAAACATTAATTAAACCCAATAGGATTGTTTTGCCTCCAGTAAGGGGTAATTATATCTTAGTTGGGATCAAGTACGGGTACTGTTTTATTATTACAGAGAAAAGGGAATCATTTAACCATTAAATAAACCCAATAGGGCTGTTCTGCCCCAATAAGGGGTAATTATATCTTAGTTGGGATCAACTACAGGTACTGTTTTATTATTACAGAGAAAAGGGAATCATTTAACCATGAAATAAACCCAATAGGGCTGTTCTGCCCCAATAAGGGGTAATTATATCTTAGTTGGGATCAAGTACGGGTACTGTTTTATTATTACAGAGAAAAGGGAATCATTTAACCATGAAATAAACCCAATAGGGCTGTTCTGCCCCCAATAAGGGGTAATTATATCTTAGTTGGGATCAAGTACAGGTACTGTTTTATTATTACAGAGAAAAGGGAATCATTTAACCATTAAATAAACCCAATAGGGCTGTTCTGCCCCAATAAGGGGTAATTATATCTTAGTTGGGATCAAGTACAAGGCACTGTTTTATTTTTACAGAGAGAAAGGAAATCAGTTTTAAAAATCTGAATTATTTGATTAAAATGGAGTCTATGGGAGACAGGCTTTCCGTAATTCGGAACTTTCTGGATAACTGGTTTCCAGATAACGGATCCCATACCTGTACTGATATCTCCGGGGTAGAGAAAACAGTTCTGCAGCCTTGCCTGTATCTTACATTGATATTTAAAGCTACCGTTTTTATTTCTCTTCATGTTAATCCAGTTCGCCTCCAGTCTGAAAATGCACCGGGGCTGCCATCCTTCCATTGATCTTACCTTTATTTATCTTTGTTCCATGTCCAGGATATTGATGTTAAGAAAGTGAACGGCGTTCCTCAGTATGCATTCCTGCAGTACTCTGATATTGGAAGTGTCTGCAAAGCAATTAAGAAGATGGACGGAGAGTACCTGGGGAATAACCGGCTAAAGGTATTGAATTCCACCTCATTCGGTACATACGTACACAACACGCTGTTATTTGTACTTGCAACATATGCTTAAGTCATTGCATAAAGGGATATGTGAAGGTTACAGTAACATGGGATACGGTGACTTTTTTTCTGGAACCACACAATTTTGGGGGTTTTAGGGCAATTTTTCCCCCAACAGGGGGTCTAAGCTTGGCTTTTACAGTAGCTGTTCTGTCATTTTTGTGCAGCTGGGCTTTGGAAAAAGCATGCCCACCAACTGCGTATGGATCGACGGCCTCTCGTCCAACATTACCGAACAATATTTAACGCGTCACTTTTGCCGTTATGGACCAGTGGTGAAGGTAGGCGGGGAGGTTTGCAGCACGCTCTGTGGTTATTACATCTCTCTAAATGCTTTCCTATTCTTTCCTTTTGTTTTACATACATGGTCAGGCTTTATTTTGGGAAGAGATATTGAACACCATATGAATCCTGTGCTGCGGCCGACTGCGTTAATATCAACCAGTTAGTGGCGCGCACACAGATAAAAACCTCATTTTTGCGGCAATGCCAACAGCCACAGCACTCGGTGTATATAGTGATATAAATATTTATATCTATATAAAAGCCTTTCCAGGAGGCGTATTAGGCTGAAGTAGCATATTTTGTATAATCTGGGTTATCATTACTTAGAATGGCTAATGGAATTCAAACAACCGAATACTGCCACAGCTGACTTACCAGTAACAATAAAATATATATAGAGGCTTCCAAATGTCATATTCATCCATCAGAAGAGCCTGGATATAAATATTTAGTATAGTAGAGCTATTGGCAATTAAGGATGCCTGCCATGTTGCTTGGATACCTTTATGGATTATTACTGCATGGAATAAAGAAGGCCATTGATTCACAGTGACTGTTAAAAAAACCAAAGCTGAAAGCTGATTTTTTTTTTTTTTAATTATTATTTTTTTTTTTAACCCACCGGGGGATGAGGCTCTTATGCACAAATTTTTTTTTTTTCTTTTTGACAGGTGGTGTTTGATCGCTTTAAAGGCATGGCCCTGGTTCTCTACAATGAGATTGAATATGCCCAAGCAGCTGTAAAAGAGACCAAGGGAAGGAAGATTGGTGGGAATGACGTTAAGGTGTGCAGAGTCCACCTTATATATATTAGTTAAAAAAAATATATATAGGCACTTGCCGGCGGGCAAGCTGGTTCTTATGAAGGGGGAAGGATATGAAACTGACAACATTGTGCTTTTCAGGGAGTATGGATTGAGCCCAATCCTAATATATATATATATATAAAGTGTTAGCCTTGTGTCTCTAAGCTTCTTGGTGTTTCCATAAACATTGCTTGTTACTGGTAAGCAGTTACATCACTGCGCCACGGAAACCCAGAAATTGGATCAGACCAATTCCACCATCTCCCCATTTCAGAGAAAAAAGCAGATATTCCCTTCTACTGGGGAATAAACACATAATATCGTACAGTCGACACACATTGGTTTTTGAACTTTATATTCCCAACCATAGAGCCTTTGCCATACGCTCTGTCATTTCCCTGCAGCTCTGTCCTCCTTCCTGAACTATCCTGCTTGGCATAAATCAGTTAAGCTTTGCATTTTGCTTATGCGGAAACCATAAAGACCCCAGCTATGGTCTTGTCTGACCTAGTCCTAAGATATAATGGCTGGCCCCGGCTTTTTGATAATTATCTCCCACAGATGAAAATGTAAACTTGCCCTTATCCTCCGTGTAATGCCTTGTTACTGAATGATTTTAGTATGTATAGAAGAACACTTTATTCGGCCACTTCCGTCTCTATTATGTAGCTTGTTATTGAATGTTTTAATACTTATTGGCACAAATATTAACATTTACTGCTTGTGGAACTTTTTTCTCACTATTAATATTTCTTGAAATGCCGTCACTCAGTGTTGTGTCCCGGCTGAGTATTTTTCACTTTAACTTCTTGACTGGTCTTTTAATTGGGTTATGGATCACTTAGGGGTCTGAGTTCATTATTCAGGTTCATAATCTTCTCTCTTCTCTTTTAAAGGTTGATTTTGCAAACCAGGAGAGTCAGCTGGCTTTTTATGGGTCTATGGAATCATCAGGACAAGATATAAGAGACTTCTATGATATAATATCAGAGAGAAGGTAAGCTGTAGTGGAAACCAATTAATTCTTTGTTCTCTAAGGGCTATTGCAGACGTGGCTACATTAGGCACCCTAAGTCCTGCATTTTTTTTAGCAGGCTAGTCACACAGTGTCAAGGCACACTAAACCCTGTAGGGGATTACAGGACAAGGGCCTTTCTGTGCTAATGTCATCTAACAAACAGCAATTGGCTGTTGGTTTAGGTCTTAAGGTGGCCATACACGGGACAATTCTAACTGCCGATATCGGTCCCTTAGACCGATTCGGTCCCTGAACCGACTGCGCCTATGCCCGTCTTTCTAATTCGATCGTTTGGCCCCAGGGCCAACCGACCAAATTAGCCCGATATCGCCCACCCGTAGGTGGGGATATCGGGAGAAGATCCGCTTGCTTGGCGCCAAGCTAGCGGATCTCAGCGTGTATGGCCACATTTAGGGATGTGCTTTAGTTCCTTTGCTGCTGTGTTTTTGGGCTACTGCAATGCAGCCCAATGTAGCCCTCTATACCGACCAAATTAGCCCGATATCGCCCACCCGTAGGTGGGGATATCGGGAGAAGATCCGCTTGCTTGGCGCCAAGCTAGCGGATCTCAGCGTGTATGGCCACATTTAGGGGATGTGCTTTAGTTCCTTTGCTGCTGTGTTTTTGGGCTACTGCAATGCAGCCCAATGTAGCCCTCTATACTATTGCAAATGTAAATTTAAAATGGGATAACTGCAAAGTAATCGGCGTTTATCTCTCTTGGTTACCTAAAGTATTTGTGAACCTGCATAGAAAAAGAGGTATTTAAAGGACTTCTCTACTCTTCTGTATTAATAGGACTGACGAATCAAGGAGAGGATCTTATCATGAATTCACCTCTGCAGAACGCACCTACTATGAAACTGTCAGGACACCAGGCACATACCAGGAGGAATCAAGGCGCGAATATCCTACAAGAAGCCGGGAGCTCTACACGGATTGGGAGACTTATCAAGGAGATTTCTATGAGCAACGTTACTACGATGATGCAAGAGAATATAGAGAATACCGAGACCCTTACGAGCAGGATATTCGTGAATATAGTTACAGACAGAGAGAGCGGGAGAGAGAAAGGGAGAGGTTTGAAACAGAGAGAGATAGAGATCATGAGAGGAGACAAACTGAGCGCAGCCAAAGTCCGACCCACACCAGGCGGCCCCAGAGCCCCGCAGGATCACCATCACAGTCAGAGAGAGTTGCAAGTGATCCCGAGCGCAAAATTTACAGCCGCTCCTCAGATCGAAGTGGAAGCTGTAGCTCTCTTTCCCCTTCAAGATTTGATAAACTGGACAAAGCCCGGGCAGAACGCTATGGTAAAGGTGAAAAAACAGAAAAAGACCGCAGTTTTGAATCAGAAAGAGCAGACAAACGGCCACCGCGGAAAGAAAAGTCTGATAAAACTGAGAAAGACAAACCTGAAAGGACAAAACGAAAGTCTAAAAACCATTCTCCCAGCTCTCAATCTTCTGAGACCGATCAAGAGAATGAGAAGGAGGCAAGTCTTGAGAAGCAGAGGAGTAACACGAAGCAGCCAGCCAAAGAAAAGAACGACAAGGATGCCACGTCCAAAAACCGCCTCGACCTTATGCCATGTGTTGTACTCACCAGAGTAAATGAAAAAGAAGGGAAAGTCTTCGATTCTCCAGTTCTTGAGAAAGCAGTTAAAAGCAAGCCTGAAAATGAGTCTGTCAAGTCTCCACCAGTGGATCAAAAGGCCCTGATTCCGCGGCTTGACCAGCTTAAAACTGACCAAGTGAAATCCGAAACAGTAAGAAATAAAGTCCCAAAGGAGAAGGTACTTGCCAGCCATGTTGAAGTGGTGGACAAAGATGGTAAACAAAAAGTAAAAAAGCACTTAAAGGTAGAGCAGCCTGCAGAAGGCGCCAGCTCAGCAGATCTTGAAAAATTAGAAGCTCGGAAGAGGCGGTTTGCTGATGCAAATTTAAAATGCGATCGACCAAAATTTGAAACAAGGCGGAGCATTCAGGAAGAGGAGGATGCTAGGGTCTGTTCAAAAAAGCTAGATGCTGTTTCTTCAAGAGATGTTACTGTTCTAAAAGATGGTGAGTCAGAAAGGAAAGGCTCCAGAAAAGAGCTGTCTAAACGGGACATCCGCAAAATAAAAACAGAGAGACCTTTTACTGTTAACAGCCCCAAAGATGGCCAGGAGAGTTTGCCTCTTGGAGCTGGCATACGACCCAACCTCGATGTACAGTCCCGCCTTGTGGAACCAGTGGATGAACAGTTTGAATCATCAGAGACTTCCACCAAAAAGGCAAGTGTTGTAAAGCAACGACACATGCAGTTATCTGAAGATGCTGATAAGGAGCTGTTAAAAGATGATAATAGAAAGATGTACTGTCCTCCTCCTCCTCCTCCTCCTCCGAGAGAAATGATTGGGATGGAGAGGTCAGAAACCGAAGAGAAGCTTGCTATTGATATTGATTACACACAGAGTTACCGGAAGCAAATGGAGCAGAACCGTAAAAAGCAGCAGATGGAGTTGGAAATACTGAAGTCTGAAAAGTTTGGGAGTCCAAACAAAGAGACTGATGAGTATGAAAGACGGAGCCTTGTGCACGAGGTAGGCAAACCGCCTCAAGATGTCACTGATGACTCTCCTCCGAGTAAAAAAAAAAAGACTGACCTGGTGGAATTCGAAATCAACACTAAGAGGGAGAGAAATTACAGAAGTTCCCGTCAGATAAGCAACGAATCAGAAAGAACTCCTTGTTCCCCGAGCGTACGACCATTTCCATTTCACGAAGATGAAGAAGCCGGTTTCCCGCAGGTGATTACAATGAAAGAAATCAAAGAGTCGGCGAAAGTGGATGAGAAGACTACGTTTCCTCATCCGCCCATCAAAGAAGAGCCCTTTAAACTGATTCCTAGCGAGTCCATCAAAAAGGAGCAAATGGCTGAGCCAAATAAATGCAAAATGCCTGTCATGAGTCCAGAGGAAGAGTACAAATGGGATAGTCAAGTCAAGCAAGAGTGCAACAGGGTCGACATCGGCTTCCCCAGCAATTTAGTCAAAAGAGAGAGCATCAGAAAGCGGTCTAGAGACCTAGAACCTGGGGAGGTTCAGTCTGACTCTGATGACGAGAGCGATCATAAATCCAACTCTCCAAAACACGCCTCTATATTGGAAAGTTCAAGGTTTTCTTTTTTATTAAGAGGCAGTGAAGAGAAACTACGCGAGCGGGAAGAAAGGATCTCCAGCTCGTTGGAAAAGAATAAATTTTACTCTTTTGCTCTGGACAAGACCATCACCCCCGATACAAAAGCTTTGCTTGAAAGGGCCAAATCGCTTTCCTCGTCCAGAGAAGAAAACTGGTCTTTTTTAGACTGGGACCAAAGGTTTGCCAATTTCCGTAGCACCAAAGACAAAGTCAAGGTTGATTCTGCTCCAAGACCAATACCATCGTGGTACATGAAAAAGAAAAAAATTCGGACGGATTCCGACGGCAAATCTGATGACAAGAAAGAACACAAAGAAGAAGAACAAGAGAAGCAGGAGTTATTTGCCTCGCGCTTTTTACACAGTTCAATATTCGAGCAGGACTCGAAACGACTGCAGCATCTGGAAAAGAAAGATGATGACACCGACATCAGCCTTGTTCGGCCACACTGGAGGCAGTTCTCGTTTGATGGTACAAGCAGCGCGCCCGATCTTGTCCAAGAGCCAGTTGTGCTCTTTCACAGTCGTTTTATCGAGCTGACGAGAATGCAGCAGAAAGAAAAAGAAAGGGAAGAAAGTCCAAAAGAGACAGAAAAACAAGAGGAAAAAGAGGTCCAACCAAAATCTCCAGACCCAGTTCCAGAAAACAAAGATCATGAGCTTAAATCTCCTTTGACATCTGTGCCAACACCTGCTCCACCTGCTCCAGTGTCTCAGCCAGAACCATTACCACCTGCTGTAGATAAACTAGTTCCAGATAAAGCTCCACCTGATGTTCCTACAGTAAAGGAGGAAAAACCAGCAGAACCTGTTGAACCAGCACCAGAGGAACCCAAGCCTGCTCCGGTTCCTGCTTCAGTCTCTTTGGACCAGCCAGTTCCACCTGAACCTGTACAGGTTGTTGAAGAAGTAAGTGTACTTCCTGCTCCATCTGCTCCAGAAGATGTTGTGCCTGAAGAACTCCCCTCTTACCTGGATACAAAACCACCTACTCCAGGTGCTTCTTTCTCTGAAACTCCCAGCAATTCCATAACAGAGATGGAAAGTTCTACAAAGCCTGCAAAAATGGTAGAGGAAACTGACCTACAAGAAGATAAACCTTCCCCAGTTGTAAGTACTGACATAGTATGTCAGACACCCGATGTGGTCCCAGATGCTCAACCTCTCGGCTCGGAAAATGACACGGAAGCTGAAAATTCTACACCGGTAAAAGATAAAAAGACATATAAAAGCAGAAGAGCGAACGCTGCCGATAAGCCAGCAACAAGAAAGAGTGTGAGAATTGACAGAGAAAAACGCAATAGATCAACATCTCCACGTGGGGAGACTCCAAAACATCTGGAGGTAAAAAGCGAGCCTGAAAGAGGATCAAGGAATGCAGCAAAGTCACCAAGTTCTGTGGCAGAGCCTGAAAGCTCAGAACCAAGTTTGCCCTTGGCTCGGACAAGGCGTAGAAACGTTAGATCTATCTATGCTACAACAGGTGATAATGATACGCAGGCAGCAGTCAAGGAACCAGAAACACCAAGGTCTACTAGAAAGCGACTAGAGAAGGAACCCACTGAGACTCCTGCAGTTGTGCCAAACAAAAGGGGGCGCCCTCCAAAAGTCCGCCGTAAAACAGGTGAAGAGGTTTCACCTATTAAGGCAGAAGCTTTAAAGCAAGAGCCTGAGGATACCGAAAGTAAGGATTCAACTGAATCGATAAAGCCTACAGAGGGTTGGAGGTCCCCTCGGACACAAAAACTAGCACATTCTCCCGTGTCAAGTGGCCAGCAGGGCAAAAAGGGGAAAAACGAGCCTAGGCCACTGCAGGATGCTTCAGGAGAATCCAACGAAGACAGCAATGAAATATCAGAACCTATTGAAGATTGCAACAAGCAAAGGTTGGGGAAAGAGGAGACATTCGTGGAAGAGAAGCACGAGCAGAAGGAAGAAGTTGCTGACGGGTGTCCTGCCGAAAACACCACTGTGGATATATCTGAGAAGAAGAACCGCTTGGAAAAAAATTCCAAGCCAAAAGGGGGAAGACCAAAGAACGCAAAGCCTGTGGTGCGCTTAAAAGGCATTGAAATCCGCCTTAACGTGGATGAGGTGAAAGGAGCCATGAGGCCAGCTGAAGATCCTGAGCCGACTGTTGTCTCGCCCGTTAAAATCAAAAGTCCTCAAAAAGACGACGCTGCAGCACCGACCTTTCCAAACCAGTCAGAGACGACCTTCCCTGAAAACCCTGACAAAGACAATCCCGCAGGGCCCAAGCTGTCTCCTGAAGCGGCGCAGTTAGCACGACAGATGGAGCTTGAACAAGCCGTTGAAAATATCGAGAAGATCACCGAAACCACTGCTGTTCCTGCTTATAAAGATGCCCAGGGAAGCGAGGTGCCAGAGACTCGCTCCGAGGAAGATGGGGATAAACCTGCGCACCAGGCTAGTGAAACTGAGCTTGCAGCTGCAATCGGTTCAATAATATACGATATCTCTACAGATGCCGAAAGCTTTCCAGCAGCCCCAACATATCCACCCGAAAGGGAAACCACTGTCCCAACTGATTCTGCTGCTGCTGCAGTTCCAAATGCTGCCCAGCCAGAACAGATGGAGCCTGAGACAGACCAGGCAGTGAACATTATCTTGGGAACAAATGCCACCCCTGGAACGGAGAGCACCGCATCCACCACCTTGACTCCCAATCCGTTAGCCCCTGAATCCACAGACTCCAAGGAAGCCGACATAAGCTTCAGCGAGTCTTCAAATTCCGCACAGGAGGCGGAACCTTCACGTGAAGCCGAAACCCTTCCAAAACACACCCCTCGGAAAAAGATGCCCCGTCATCGCAGCCGAAGAGGGCCGCCCAGTAAAAAGGCAGAAGTAGTGGGCACCAGTTCATTGGAGCAGGATAATCAGAGTCAGTCTCCTGTAAAAGAGGAAAAGGTTAAATTGGCCGAAGGGCAAAAGGAAAAGACTAGTGAGCCGACGGCTGCTCTGAACCCCGAGCAGCAGCCGCTGGAGCCAGGTTTGAGTTCTTCATCTCAAGACAACGATCCAGAGTTTAAAGAGGATAGAAGTCCAGTTCTTAAGAATGCCATTCAGTCACCTCAGCCCCTTCTCATCGATGACGTTAGTCAAACCAGTTTCAAGTTGCGCTCAAGCACTGAAAACCCCCCTGTGAGCCCACCAGTCAGCAGTCCTCCATTGCAGCCAGGCACTCCTGGGAAGCTCCCCACCTCTGTGCTAACCTCTACCCTTTCTCATTCAAGCACGAGTATCATGCCTGAGTGGATGTCTAGACACGAGGATAGCAACACCATCTCAACCCCACCTCCAGCTTTACCCCCAAACACAAAAGCTTCCGATGTGGATACAAGTTCCAGCACCCTGAGGAAGATCTTAATGGAGCCCAAATACATTTCGTCGAGCAGTACCCCGACCATTGTCACAAGTGCTATCTCTGAACCCGTCTCGGCTTCACTTGCGGAAGAGCCCACGCACCCTCCTTTAGAGGCAATCAAACCGGTATCTGAAGAGAAGTCGGCTGTCCCTCTGATTAACGCTGTGGTTCCACCGGCAGCAGAAGCTCCCGTTTTCCAGGAGAAGGTAACCATTGTTGCACCAAAGGCCACCTCGGTCATAAGTCGGATGCCTCTCAGCTTTGATCCAGAAGAAATGCCCAGAATCACTTTAGCGAAGCATCCTCCTCAGATTCCATCTGCCGCACCTTGTATACCTTCTCAAAAAATTAAGCAGCGCCAAAATATAAACGACAGTCGGACGTGCATGAAGCCAGCGATGTCCATTATAGAAGACAGGCCTTCCGAGACGGGTCCCAGTCCCGGCTTGAGGGTGCAGACCTCCCAAGGGGTTGTCCTGCTTTCATACTCTGGCCAGAAAACGGAGGGACCACAGCGGATCAGCGCAAAAATCAGCCAGATCCCTCCCGCGAGCGCCGTTGACATAGAGATCCAGCAGTCGGTGTCAAAGACCCAAATTAAGCAAGAACCTGTGACGCCATCTCAGATACTTCCTAAAGGACCTCAGACGCCTGGAGGTTTCTCGGCACATTCGCTGGTTGCAGGAAGCCAACCTTTCAATGCGTCTCCGGTCATATCGTCCATCAAGCAGGAGCGTTCTTCGATGGAGAAGGCGGAGTCGAGTCATGTTTCAAACGCGTCGTCGCAATTGGGAGCGGTGAAAGTGCTGACCCAAACCAACCCCCCTGTACTCATGCACAGTCAGATGGTGACGTCGAGCAAGAAGATCACCGACGCCAAAGCAGAATCCAAGGTTCTCCAGCCAACCAACCTAAGCCCCGGGCTTAGCCCTCACCATTCTTCATTTTCTGGAAAGCTGCAATCGGAACCAAACCACGTGGGCTCTGGAGCGAGCACCCCCAGCGCAGATAGGGGCCTCCCACACCTTAGCATTGTCAAGCAAGAGCCGCATTCGCCCTCGGTGGCAGGACATTCTCCGTCTCCGTTCGGCAGACCGTGTCACCCCAGTGTTACAGCCTCTCCAGCCTTAACTAACAATGCCTCTGTTATGCTGGCTGCGGGAATGCCTGTCCCCCCCTACATGTCCAGCATGCACCCCGAGCAGACTGTCATCATGCCCCCCCATAGTGTCACGCAGCCCGTGTCTCTGGGCCACCTGTCCCAGGGGGACGTTAGGATAAACACCCCGCCGCTGCCGGCAATGCAGTACGCAATCCGCCCCGAAGCACTTCACTCCCCCAGAGCAGCTATGCAGCCTCAGCTGGACGCAAGACCCCAGAGATCCACCACACCCCAGCCGGCCGCTAACCGAGAAATGGTACTTCCTACAATGTCTTCCCAGCACCCTCAGGATGAGGACGTGCATTATCACCACCCGATTCCTCGCGGCTCTGCCCATGTTCAGCCTGACATGCTGGTCATGCAGACTGAATATCGTATACCCGCATCAGGTATGCGGCTCGACCCATATGTACCCCAAGACGTGGTATTACCGCGGGATGTCCGCATGATTATGCACTCGCACATGACTGCTGTTGGCGAGCACCACCCCGAGCCGAGGCAGTCGAGGACCCCAGAAGGACTGGTTAAAACTCCTCCTACCAGCAAAACACCGCAGCCTGTAAAAGACTTGGCCAAACAGCCGGATGTGAAACGCTCCCATTCACCACACAACGACGCCAGGATCCTTGGCGTGCCCCCCAGCGGACTGAACATGTCTCCCTCTGTAGTAGTACCACATGGAGTGCCCCTCATCCACCCCCCCGGGAGTTCTTTCCGGGATTATCGTCCTGTGTACTCGGATATAAGGAACTATCATCCGGCACCGCTGCCCCACCCGCAGTATTCCAGTGCCTCGTCCATTGGATTGCACACTCGGAGTCTGACCCCGTCACAGGTAAGGGCACTTGGTGGGGGGATTCCAAGTTTGCTCATAGCCTGTACAGATACCATAAAACTATGGCACGTAGGGATTCCCCTGTACTAAGCACAATTCAGCAGGAACAGCCCCCTAAGTTTGCTCATAGCCTGTACAGAGAGATACCATAAAACTATGGCAGCATAGGGATATCCCTGTACTAAGCACAATTCAGCAGGAACAGCCCCCTAAGTTTGCTCATAGCCTGTACAGATTGATACCATAAAACTGTGGCACATAGGGATTCCCCTGTACTAAGCACAATTCAGCAGGAACAGCCCCATAAGTTTGCTCATAGCCTGTACAGATTGATACCATAAAACTATGGCACATAGGGATTCCCCTGTACTAAGCACAATTCAGCAGGAACAGCCCCCTAAGTTTGCTCATAGCCTGTACAGAGAGATACCATAAAACTATGGCACATAGGGATTCCCCTGTACTAAGCACAATTCAGCAGGAACAGCCCCCTAAGTTTGCTCATAGCCTGTACAGAGAGATACAATAAAACTATGGCACATAGGGATTTCCCTGCCCTGTACTGATGTGTAACCTGCCTGTTCTGTTGCTAGGTTGGAGGAGAGGGGGAACACACGCACGCAAACCAAACTGGACGCAGTAAGACCCCCCAAGTGAGCCAGGACCCCAAGGTACCTCCAACATCGGTGAATGAGCAGACGCACCACCCGGCTATTAAGAGGCACTCGGGGCAAATGGAGTCTCACATCCAACACCTGCCGACTTCCCAGGCCTCCTACCCCTCACCCAGTGCCATCAGCATGAAAGCGGAGCTGCCATCTTCCCACCAGTCCCAAGCACTTCAGAAGCAGGCGATGTGCCTGTCCTCCCCGGCGATTTCCAGCACTCTCTCCCGAACAGAACTGCAGTCTCCCCCCAAGCAAGAACCCCCTCATCGCTCTGTAGATATGGTGCAGCTGCTGACAGTAAGTACCCCCCCTCCCTCACAGTTTTATAACATGACACCATCCCCCCCCCATGCTACAGACAGGGGGGCTCATTTTATCAACACTGGGCAGAAACCCATAGCAACCAATTAGTCATTGTCTTTTCTTCAGCCAACTGCAGGTAGAAGAATCAGTGCTACAGTTTGGTTGCCATAGGTTACTGCCCATGGGGCAATTTGCCCAGTGTTGATAAATGACCCCCAGTGACCCCATAGCAGCTATGTGTATCTGTGCAAGTGAGTAGCCGGGGGCATTCTATAGCCCAGGCATAGCCATGTTACACATTGTAACTCTCACTATTGCATCAATGGGTTAATTCTGGCAGGGAGTTATTGTTCAGCAACCTCCAGAGCAGAGGGTTATTTGCACAGGCAAATACATTGTTGTAGCGACGATCCCTAATCTCAATATTAACTGGAAAAAGCCGTTCAGGCACTGCCCACAACGCACCAGGTTGCCCCTACCCCTGTAGGTGATGGGGCTGCCCTGCATGAACACTAACAGAGTCTCACTTTACGGCTGCTGATCTAGCCGTCTGTATAACAGAGGTATCGGGTCACAAGTGGCCTTAAAGGGATAGTTCATCTTTGTTAACTGTTAGTATGTTATAGAATGGCCAATTCTAAGCAACTTTTCAATTGGTCTTCATTATTTGTTATGGGTTTTGAATTATTTGCCTCATTTTGCCTCTTTGCAGCTTTCAAATGGGGGTCACTGACCCCAGCAGCCAAACCCTATTGCTCTGTTAGGCACCAGTTTTATTATTGTTAATTTTCATAACTTATTTTTGTATTCAGTCCTTCCCCTATTTATATGCCAGTCTCTCATTCAAACCACTCCCTGGTTGCTAAGGTAATTTAGGCCCTAGCAACCAAATAGCTACTGAAAATCTAAGCTGGAGATCTGCAAAACAATAATTGAAATAATTAAAAAAAAAAAAACAAACTCCAAATAATAATAAAATGAAGACCAGTTGCAAACTATCACAGAAAGCTGGCACCCGTTCTGCGATTGGCTGATTTTGTTTGGGCTCTAAAGATCCGGCTGCACCGAGTAATGATATTTTTTGGCTTCTTTGGCGCAGAAATACCCAATCGTGTGGCAGGGCCTGCTGGCGCTGAAGAACGACACCGCTGCCGTGCAGTTACATTTTGTGTCTGGCAACAACGTTTTGGCACATCGGTCTTTACCGGCGCCCGAAGGAGGCCCGCCCCTGAGGATCGCACAGCGGATGAGACTGGAAGCCACCCAGCTGGACGGGGTTGCACGAAGAATGATGGTAAGAGTAAGACACCCCCCCTTTCTCAGCCCTATAGAACGGGGGGCACCCCAAGTCTGTGGCGTAACTTGGTCGGAGTCCCCTGCAGAAAAATCATTTTAAAGGGGAAGTTTTTGGAATAAACTTTTAGTATGGCTAATTCCAAGCAACTTTTCAATTGGTCTCCATTTTGTTTCTTTATAGTTTTTGAATTATTTGCCTTCTTCCAGTTTTCAAATGGCCCCATGTAAACAAGTTAGTTGTTGTTGCTGCTACTTTTTATTACTCGTCTTTCTATTCAGGCCCCCTCCGATTCATATTTCAGTCTCTCTTTGAAATCAGCGCATGGTTGCTAGGGTAGATTGGATCCTAGCAACCAGCTAAAATTACGCACTGGAAAGCTGCTGAATAAAAAGTAAATGAGAAAAAATGAAAAACAATTGCAAATTGTCTCAAAATATCAATCTCTACGTCATACTAAAAGTTATTTTAATGGTGAACGACCCCCCGGCCCTTTCTTACTGTGCCGCTATATTTATAAAGGTAGGAGAAGGGCCACTGCCCCATATTCCCAGGCTTGTGATTGGCTCCTCAGAGTGACTGCGTTTGACACCTCTCTCTCTTTCTCTGCCCCATATTCCCAGACTTGTGATTGGCTCCTCAGAGCGACTGCGTTTGACACCTCTCTCTCTTTCTCTGCCCCATATTCCCAGACTTGTGATTGGCTCCTCAGAGCGACTGCGTTTGACACCTCTCTGTCTCCCTCTCTCTCATAGGTGGAAAGTGATTACTGTTTATTGCTCGCACTTCCCTGTGGCCGCGATCAGGAAGACGTCGTCAACCAGACGGAGTCGCTGAAAGCCGCCTTCATCACTTACCTGCAGGCCAAACAGGCAGCAGGCATCATCAACGTTCCCAACCCAGGATCCAATCAGGTAGCTGGCAGGAACACGTGGGGCTTATTATACACACGTTGGGGTGGGCTGCTTGTTTGGCATCAGCTTGATTGGTTATTGGCTGCTTGATTGGTTGTTGTTGTGTCTGACGATGTTCTGTTCTCTCCGCCCAGCCCGCCTACGTCCTGCAAATATTCCCGCCCTGCGAGTTTTCCGAAAGCCACCTCTCCCGCCTCGCTCCGGACTTACTCGCCAGCATTTCCAACATCTCCCCGCACCTCATGATTGTCATTGCGTCGGTGTGAGCGTCGGCGTTCCCATCCCAGATACGACAGGACATAAACACACACTGATTTTTTTTCGCCTTCTGCTTGGGGCGCCCCCTGCTGGAGAGACCTGCCATTGCTGCTCTGGATGTTTACAAACTGCTTCTGGGATCCCCCCCCCCACGACGCGTGGCCGGAAGCAGACTGGCAATGGACAGGGGTGTGGGGGGCACGAGATCTCCCCCCCCCCCCCCCCCCACGAGCGAGACGATGGGATATTCCACGGCGGTTACTGTTCGTGTGCTTGTTGTGTTTTTATTTTTATTATTTTTTTTTTTTAAGCTGAATCTGCCTTTGCACTAAATTAGTGACTCCAAACTTTGTACAGGAATTATTTTTTTTTTCCTTTGTGTCATATTTTTGGGGCAACGTGCTGTGATATTGGAATGTCTGGACACAGTCGGACTTGCCCTCGGACTCATGAGCGGGAACCTGTGAATATTTGGGCTGCGGTGGGCGCGAGGGAGCCAATCGGATTGTCAGCTGCTGGGCTTCCTGCTTGTGGACATTGCAGCCAGCTCGGCCCCCCCCCTCTACTGACTCCTTCGGCGACACCCCCCCCCCCCCCTTTTTCTTTTCATTTAAGATGTACAGTTTACATGGGAAAAATAACATACAAAAGGGAGATCTATTTTCCTTTCTTTGGATATTATAGGACTCCGTGGCTGTGTGTATATAAAGCATATATAATATATATTATATATATATAAATATATATAATACCGACTTTAAAAAAAAAAAAAGAAAAAAGAAACAAAAAAAAATTCAAATCCCCCACAACATACATTTTTTAATCTGTGCCAAAAATGTGTTTTGAGAGAAAAATCTTATTTTCATACTCAGACGTATCGTCCCTCATTTGTAAGTGGTTTTTTTCATTCAGACATTATCCGCTCATCCCAATCCGCGTGGAAGTGTTACACACTCAGACGAGAGACTTTTATGACCCCCCCCGCGACTGTTTTATTTTTTATTTTGCAGACACCCATTAATTTATGGAACCCCCCCCCCCCATTCTCCAGTTTTTGTTTTTGTGTGTCCATTGGATTACAAACTTTATTAAAAAAAACAAAAATGATACAAGTCCGTTCTACACGGCCTGTGTAATTGCTGCTAAGGAACCCGGTGCTGCCCACCTCCCATCATCCTTAGCCAGTTGCTGTAGGAGAACACAGTGGGTGTTGTAGTTCAATAACAGGCAGTTGGTTGTGTGCTGCTATGAACTACAATTCCCAGCATCCTCTGTTCAGCATTGAGATTGCTCAGATAAAATGTAATTGGGGAGATGGAGAGGTCAGACTCATAAGGTGTTAATGGTACTGCGGGTTCTGTATCGCTGGTTCCTCTACTAGAGGGGAAGTCGCTTACTAAGCCTGGTGGCAGTTGGACTCTGGGGGGACGGGGGGTGCTACTGGGGTATAGGGCTGCCAGGATACCTACATTGTGCGTATCTCCAGGGGAAACCCTAGCAGCTAGCATTCTTTTCCCAGGATACAGAATGTTGTTTGTTTACATGTTGTCATGGTACCGGCGGCTATAGTGGGTCTGCTATGGTATCAGCAGCCATAGTGGGTCTGTCATGGTATCAGCAGCCATAGTGGGTCTGTCATGGTACCGGCTGCCATAGTGGGTCTGTCATGGTACCGGCTGCCATAGTGGGTCTGTCATGATATGTGCTGCCATAGTGGGTCTGTCATGGTACCGGCTGCCATAGTGGGTCTGTCATGGTACCGGCTGCCATAGTGGGTCTGTCATGGTACCGGCTGCCATAGTGGGTCTGTCATGGTATGTGCTGCCATAGTGGGTCTGTCATGGTACCGGCTGCCATAGTTAGATCTGTAATGGTACCCGCTGCCATAGTGGGTCTGTCATGGTACCGGCTGCCATAGTTAGATCTGTAATGGTACCCGCTGCCATAGTGGGTCTGTCATGGTACCAACTGCCATAGTGGGTCTGTCATGGTATTTGCTGCCATAGTGGGTCTGTCATGGTACCAACTGCCATAGTGGGTCTGTCATGGTATTTGCTGCCATAGTGGGTCTGTCATGGTACCAACTGCCATAGTGGGTCTGTCATGGTATTTGCTGCCATAATGGGTCTGTCATGGTACCGGCTGCCATAGTGGGTCTGTTATGGTACCAACTGCCATAGTGGGTCTGTCATGGTATTTGCTGCCATAGTGGGTCCGTCGTGGTACCGGCTGCCATAGCGGGTCCGTCGTGGAACCGGCTGCCATAGCGGGTCCGTCATGGTATCAGCTGCCATAGTGGGTCTGTCATGGTATGTGCTGCCATAGTGGGTCTGTCATGGTATGTGCTGCCATAGTGGGTCTGTCATGGTACCAGCTGCCATAGTTGGATCTGTAATGGTACCAGCTGCCATAGTTGGATCTGTAATGGTACCAGCTGCCATAGTTGGATCTGTAATGGTACCAGCTGCCATAGTTGGATCTGTAATGGTACCAGCTGCCATAGTTGGATCTGTAATGGGACCGGCTGCCATAGTGGGTCTGTTATGGTACCAGCTGCCATAGTGGATCTGTAATGGTACCGGCTGCCATAGTGGGTCTGTTATGGTACCAACTGCCATAGTGGGTCTGTCGTGGTATGTGCTGCCATAGTGGGTCTGTTAAGGTACCGACTGCCATAGTGGGTCTGTTATGGTACCAGAGCTATAGCGGGTCCGTCATGGTATCAGCTGCCATGTTGGATGGTGTCACTTGCAGTACCAAAGCTTAGGATGTGCTGTACTGTAGATACAAGAAAGCAGGTAGAACCTGGGGTACTGACCCACATACAGAGCCTGGATACTGAAGACTGAACACTCTGCGCTAGGTATACAGGCACTATGATAACGGGTCACGGTTGGACCTGCACAGCCCCAGCTATTAGACCTGGCTGGGGTAACAATGGACAATGGGAATGTATTGCCCCCCAGCAGGGTAAGTGGGAAGCTGTAGGTGAGCCCAGCGCTGAGGGGCAAACACAGGAACTGCAAAGGGAATGATTGTTCTGCTCTGATGGTCTGGTTCTGGTCCCAGTGCTCATATACTGTGTAAGAGTTCCCTGCCCCCGGGAGCTTGCAATCTAAGAATCAGACTGGTGCAGCCAGCCCGGTGGTGTTGTCTCATTTCCATCCTCTACTCCTCTGGGACTGGTACCGTTGATTTCCCATGGAGCATTGGGCCGTACTGAGAGTAATGCAGAGTGGCGCTTTGGAAATGCCCTTCCCTACTGCCCCGTGGGGTGGGCAACCTGCTTTACTCGCACTCTGGGGCAGTTTTTCATCCCCCCGGAAAAATTGGTTTTAGTTTAATTATTTCACTTTTTGTTCAGCAGCTCTCCAGCAGCTATCTGGTTGCTAGGGTCCAAATTACCTTAGCAACCAGGGAGTGGTTTGGATGAGAGACTGGTATATGAATAGAGGAGGGGCTGAATAGAAAGATAAGGAATAAAAAGTAACAATAACAATAAAACTGGAGCCTCACAGAGCAATAGGGTTTGGCTGCCGGGGTCAGTGACCCCCATTTGAAAGCTGGAAAGAGTCAGAAGAAGATTTTGAATAATTCAAAAACTGACAAAGACCAACTGAAAAGTTGCTTAGAATTTTCCATTCTATAACATACTAACAATTAACTTAAAGATGACCCCCCCCCCACACACTTAGCCAACACCCACTGTTCTGTATGTTCCTACCTGTGAGGCCAGCGATTGGTTGGAAGTCATGTGACATAACGGTTCTTCTGGATCAGACTGGACTATAATTTAATCAGCCCCTAATGAGCATTCACATCCCAGCATTCTCAGTGAATAAACCAATTACCCTCATGATCTGGCTGCAAGCCACACCCCCTCTATCATAAGCACCGCCCCTCAGCCCTGACCTGTGCAAAACAGAATATGTGTAAAGTGATTGGAGGAAACCGTCAGGGCTACCGGGCCCTTTATATGATGGTACCAGAACCTCCCGCTGGCAATTAGCCCGGGTGTATAACGGTGCTACCGGGCCCTTTATACGATGGTACCAGAACCTCCCGCTGGCAATTAGCCCGGGTGTATAACGGTGCTACCGGGCCCTTTATACGATGGTACCAGAACCTCCGCTGGCAATTAGCCCGGGTGTATAACGGTGCTACCGGGCCCTTTATACGATGGTACCAGAACCTCCCGCTGGCAATTAGCCCGGGTGTATAACGGTGCTACCGGGCCCTTTATACGATGGTACCAGAACCTCCCGCTGGCAATTAGCCCGGGTGTATAACGGTGCTACCGGGCCCTTTATACGATGGTACCAGAACCTCCCGCTGGCAATTAGCCCGGGTGTATAACGGTGCTACCGGGCCCTTTATACGATGGTACCAGAACCTCCCGCTGGCAATTAGCCCGGGTGTATAACGGTGCTACCGGGCCCTTTATACGATGGTACCAGAACCTCCCGCTGGCAATTAGCCCGGGTGTATAACGGTGCTACCGGGCCCTTTATTTTATACGATGGTACCAGAACCTCCCGCTGGCAATTAGCCCGGGTGTATAACGGTGCTACCGGGCCCTTTATACGATGGTACCAGAACCTCCCGCTGGCAATTAGCCCGGGTGTATAACGGTGCTACCGGGCCCTTTATACGATGGTACCAGAACCTCCCGCTGGCAATTAGCCCGGGTGTATAACGGTGCTACCGGGCCCTTTATACGATGGTACCAGAACCTCCCGCTGGCAATTAGCCCGGGTGTATAACGGTGCTACCGGGCCCTTTATACGATGGTACCAGAACCTCCCGCTGGCAATTAGCCCGGGTGTATAACAGGTTTGTTATGGGGCGGATGTTACACTCACAACAGCCTGTGATTGGCCAGTAAGTGATCTGGGCCCGGCTGTGGCCAGTAAGTGATCTGGGCCCGGCTGTGGTCAGCAAGTCTCAAGGCGCTGTGTTGGTTCCGTCACAGAATGCAGAGGGTTCGGATTCTCACAAGGCCCCCAGCAGTGGGGCCCATATAGTACTTCTGTAGGGGCCCGACCTACTGCCACGGATCTGTGCTGGCTGGGTAAGGGTGGGGGGCTGGGAGACCATTCAGTAAAGGGCATGTTCACCTCTGAGTTAACTTTTAGTATGGTATAGAGAGTAATATTCTGAGACAATTTTTATGCGGTTGCTACGGTCCAAATTACCTTAGCAACCAGGAAGTTGCAATGAAGAGACTGGTATATGAATGGGAATGGGTCTGAATAGAAAGATAAGGAATAAAAAGTAACAATAACAATAAAACTGGAGCCTCACAGAGCAATAGGGTTTGGCTGCCGGGGTCAGTGACCCCCATTTGAAAGCTGCAAAGAGTCAGAAGGCGGCGGCGGCAAATAATTCAAAACACCAAAGACCAATTGAAAAGTTGCTTAGAATTGGCCATTCTTTAACAATACTAACAGTTCACTAAGGTGAACAGCCCTATTCAGGTTCTCTACTATTCATGTATCAGCCTTTCGTTCAACCCACAGCCTGGTTGCTAAGGTAATTTGGATCCTAGCAACCTACTTAGATGCCGAACAAAAACTGAAATAATTAAAAAACAAATAAAAAATGACCAATTGCAAACTGTCTCAGAATATTACCCCCTACATCATACTAAACGTTAATATAAAGGTGGACACAACCCCTTTAATGGACTGCTTTGCCCCCCCAGGTACCTGTCAGTTGGGCCCCTCCCACAGCGCCCCCTGCTGCAGGAACCGTCTAAACCCAATGGTTTTAATTAAAAAATAATGTTTATTAGATGCATAAGGGCCCCCCCACATGTACACTTTATACACCAGCAAGGTCCGAGGGTCCAGTTGCCGCCGCCCCAGAACCTGTGCGCTTGGGCACTCGGCCAGTCCCATTCTCAGTGTCCGGCACCGAGGTCCAGCTATTCCACCGGGCTCTGGCAATCGACAGCCTGGGGGTGTTCGTCGGCCCCGTCCCGCGCGCGGAATATGAGCTCCCCGGACTGTATGACCTGCTCGGTGTGCCACGTGGTGGGGGCGCTGTACTGCTGGTAAAAGTCCGTGTCGGCCTGGAACATGACCAGCGCCTGGGCCGTGTGCATTCGCACGTGTTGCGCCAAGCTGTTGGCGTCCAGGAACTTCTCCCCGCACGAGTCGCAGGCGTACAGTATCTGGGTGTTGGGATCTGCGGGGGGAAGTAAAGGCACAATGAGCTCTGTATAAACAACCCCAACACCACTCCTCACACGACCGGCTCTGTAGACTGGCGGCCAACAAGGAATTCAGTTACCTGCTTCCTGCACCTGTTTCACCGCCTTGCTGATCTCCGCCTTAAGCGCTTCCGTCTCATCGGCTGCCACCGACGTGGTGACCGGAACCACTGAGGGAGGAGACAGAATATTTAGCACAAAGCTATTGGCTCAGCAGCTGGGGGGGGGGGGGGGGCACAATGGCGCAAGGGGTTCACCTGTGAGTTCTGTCACGGCCGTGGCGGCGATGGTCTCCGTGGTTAAAGTGACCATCTCATCAGACGCCACCGTCACGATATTCACCTCGTCCTCGTCCAGCTCCCCCTCCTCTCGCTCCAGCACCTTCATCCCCGCCTTCCCCTGATGCACCGTCTTCACGTGGGAGCGGAGATTGTCCACTCGGTTAAAGCCCCGGCCACACTTGTCACACAGGAAGGGCTTCTCTCCTGGGGAGGGGGGTAAGGAAACAAGCCGGGGTTAGTGCCCCTGTGGGTACAGAGGGGGGGGGGGGGGGTAAGGAAACAGCTGGGGGTTAGTGCCCCTGTGGGTACAGAGAGGGGGGGGGTAAGGAAACAGCTGGGGGTTAGTGCCCCTGTGGGTACAGAGGGGGGGGGGTAAGGAAACAGCTGGGGGTTAGTGCCCCTGTGGGTACAGAGGGGGGGGGGGGGTAAGGAAACAGCTGGGGGTTAGTGCCCCTGTGGGTACAGAGGGGGGGGGATAAGGAAACAGCCCAGAAGTTAGTGCCCCTGTGGGTACAGAGGGGGGGGGGATAAGGAAACATCCGGGGGTTAATGCCCCTGTGGGAACAGAGGGGGGGGATAAGGATACAACCTGGGGGTTAGTGCTCCTGTGGGTACAGAGGGGGGGGATAAGGATACAACCCGGGGGTTAGTGCCCCTGTGGGTACAGAGGGGGGGGGGGTAAGGAAACAGCCCGGCGTTAGTTCCCCTGTGGGTACAGAGGGGGGGGGGATAAGGAAACATCCGGGGGTTAATGCCCCTGTGGGAACAGAGGGGGGGGATAAGGATACAACCTGGGGGTTAGTGCTCCTGTGGGTACAGAGGGGGGGGATAAGGATACAACCCGGGGGTTAGTGCCCCTGTGGGTACAGAGGGGGGGGGGATAAGGAAACAGCCTGGGCGTTAGTTCCCCTGTAGTACAGAGGCAGGGGGATAATGCTACAACCCAGGGGGGTTAGTGCCCCTGTGGGTACGGGGGGGGATAAGGCTACAACCCGGGGGTTAGTGCCCCTGTGGGTACGGAGGGGGGGGTATAAGGAAACAGCCCGGGGGGTTAGTGCCCCTGTGGGTACAGAGGGGGGGGGGAGATAAGGAAACAGCCCGGCGTTAGTTCCCCTGTGGGTACAGAGGGGGGGGGGGGATAAGGAAACATCCGGGGGTTAATGCCCCTGTGGGAACAGAGGGGGGGGATAAGGATACAACCTGGGGGTTAGTGCTCCTGTGGGTACAGAGGGGGGGGGGATAAGGATACAACCCGGGGGTTAGTGCCCCTGTGGGTACAGAGGAGGGGGGGGATAAGGATATAAACCGGGGGGTTAGTGCCCCTGTGGGAACAGAGGGGGGGGGATAAGGATACAACTCAGGGGTTAGTGCTCTTGTGGGTACAGAGGGGGGGGGGGGTAAGGAAAAAGCCCGGGGGTTAGTGCCCCTGTGGGTACAGAGGGGAAGGTAAGGAAACAGCCCGGGGGTTAGTGCCCCTGTGGGTACAGAGGGGAAGGTAAGGAAACAGCCCGGGGGTTAGTGCCCCTGTGGGAACAGAGGGGGGGATAAGGGTACAACCCGGGGGTTAGTGCTCCTGTGGGTACAGAGGGGGGGGGGGGTAAGGAAAAAGCCCGGGCGTTAGTTCCCCTGTAGTACAGAGGGGGGGGGGGGTAAGGATACAACCTGGGGGTTAGTGCCCCTGTGGGTACAGAGGGGAGGGGTAAGGATACAACCCGGGGGTTAGTGCCCCTGTGGGTACAGAGGGGGGGGGTAAGGATACAACCTGGGGGTTAGTGCCCCTGTGGGTACGGGGGGGGGGGGGGAAGATAAGGCTACAACCCGGGGGGGTTAGTGCCCCTGTGGGTACAGAGGGGGGGGGAAATAAGGCTACAACCCGGGGGTTAGTGCCCCTGTGGGTGGGGGGGGGGCAGAGGGACAGACTCACCGGTGTGGATGATGACGTGCTTGGTCAGGTCCCCCACATTGACGAAGGCTTTGTTACACACACTGCACTTGTGCGGCCGAATGTTGTCGTGATGGCGGATGTGATTGGCCAGCTGGCTCGACTGCACAAACCTATGGGAACACACATATCAGCGGCATTAGTGCCCCCCCTCGCCAGGGTCTCAGTGGGTTAAAAAGAGCAACTAGAACCATCAGTGGGTTAAAGGGCTGGTTCACCTGTACATTTTTAGGAAGTTCTAGAATAGTCTATTCCCTAGCAACGTTGCAATTGGTCCACATGCTTTATTTGTTCCAATCCTACATCTTTCCAGTTTTCAAATGGGGGGGTCACTGACCCCGGAAGCCAAATATTACTGTTACTTCTTATCCAATCTCTCATTGAATCCCTCTCCTATTCATATTCCAGTCTTATTTCAAACCCCTGCCTGGTTGCTAAGGTAAACAGAGACCCTAGCAACCACAGGAGATCTGCAGAACAACGAAACCTACAGTCGTGGGCAAAAGTATTGGCTTTCACAAAGTTTGCTGCTAAACTGCTTTTAGATCTTTGTTTCGGTTGTTTCTGTGATGGACGAAATAGAATTACAGGCACTTCATCCGTTTCTAAGGCTTTTATCGACAGTTACGTGACATTTAGGCAAAGAGTCGGTATTGGCAGCGTTGGCCCGTCTGTTTCAGGAGCTCTGCAATGCCACTGGGCTCAATCAACTTCTGGGCCAAATCCATTCTTTCCTAATCACTTCTTGGAGTTTGTCAGAATTAGTGGGTTTGTGTTTGCCCCCCCCCGCCTCTTGAGGATTGACCAATGGGATTAAGATCTGGGGAGTTTCCAGGCCATGGACCCAAAATGTCAACGTTTTGGCCCCCGAGCCACTTAGTTAGCCCTTTTGCCTTATGGCACGGTGCTCCATCAGGCTGGGAAATGCATTGTTCCTCACCAAACTGTTGTTGGATTGTTGGAAGAAGTTGCTGTTGGAGGGGGTTTCGGTACCATTCTTTATTCATGGCTGTGTTTTTGGGCAGAATTGTGAGTGAGCCCCCTCCCTTGGATGAGAAGCAACCCCTCTCAGGATGCGTTACGGTTGCCATGACACAGGACTGATGGTAGCCCTCACCTTCTCCGGACAAGCCTTTTTCCAGATGCCCCAAACAATCGGAATCGGCTTCACCTGAGAATGTGACTTTGCCCCAGTCCCCAGCAGCCCATTCACCATACTTTCTGCAGAAGATCAATCTGATGGGTTTTTTGGAGAGAAGTGGCTTCTTTGCTGCCCTTCTTGACACCAGGCCATCTTCCAAACGTGTTGGCCTCCCTGTGCGTGCAGATCACACCTGCCTGAGCCCTGCACTGGGGGCACCCCCATCCCGCAGCTCAACCCTCTTTAGGAGACCATCCTGGCACTTGCTGGACTTTCTTGGACACCCTGAAGCCTTCTTCACAAGAATTGAACCTCTTTCCTTGAAGTTCTTGATGATCCTATAAATTGTTGATTTAGGTGCAATCTTAGTAGCCACAATATCCGTGCCTGTGAAGCCATTTTTATGATGGCCGCACGCGTTTCTTGGCAGGTCACCATGGTAACAATGGAAGAACAATGATTTCACGCATCACCCTCCTTTTAACATGTCAAGTCTGCCATTGTAACCCAATCAGCTCCGACATAATGATCTCCAGCCTTGCGCTCGGCAACATTCTCACCTGAGTTAACGAGGCGATTACTGAAATGATCTCAGCAATGAAAAGCAGTGGAAAGGTTTTTTTGGGTTAATTTTCCTGGCGACATTCCGGAGTATATCCAAACTGCTATTATAAAAACTTAAGCAGCAACTTTTCCAATTTCCAATATTTATGTCATTCTCCAAACTTTTGGCCACGACTGTACATAACGGTAAAGCCACGAAAAATAAAAAATGAAGACCAATTGCAAATTGTCTCAGAATATCGTCGACGTTATTTTAAAATCAAATTTAAAGGGGGACTAGAACCATAAAAGCACATTGTCGGTACCTCTTCCCGCAGCGCTCGCAGACGTACGGCTTCTCCCCGGTGTGCTGGCGCACGTGGGCGATTAGGGAGCTGGCCTGGGTGAAGGCTTTGCCGCAGATCATACACAGGCACGGCTTCTCCCCTGTTAGGGACAGAGAGGGGTTAGTTACCCCGCGGGGGGGCAGGAGCAGGGGAGGGATACGGGGAGGAAGTGGCGGTACCGGTGTGAGTCCGGACGTGGCGCTGCAGCGCTCCGGGATCCGCAAACTTCCTCTTGCAGTGCACACACACGTACGGCTTCTCCCCGCTGTGTATCCGCAGGTGTCTCTTCAGGTTCCCTAGGGGGGACACGGGGAGATGAGCAGAGGTTTGGGGGGGCTGCATATGGAGCCTTGTGATTGGGCCTTGTGATAAGGGCCCGCCTCCTTACCTGACGTGGTAAACTGCTTCCCGCATTCTCTGCATTTCAGGGGGCCGTCGGCTATGTGAATCTTCAGGTGGGCTTTCAGGTTTCCCAGCTGTAAAGAGTTAATAATTAGTAATGCCTAGGGGAGGGGCCCTTCCCTATAGCACCTGGGTAAGTACTGGGGGGAGATTGGATTCACTTACCCAGGGGGAGGTTCCTGCCTGACCATGGGAAAGAGAGCAGCCCAGGAGCAGGAAGTACAGAGAATTAGAGCTCTGTACCTGGGTAAGTACTGGGGGGAGATTGGATTCACTTTCCCATGGTCAGGCAGGAACCCCCCCTGGGTAAGTGAATCCAATCTCCCCCCAGTACTTACCCAGGTACAGAACTCTGATTCTCTGTACTTCCTGCTCCTGGGCTGCTCTCTTTCCCATGGTCAGACAGGAACCTCCCCCTGGGTAAGTGAATCCAATCTCCCCCCAGTACTTACCCAGGTACAGAGCTCTGATTCTCTGTACTTCCTGCTCCTGGGCTGCTCTCTTTCCCATGGTCAGACAGGAACCTCCCCCTGGGTAAGTGAATCCAATCTCCCCCCAGTACTTACCCAGGTACAGAGCTCTGATTCTCTGTACTTCCTGCTCCTGGGCTGCTCTCTTTCCCATGGTCAGGCAGGAACCTCCCCCTGGGTAAGTGAATCCAATCTCCCCCCAGTACTTACCCAGGTACAGAGCTCTGATTCTCTGTACTTCCTGCTCCTGGGCTGCTCCCTTTCCCATGGTCAGGCAGGAACCCCCCCCTGGGTAAGTGAATCCAATCTCCCCCCAGTACTTACCCAGGTACAGAGCTAACAAACCACCCTGCCAGCTATACTGAGTGCTCCTGTTCATATAGAGAATAAACCCAATTATCAGATAACAAGGACTTTGGGCCCCTGTAGCCCCATTTTGCCCTCCACAGAGGTTCCCCTTTAATCCCCAAGAAGCGCCACTTACTTGGTTGAACTTTTTGTCGCAGTGGGGGCACTTGTGCTCCTTGTTAGTGTCGTGCGTCTCTAAGTGGCGCATTTTGGAGGTGGGGTCGGAGAAGGGCCGGTTGCAGTACTCGCAGTGGTACGGTTTCTCCCCGCTGTGGACCAGTTGGTGGCGCTTCAGGTTGCCCGAGGTGGTAAAATGCTTGTTGCAGTCGGTGCAGCGGTAGCGGGCGTCCCCCGTGTGGCGCTTCTTGTGCAGATTGAGGAGGCTGACGAGGCGGTAGCTCTTCCCGCAGTCCTCGCAGCCGTACGGTTTCAGGGGGCTACAGAGGGAAGGATTTGGGCACGTGGGGTAGAAGTCACATACGGAGGGGGCAGTATAACAGTGTAACCCCTGCCCGCGCCCCCCCTACCTACCTGTGAGTCTTCTCGTGGGCTCGGCAGGCCGCCGGGTCGGAGAACGCCTTGTTGCACTCGCGGCAGGAGAAGGGCTTCTCCCCAGTGTGGGTGCGGATGTGCCGGGTGTAGTTGCCCGTATGGGTGAATTCTTTGCCACAGTACTGGGGACACAAACAGCACATTCAGTAGCCGCTAGGGTGTAGTGCTAAGGCTTTAGTTTCCCTTTATTCCCCTTAAAGAGACAGTACAGTATAAGGGACGGGGGCGACTCCTATGCTTGGGGTGGGAGGGGTAAGTACAACACGGGCCACTCACCTTACACTTGTGAGTAGTGGAGCCGCAGGGCTTGGGGGGGGTGGGTGGGAGGGGTAAGTACAACACGGGCCACTCACCTTACACTTGTGAGTAGTGGAGCCGCAGGGCTTGGGGGGGGTGGTGGGAGGGGTAAGTACAACACGGGCCACTCACCTTACACTTGTGAGTAGTGGAGCCGCAGGGCTTGGGGGGGGTGGGTGGGAGGGGTAAGTACAACACGGGCCACTCACCTTACACTTGTGAGTAGTGGAGCCGCAGGGCTAGGGGGGGTGGGTGGGAGGGGTAAGTACAACACGGGCCACTCACCTTACACTTGTGAGTAGTGGAGCCGCAGGGCTTGGGGGGGGTGGGTGGGAGGGGTAAGTACAACACGGGCCACTCACCTTACACTTGTGAGTAGTGGAGCCGCAGGGCTAGGGGGGGTGGGTGGGAGGGGTAAGTACAACACGGGCCACTCACCCTTACACTTGTGAGTAGTGGAGCCGCAGGGCTTGGGGGGGTGGGTGGGAGGGGTAAGTACAACACGGGGCCACTCACCTTACACTTGTGAGTAGTGGAGCCGCAGGGCTAGGGGGGGGTGGGTGGGAGGGGTAAGTACAACACGGGCCACTCACCTTACACTTGTGAGTAGTGGAGCCGCAGGGCTTGGGGTGGGGCAGGAGGGTAAGTTACAATACGGGCCACTCACCTTACACTTGTGAGTAGTGGAGCCATAGGGCTTGGGGTGGGTGGGAGGTGGTAAGTACAACACGGGCCACTCACCTTACACTTGTGAGTAGTGGAGCCGTAGGGCCCTGGGGTGGGGCGGCGAGGGTAAGTACAACACGGGACACTCACCTTACACTTGTGAGTAGTGGAGCCGTAGGGCCTGGGGTGGGCCGGGAGGGGTAAGTAACAACACGGGCCACTCACCTTACACTTGTGAGTAGTGGAGCCCGCAGGGCTTGGGGGGGGTGGGTGGGAGGGGTATGTACGACACGGGCCACTCACCTTACACTTGTGAGTAGTGGAGCCGCAGGGCTTCGGGTGGGTGGGAGGGGTAAGTACAACACGGGCCACTCACCTTACACTTGTGAGTAGTGGAGCCGCAGGGCCTGGGGTGGGCGGGAGGGGTAAGTACAACACGGGCCACTCACCTTACACTTGTGAGTAGTGGAGCCGCAGGGCTTGGGGTGGGTGGGAGGGGTAAGTACAACACGGGCCACTCACCTTACACTTGTGAGTAGTGGAGCCGTAGGGCCTGGGGTGGGCGGGAGGGGTAAGTACAACACGGGCCACTCACCTTACACTTGTGAGTAGTGGAGCCGCAGGGCTTGGGGGGGGTGGGTGGGAGGGGTAAGTACAACACGGGCCACTCACCTTACACTTGTGAGTAGTGGAGCCGCAGGGCTTGGGGGGGGTGGGTGGGAGGGGTAAGTACAACACGGGCCACTCACCTTACACTTGTGAGTAGTGGAGCCGCAGGGCTAGGGGGGGGTGGGTGGGAGGGGTAAGTACAACACGGGCCACTCACCTTACACTTGTGAGTAGTGGAGCCGCAGGGCTTGGGGTGGGCAGGAGGGGTAAGTACAATACGGGCCACTCACCTTACACTTGTGAGTAGTGGAGCCATAGGGCTTGGGGTGGGTGGGAGGGGTAAGTACAACACGGGCCACTCACCTTACACTTGTGAGTAGTGGAGCCGTAGGGCCTGGGGTGGGCGGGAGGGGTAAGTACAACACGGGACACTCACCTTACACTTGTGAGTAGTGGAGCCGTAGGGCCTGGGGTGGGCGGGAGGGGTAAGTACAACACGGGCCACTCACCTTACACTTGTGAGTAGTGGAGCCATAGGGCTTGGGGGGGGTGGGTGGGAGGGGTAAGTACGACACGGGCCACTCACCTTACACTTGTGAGTAGTGGAGCCGCAGGGCTTTGGGTGGGTGGGAGGGGTAAGTACAACACGGGCCACTCACCTTACACTTGTGAGTAGTGGAGCCGCAGGGCCTGGGGTGGGCGGGAGGGGTAAGTACAACACGGGCCACTCACCTTACACTTGTGAGTAGTGGAGCCGCAGGGCTTGGGGTGGGTGGGAGGGGTAAGTACAACACGGGCCACTCACCTTACACTTGTGAGTAGTGGAGCCGCAGGGCTTGGGGGGGGTGGGTGGGAGGGGTAAGTAAGACACGGGCCACTCACCTTACACTTGTGAGTAGTGGAGCCGTAGGGCTTGGGGTGGGTGGGTGGGAGGGGTAAGTACAACACGGGCCACTCACCTTACACTTGTGAGTAGTGGAGCCGCAGGGCTTGGGGTGGGTGGGTGGGAGGGGTAAGTACAACACGGGCCACTCACCTTACACTTGTGAGTAGTGGAGCCGTAGGGCTTGGGGGGGGGGTGGGTGGGAGGGGTAAGTACAACACGGGCCACTCACCTTACACTTGTGAGTAGTGGAGCCGTAGGGCTTGGGGGGGGGGTGGGTGGGAGGGGTAAGTACAACACGGGGCCACTCACCTTACACTTGTGAGTAGTGGAGCCGCAGGGCTTGGGGTGGGTGGGTGGGAGGGGTAAGTACAACACGGGCCACTCACCTTACACTTGTGAGTAGTGGAGCCGTAGGGCTTGGGGGGGGGGGTGGGTGGGAGGGGTAAGTACAACACGGGCCACTCACCTTACACTTGTGAGTAGTGGAGCCGCAGGGCTTGGGGTGGGTGGGTGGGAGGGGTAAGTACAACACGGGCCACTCACCTTACACTTGTGAGTAGTGGAGCCGCAGGCTTGGGGTGGGTGGGAGGGGTAAGTACAACACGGGCCACTCACCTTACACTTGTGAGTAGTGGAGCCGCAGGGCTTGGGGTGGGTGGGAGGGGTAAGTACAACACGGGCCACTCACCTTACACTTGTGAGTAGTGGAGCCGCAGGGCTTGGGGTGGGTGGGAGGGGTAAGTACAACACGGGCCACTCACCTTACACTTGTGAGTAGTGGAGCCGTAGGGCTTGGGGTGGGTGGGAGGGGTAAGTACAACACGGGCCACTCACCTTACACTTGTGAGTAGTGGAGCCGTAGGGCCGGGACTCATTCCGATCCGGGTAGGGAGTTGCGCCAGATCCCAGGTGCTGGGAATCCCCCGAGTCTGTGGCCAATTCATTTTCCTCTGTCGCCTCCCTGTTCTCACTCCCAGGATCCTCCTCAGTCTGCCCTTCCCCCTCCTCCTGCGCCCCCAGCTTGTCTGTCTGTCCTGCCGGGGGAGTGGGGCCCGCCTGTCCCTGCTCACAGCTCACTTCCTGCTCCGCCGGAGTCTCCGCCTTTGCTACCCTGGTGGGGGCCAATATCTCCTCTGCCAATCCGGGTGCTCCCTTCTCCCCAGCAGGGACGTGCCAGGCTGCTTGGTTCTGGGGCAGCGCTTTCCCATTGGCTTCTTCCTTAGCCCCACCTGGGAGGTCTTAACAGAAACATTCCATGTAATCTCAGGGGTTAATCAATACACACAGGGCAGGCAGCAGAGGGAAATACACACAGGGCAGGCAGCAGAGGGAAATACACACAGGGCAGGCAGCAGAGGGAAATACACACAGGGCAGGCAGCAGAGGGAAATACACACAGGGCAGGCAGCAGAGGGAAATACACACAGGGCAGGCAGCAGAGGGAAATACACACAGGGCGGGCAGCAGAGGGAAATACACACAGGGCAGGCAGCAGAGGGAAATACACACAGGGCAGGCAGCAGAGGGAAATACACACAGGGCAGGCAGCAGAGGGAAAAACACACAGGGCAGGCAGCAGAGGGAAATACACACAGGGCAGGCAGCAGAGGGAAATACACACAGGGCGGGCAGCAGAGGGAAATACACACAGGGCGGGCAGCAGAGGGAAATACACACAGGGCAGGCAGCAGAGGGAAATACACACAGGGCAGGCAGCAGAGGGAAATACACACAGGGCAGGCAGCAGAGGGAAATACACACAGGGCAGGCAGCAGAGGGAAATACACACAGGGCAGGCAGCAGAGGGAAATACACACAGGGCAGGCAGCAGAGGGAAATACACACAGGGCAGGCAGCAGAGGGAAATACACACAGGGCAGGCAGCAGAGGGAAATACACACAGGGCAGGCAGCAGAGGGAAATACACACAGGGCGGGCAGCAGAGGGAAATGCACACAGGGCGGGCAGCAGAGGGAAATGCACACAGGGCGGGCAGCAGAGGGAAATGCACACAGGGCGGGCAGCAGAGGGAAATACACACAGGGCGGGCAGCAGAGGGAAATACACACAGGGCGGGCAGCAGAGGAAATACACACAGGGCGGGCAGCAGAGGGAAATACACACAGGGCGGGCAGCAGAGGGAAATACACACAGGGCGGGCAGCAGAGGGAAATACACACAGGGCGGGCAGCAGAGGGAAATGCACACAGGGCAGGCAGCAGAGGGAAATACACACAGGGCAGGCAGCAGAGGGAAATGCACACAGGGCAGGCAGCAGAGGGAAATACACACAGGGCGGGCAGCAGAGGGAAATACACACAGGGCGGGCAGCAGAGGAAATGCACACAGGGCAGGCAGCAGAGGGAAATACACACAGGGCGGGCAGCAGAGGGAAATGCACACAGGGCGGGCAGCAGAGGGAAATACACACAGGGCGGGCAGCAGAGGGAAATACACACAGGGCAGGCAGCAGAGGGAAATACACACAGGGCAGGCAGCAGCGGGAAATACACACAGGGCGGGCAGCAGCGGGAAATACACACAGGGCGGGCAGCAGAGGGAAATACACACAGGGCGGGCAGCAGAGGGAAATACACACAGGGCAGGCAGCAGAGGGAAATACACACAGGGCAGGCAGCAGAGGGAAATACACACAGGGCAGGCAGCAGAGGGAAATACACACAGGGCAGGCAGCAGAGGGAAATACACACAGGGCAGGCAGCAGAGGGAAATACACACAGGGCAGGCAGCAGAGGGAAATACACACAGGGCGGGCAGCAGAGGGAAATACACACAGGGCGGGCAGCAGAGGGAAATACACACAGGGCAGGCAGCAGAGGGAAATACACACAGGGCAGGCAGCAGAGGGAAATACACACAGGGCAGGCAGCAGAGGGAAATACACACAGGGCAGGCAGCAGAGGGAAATACACACAGGGCGGGCAGCACAGCTGCAGAAGTCACTCAATAGAGCAAAATACACTTTTGGCAGACAGGAAGCAAAAATCCACAGGGGGCAGACAGAAAGAGTTAAAGGAGAAGGAAAGGCATTTTATTGGTAACACAATAGTGCAAGTTAGAATGTGATGGTTAATCTGTAGTAAGCTTTACCCCACCTGAGTAAACAGCTGCCTCTGTTTGTTTAAGATAGCAGCTGCCATTTTAGCTTGGTGTCACTAACTTCCCTAGCAACTGAGATAACAACACAATTGGGAGGGAAAGAGGAGAGATGGGAGAGAAAGAGAGGAGAGATAGGAGAGAGATGGGAGGGGGAGAGAGGAGAGATGGGAGGGGGGAGAGATTGGAGGGAAAGAGAGGAGAGATTGGAGGGAAAGAGAGGATAGATTGGAGGGAAAGAGAGGAGAGATTGGAGGGAGAGAGAGGAGAGATGGGAGAGAGATGGGAGGGGGAGAGAGGAGAGATAGGAGAGAGATGGGAGGAGAGATTGGAGGGGGAGGGTGGAGAGATTGGAGGGGGAGAGAGGAGAGATGGGAGGGGGGAGAGATTGGAGGGAAAGAGAGGAGAGATAGGAGAGAGATGGGAGGGAAAGAGAGGAGAGATGGGAGGGGGAGAGAGGAGAGATTGGAGGGGGAGAGAGGAGAGATTGGAGGGGGAGAGAGGAGAGATTGGAGGGGGAGAGAGGAGAGATTGGAGGGGGAGAGAGGAGATGGGAGGGCAAAGTCTGACACAGAAGAACGTTTACATAAAAGGAGAAAAGAAATCCTGTGTTTCTTTTGATAGAGGACTCAGTGCAGCGTTTCTGTGAGTGCTTGTGCTGTATTTACATAGACCTTTCTGATAAAGCTACTGAGTCTGTACCTTTCCTTCCCCTTTAAATACACACAGGGCAGGCAGCACAGCTGCAGGAGTCACTCAATAGAGCAAAATACCCCGAGGAAAAGGAAACCAGGGGTTAGTAGAGCTGCAGGGGTCATGCACTCACATCATGTTACCCCTGTACCCCCCTTCATGCCCTGTAATTCTGAACCTTGCAGCAAATGAAATACCCCAAGATGCACCTTGGTTTGTGAGCCCCGGCTCCTCGGCAGGGAGAGCGTCACTTGCAGCCAAACTCCCCTCGCTGTGACTGTCGTCCCTCGTGGCGCTGTCTGGAGAGGATGGACAGGGGGGGTTGGGAATTGCTTATTGCCCCCGACCCCACAGAAACACAGTCTAATTCACTGGGTTGGGGGGGTACGGACCCCTATTCATATCTTACCCTCTGCACCGGCTTCCTCGCTGTGCCCACCATGTTGGTATAAAACTGGAGCTGCACCACATTCCTCCACTGGGTTCCCCGAGCCTGAAACTGCCCCCTCCGTCTGCGCAGCGTCACCTGGGGAAACACCACCCATCAACCCAAGGCTCCGCCCACTCAGAGATAATTCCACTGGAACTCCAGCACTAACGCAATATACCCCCCACAGATCAGTAAGTCACCCCTTTCCAAGGGCTGCAGCCTCGCCTCTCTATTACAATAGAAATAAACCTGCCCCTTTGCTGCTCTCTTTCCCATGGTCAGACAGGAACTTCCCCCTGCGTAAGTCTGACCATGGGAAAGAGAGCAGCCCAGGAGCAGGAAGTACAGAGAATCAGAGCTCTGTACCTGGGTAAGTACTGGGGGGAGATTGAATTCACTTACCCAGGGGGGAGGTTCCTGCCTGACCATGGGAAAGAGAGCAGCCCAGGAGCAGGAAGTACAGAGAATCAGAGCTCTGTACCTGGGTAAGTACTGGGGGGGAGATTGGATTCACTTACCCAGGGGGGGGTTCCTGCCTGACCATGGGAAAGAGAGCAGCCCAGGAGCAGGAAGTACAGAGAATCAGAGCTCTGTACCTGGGTAAGTACTGGGGGGAGATTGAATTCACTTACCCAGGGGGAGGTCCCTGCCTGACCATGGGAAAGAGAGCAGCCCAGGAGCAGGAAGTACAGAGAATCAGAGCTCTGTACCTGGGTAAGTACTGGGGGGAGATTGGATTCACTTACCCAGGGGGAGGTTCCTGCCTGACCATGGGAAAGAGAGCAGCCCAGGAGCAGGAAGTACAGAGATTTCATGGCAAGTGGACTTATCTTTAGGGCGCAACTTACCCTGTGCCGGTGTGAGGCTCCCCAGGCAGCTGGCACTTGCCCCCGCGGGCATACTGAGAGATTTCAGGGCAGTACAGGCATTAACAATCTCCTGCATTTGCAAGAACCCGGCCACAGCGAGGACGTCCTCTACATTCTCCCGGGTCAGGCTGAGCCGCGCAGTGTACATGAACTCCAGAACCTGGCCCAGACCTGAGAGACAGAGCCGGCAGATGAGACGCTGGAGGCAGGGACTGTGGGGGCAACAAAGTGACGGGGGGGGGGGGGTTTGGTACCTGCGGCGTTGCTGATATCCAGATGCACCACGTCCTTCTGCTCCACAAACAACATCCTGAAGTACTGGCTACAGGCGGCCAACACGGCTTTGTGGGCCTTAAAGTCGATCCCGTCCACCACGAAGGTGCAGTCGCACAGGAGCCCCAACTGCCTCTGCTGGTTTAGCTGCTCCAGAACCAGGTGGCTGTGCTGGGGGAAATCCATGGCTGGAGAGAGCACAGAGTGGGTCAGGCACATTGGGGCAGGCACATTGGGTCAGGCACACTGGGGCAGGCACATTGGGGCAGGCACATTGGGGCAGGCACATTGGGGCAGGCACATTGGGGCAGGCACATTGGGGCAGGCACACTGGGGCAGGCACACTGGGGCAGGCACACTGGGGCAGGCACACTGGGGCAGGCACATTGGGGCAGGCACATTGGGGGCAGGCACATTGGGGCAGGCACACTGGGGCAGGCACACTGGGGCAGGCACATTGGGGCAGGCACACTGGGGCAGGCACACTGGGGCAGGCACACTGGGGCAGGCACATTGGGGCACGACTCCCACACTCCAGGGGCCCCATAACAACCATCCTGCCCAAGTGGCAAGCTTAGGGCCACAGCCGGGGACAATCTCACTGGGATCCCCCCATGACTAGGGGCCACTGCTTACCCCACACATTCCCTGGGGCCCCTACATGGCAACTCCCCAGGGGCCAGTCCGACCTGCACCAAGAAACTGCCCAGCAGGACAGGAAGTAAGAAGCACCTCCCCGGGGCCCCTATATGGCAGCTGTACCCCTAACACCTCCCCGGGGCCCCTATATGGCAGCTGTACCCCTAACACCGCCCTGGGGCCCCTATATGGCAGCTGTACCCCTAACACCGCCCTGGGGCCCCTATATGGCAGCTGTACCCCTAACACCTCCCCGGGGCCCCTATATGGCAGCTGTACCCCTAACACCGCCCCGGGGCCCCTATATGGCAGCTGTACCCCTAACACCACCCTGGGGCCCCTATATGGCAGCTGTACCCCTAACACCGCCCTGGGGCCCCTATATGGCAGCTGTACCCCTAACACCTCCCTGGGGCCCCTATATGGCAGCTGTACCCCTAACACCTCCCCGGGGCCCCTATATGGCAGCTGTACCCCTAACACCTCCCCGGGGCCCCTATATGGCAGCTGTACCCCTAACACCTCCCTGGGGCCCCTATATGGCAGCTGTACCCCTAACACCTCCCCGGGGCCCCTATATGGCAGCTGTACCCCTAACACCTCCCCGGGGCCCCTGTATGGCAGCTGTACCCCTAACACCTCCCCGGGGCCCCTATATGGCAGCTGTACCCCTAACACCTCCCCGGGCCCCTATATGGCAGCTGTACCCCTAACACCGCCCCGGTGCCCCTATATGGCAGCTGTACCCCTAACACCTCCCCGGGGCCCCTATATGGCAGCTGTACCCCTAACACCTCCCCGGGGCCCCTATATGGCAGCTGTACCCCTAACACCTCCCCGGGGCCCCTATATGGCAGCTGTACCCCTAACACCTCCCTGGGGCCCCTATATGGCAGCTGTACCCCTAACACTGCCCTGGGGCCCCTATATGGCAGCTGTACCCCTAACACCGCCCTGGGGCCCCTATATGGCAGCTGTACCCCTAACACCGCCCTGGGGCCCCTATATGGCAGCTGTACCCCTAACACCTCCCTGGGGCCCCTATATGGCAGCTGTACCCCTAACACCTCCCCGGGGCCCCTATATGGCAGCTGTACCCCTAACACTCCCCGGGGCCCCTATATGGCAGCTGTACCCCTAACACCTCCCCGGGGCCCCTATATGGCAGCTGTACCCCTAACAACGCCCTGGGGCCCCTATATGGCAGCTGTACCCCTAACACCGCCCTGGGGCCCCTATATGGCAGCTGTACCCCTAACACCTCCCTGGGGCCCCTATATGGCAGCTGTACCCCTAACACCTCCCTGGGGCCCCTATATGGCAGCTGTACCCCTAACACCGCCCTGGGGCCCCTATATGGCAGCTGTACCCCTAACACCTCCCTGGGGCCCCTATATGGCAGCTGTACCCCTAACACCGCCCTGGGGCCCTATATGGCAGCTGTACCCCTAACACCTCCCTGGGGCCCCTATATGGCAGCTGTACCCCTAACACCTCCCTGGGGCCCCCTATATGGCAGCTGTACCCCTAACACCTCCCTGGGGCCCCTATATGGCAGCTGTACCCCTAACACCTCCCCGGGGCCCTATATGGCAGCTGTACCCCTAACACCTCCCTGGGGCCCCTATATGGCAGCTGTACCCCTAACACCTCCCCGGGGCCCCTATATGGCAGCTGTACCCCTAACACCTCCCCGGGGCCCCTATATGGCAGCTGTACCCCTAACACCTCCCCGGGGCCCCTATATGGCAGCTGTACCCCTAACACCTCCCCGGGGCCCCTATATGGCAGCTGTACCCCTAACACCACCCTGGGGCCCCTATATGGCAGCTGTACCCCTAACACCTCCCTGGGGCCCCTATATGGCAGCTGTACCCCTAACACCTCCCCGGGGCCCCTATATGGCAGCTGTACCCCTAACACCTCCCGGGGCCCCTATATGGCAGCTGTACCCCTAACACCTCCCTGGGGCCCCTATATGGCAGCTGTACCCCTAACACCTCCCCGGGGCCCCTATATGGCAGCTGTACCCCTAACACCTCCCCGGGGCCCCTATATGGCAGCTGTACCCCTAACACCTCCCCGGGGCCCCTATATGGCAGCTGTACCCCTAACACCTCCCCGGGGCCCCTATATGGCAGCTGTACCCCTAACACCTCCCCGGGGCCCCTATATGGCAGCTGTACCCCTAACACCTCCCCGGGGCCCCTATATGGCAGCTGTACCCCTAACACCTCCCCGGGGCCCCTATATGGCAGCTGTACCCCTAACACCTCCCTGGGGCCCCTATATGGCAGCTGTACCCCTAACACCTCCCCGGGGCCCCTATATGGCAGCTGTACCCCTAACACCTCCCCGGGGCCCCTATATGGCAGCTGTACCCCTAACACCTCCCCGGGGCCCCTATATGGCAGCTGTACCCCTAACACCACCCTGGGGCCCCTATATGGCAGCTGTACCCCTAACACCTCCCTGGGGCCCCTATATGGCAGCTGTACCCCTAACACCTCCCCGGGGCCCCTATATGGCAGCTGTACCCCTAACACCTCCCCGGGGCCCCTATATGGCAGCTGTACCCCTAACACCTCCCTGGGGCCCCTATATGGCAGCTGTACCCTAACACCTCCCCGGGGCCCCTATATGGCAGCTGTACCCCTAACACCTCCCCGGGGCCCCTATATGGCAGCTGTACCCTAACACCTCCCCGGGCCCCTATATGGCAGCTGTACCCCTAACACCTCCCCGGGGCCCCTATATGGCAGCTGTACCCCTAACACCTCCCTGGGGCCCCTATATGGCAGCTGTACCCCTAACACCTCCCCGGGGCCCCTATATGGCAGCTGTACCCCTAACACCTCCCCGGGGCCCCTATATGGCAGCTGTACCCCTAACACCACCCTGGGGCCCCTATATGGCAGCTGTACCCCTAACACCTCCCCGGGGCCCCTATATGGCAGCTGTACCCCTAACACCTCCCCGGGGCCCCTATATGGCAGCTGTACCCCTAACACCTCCCCGGGGCCCCTATATGGCAGCTGTACCCCTAACACCGCCCTGGGGCCCCTATATGGCAGCTGTACCCCTAACACCTCCCCGGGGCCCCTATATGGCAGCTGTACCCCTAACACCTCCCCGGGGCCCCTATATGGCAGCTGTACCCCTAACACCTCCCCGGGGCCCCTATATGGCAGCTGTACCCCTAACACCTCCCCGGGGCCCCTATATGGCAGCTGTACCCCTAACACCACCCTGGGGCCCCTATATGGCAGCTGTACCCCTAACACCTCCCTGGGGCCCCTATATGGCAGCTGTACCCCTAACACCTCCCCGGGGCCCTTGGCTAGTAGCCATACCCTGCAGGCACATAGGGGGCTTGAGCCCAGGGGCCAGTCACACCTACACGGGGAGCTGCCCACAGCCCGGCATGACAGGAAGAGGAAAGCCCGTTCCGTGGGGCCCACAAGGCAGTCAGGGCCGGACACCGGATCCCTACACTCCCCGCCCCCCCCCCCGGCGCTTCCCGGCTCCGCCCCCGGTACCTGCCATCCCGAACCGGCTCAGATCTCACATCCTAAAGGCGCACACCTACAGTCGGACAAAGGGCGCCGCCATCTTTAGACGGGGCGGAAGTGCAGCGCTATCACGTACGTCGCTTTTCCGGGAACGTCATATACAGAAGCCTTGATAAGGCTCCCTCCCCTGGGTACCGGGGCCGCCATGATTGTCCCTGGCAACTTGCTGTGAAGGAAAAACTGTGAGTGCGAGTGTGTGAGTGCGAGTGTGTGAGTGCGAGTGTGTGAGTGCGAGTGTGTGAGTGCGAGTGTGTGAGTGCGAGTGTGTGAGTGCGAGTGTGTGAGTGCGGGGCTGTGAGTGCGAGTGCGGGGCTGTGAGTGCGAGTGCGGGGCTGTGAGTGCGAGTGCGGGGGTGTGAGTGCGAGTGTGGGGGTGTGGGGCTGTGAGTGTGGGGCTGTGAGTGCGGGGCTGTGAGTGCGGGGCTGTGAGTGTGAGTGTGGGGCTGTGAGTGTGAGTGTGGGGCTGTGAGTGCGAGTGTGGGGCTGTGAGTGTGGGGCTGTGAGTGTGGGGCTGTGAGTGTGGGGCTGTGAGTGTGGGGCTGTGAGTGTGGGGCTGTGAGTGTGGGGCTGTGAGTGTGGGGCTGTGAGTGTGGGGCTGTGAGTGTGGGGCTGTGAGTGCGGGGCTGTGAGTGCGAGTGCGGGGCTGTGAGTGCGAGTGCGGGGCTGTGAGTGTGGGGCTGTGAGTGTGGGGCTGTGAGTGCGGGGCTGTGAGTGCGAGTGCGGGGCTGTGAGTGCGAGTGCGGGGCTGTGAGTGCGAGTGCGGGGCTGTGAGTGCGAGTGCGGGGCTGTGAGTGCGAGTGCGGGGCTGTGAGTGCGAGTGCGGGGCTGTGAGTGCGGGGCTGTGAGTGTGGGGCTGTGAGTGTGGGGCTGTGAGTGTGGGGCTGTGAGTGTGGGGCTGTGAGTGTGGGGCTGTGAGTGCGAGTGTGGGGCTGTGAGTGCGAGTGTGGGGCTGTGAGTGCGAGTGTGGGGCTGTGAGTGCGAGTGCGGGGCTGTGAGTGCGAGTGCGGGGCTGTGAGTGCGAGTGCGGGGCTGTGAGTGCGGGGCTGTGAGTGCGGGGCTGTGAGTGCGGGGCTGTGAGTGCGGGGCTGTGAGTGCGGGGCTGTGAGTGCGGGGCTGTGAGTGCGGGGCTGTGAGTGCGGGGCTGTGAGTGTGGGGCTGTGAGTGCGAGTGTGGGGCTGTGAGTGCGAGTGTGGGGCTGTGAGTGTGGGGCTGTGAGTGTGGGGCTGTGAGTGTGGGGCTGTGAGTGTGGGGCTGTGAGTGTGGGGCTGGTGAGTGTGGGGCTGTGAGTGTGGGGCTGTGAGTGTGGGGCTGTGAGTGTGGGGCTGTGAGTGTGGGGCTGTGAGTGTGGGCTGTGAGTGTGGGGCTGTGAGTGTGGGGCTGTGAGTGTGGGGCTGTGAGTGTGGGGCTGTGAGTGCGGGGGCTGTGAGTGCGGGGCTGTGAGTGCGAGTGCGGGGCTGTGAGTGCGAGTGTGGGGGTGTGAGTGCGAGTGTGGGGGTGTGGGGCTGTGAGTGCGGGGCTGTGAGTGCGGGGCTGCGAGTGCGGGGCTGCGAGTGCGGGGCTGCGAGTGCGGGGCTGCGAGTGCGGGGCTGCGAGTGCGGGGCTGCGAGTGCGGGGCTGCGAGTGCGGGGCTGCGAGTGCGGGGCTGCGAGTGCGGGGCTGCGAGTGCGGGGCTGCGAGTGCGGGGCTGCGAGTGCGGGGGGCGAGTGCGGGGCTGCGAGTGCGGGGCTGCGAGTGCGGGGCTGCGAGTGCGAGTGCGGGGGTGCGAGTGTGGGGTGCGAGTGCGAGTGTGGGGGTGCGAGTGTGGGGCTGCGAGTGCGAGTGCGGGGCTGCGAGTGCGGGGCTGCGAGTGCGGGGCTGTGAGTGCGAGTGCGGGGCTGCGAGTGCGGGGCTGTGAGTGCGAGTGCGGGGGTGCGAGTGCGGGGGTGCGAGTGCGGGGTGTGAGTGCGAGTGTGGGGGTGCGAGTGCGAGTGTGGGGGTGCGAGTGTGGGGGTGCGAGTGCGAGTGCGGGGGTGCGAGTGCGAGTGTGGGGGTGCGAGTGTGGGGCTGTGAGTGCGAGTGTGGGGCTGCGAGTGCGAGTGCGGGGCTGCGAGTGCGGGGCTGTGAGTGCGAGTGCGGGGCTGCGAGTGCGGGGCTGTGAGTGCGAGTGCGGGGCTGCGAGTGCGGGGCTGCGAGTGCGAGTGCGGGGCTGCGAGTGCGGGGCTGCGAGTGCGAGTGTGGGGGTGTGGGGCTGTGAGTGTGGGGCTGTGAGTGCGGGGGCTGTGAGTGCGGGGGCTGTGAGTGCGGGGGCTGTGAGTGCGGGGGCTGTGAGTGCGGGGGCTGTGAGTGCGGGGGCTGTGAGTGCGGGGCTGTGAGTGTGAGTGCGGGGCTGTGAGTGTGAGTGCGGGGCTGTGAGTGTGAGTGCGGGGCTGTGAGTGCGAGTGTGGGGCTGTGAGTGCACAGGGGCCCCGGGGCCCTTACATATTAGTTACAGGCGCCTCAGGGAGAGAGAGGAACTAGAGAGCTTTTATTTCTACTTTAGTGGAAATGGGGTTTTTATTTTATGTTATGGCTGCTCCTTTGGGCAGAGCTGTGGGAGCATGGCTGCTTGGGCAGCAGTGCAGTCTGCATCGCTGATTATTCATGCAGTGTGGGGTGTGTATGTGCTGCTATTACAATATTTACTGTAATAACCATATCATTCACCCCGGGGGGAAGATTCACTAACATTCATCATGTTTCCTCCCCACCTGCACTTAGATACAGTGTTCCTCACACTTAATTAAATAAGGGGGCTTTTTTGGCAGAGCCCAGAAAGGTAAATAGGCCCCCCCCCCCCAGAACTCCCAGAACTTTAAGTAACCTGCCACATTTAGTCAATTGGGAGTGGTGTTTAGGGGGTGTGGTCTCAAAAACGGGTGTGGCCAATTCCCCCCCCCCCCTCTCTCTATATTAATTGCTAATTGGTTATGCAGGATCTAATCACTATCTAAGGCAGCAGCTGTTCATTTTCCCTGCACTGCCGGTTCCGACCAACCAGTTTCTGTAGCTGGGTCTCTGCTTTACCTGCTTCTATACAGGGCTCCTGATCAGCTGGCTACTGCGGTATATTGTTCAGTAGCCAGAACCCCCAGTGCAGGCAGGAATATTCCCTCGATGGGCAGAAGGTTTAGACTGTGGGGGGAATAGGGGGCAGAGTGTGACTGTAAGGGGGCAGAGTAGGGGGCAGAGTAAGGGGTGACAGTCGGACTTTGCTGGGAGTTGCAGGGAGTACTCAGGGCTCCTGTGTGGATCATGGGCTCAAGGTGACTTTGCCCCGACAGCTGACAGTTTGGCCGCTGCACCCAGGCAACCCCTACCTGCCCCAGAGGCACACAGGCGCTCTCTTCTCTGCCTGTTTCCATAATAAACAGCCTATTGTCCCCGGCTCAACGGCAGCTGATTGCGGGGCCCCAAGGGGGCGGCGCCCAATATTAGTCTGCAACATAAACCTGAGGATTCGGCCAGAAAACTTACATAAGAGGGCGACAGTTGGGGCAAATTTTGGTTTGGGTGCAGTCAAGCTGCCCAAGTAAAAGGCATTGTGGGTAAATTCTGAGTGCCAGCTGTTCTGTTGGCTCCTGGCTGCCCCCTGCCCCATTGAGACACTTGGGTGGGGGTTCCCTGTATGTGCTGAGCTGCACTGCCAGATGCGACTGTCGCCTTTATTTATGGCAAAATATTATCAGCAGCTCCGCGGATTCATTTTGTTGTATTTACTAACACCATAAACTCATCCCCCGGGCGCCAACCTGCTACTAATGTACCCTCCCATTGTAAGCAGCAGTCCTGCCCTGCTTTATGGCTGAGATTCTAGCTATCTGTATAACAGAGCATTCTGTCACAGTGGCACAGATCCTATCTGATCCCCCCATTGTAAGCAGCAGTCCTGCCCTGCTTTATGGCTGAGATTCTAGCTATCTGTATAACAGAGCATTCTGTCACAGTGGCACAGATCCTATCTGATCCCCCCCCCCCATTGTAAGCAGCAGTCCTGCCCTGCTTTATGGCTGAGATTCTAGCTATCTGTATAACAGAGCATTCTGTCACAGTGGCACAGATCCTATCTGATCCCCCCATTGTAATCAGCAGTCCTGCCCTGCTTTATGGCTGAGATTCTAGCTATCTGTATAACAGAGCATTCTGTCACAGTGGCACAGATCCTATCTGATCCCCCATTGTAAGCAGCAGTCCTGCCCTGCTTTATGGCTGAGATTCTAGCTATCTGTATAACAGAGCATTCTGTCACAGTGGCACAGATCCTATCTGATCCCCCCATTGTAAGCAGCAGTCCTGCCCTGCTTTATGGCTGAGATTCTAGCTATCTGTATAACAGAGCATTCTGTCACAGTGGCACAGATCCTATCTGATCCCCCCATTGTAAGCAGCAGTCCTGCCCTGCTTTATGGCTGAGATTCTAGCTATCTGTATAACAGAGCATTCTGTCACAGTGGCACAGATCCTATCTGATCCCCCATTGTAAGCAGCAGTCCTGCCCTGCTTTATGGCTGAGATTCTAGCTATCTGTATAACAGAGCATTCTGTCACAGTGGCACAGATCCTATCTGATCCCCCCATTGTAAGCAGCAGTCCTGCCCTGCTTTATGGCTGAGATTCTAGCTATCTGTATAACAGAGCATTCTGTCACAGTGGCACAGATCCTATCTGATCCCCCCCATTGTAAGCAGCAGTCCTGCCCTGCTTTATGGCTGAGATTCTAGCTATCTGTATAACAGAGCATTCTGTCACAGTGGCACAGATCCTATCTGATCCCCCCATTGTAAGCAGCAGTCCTGCCCTGCTTTATGGCTGAGATTCTAGCTATCTGTATAACAGAGCATTCTGTCACAGTGGCACAGATCCTATCTGATCCCCCCATTGTAAGCAGCAGTCCTGCCCTGCTTTATGGCTGAGATTCTAGCTATCTGTATAACAGAGCATTCTGTCACAGTGGCACAGATCCTATCTGATCCCCCCCCATTGTAAGCAGCAGTCCTGCCCTGCTTTATGGCTGAGATTCTAGCTATCTGTATAACAGAGCATTCTGTCACAGTGGCACAGATCCTATCTGATCCCCCCATTGTAAGCAGCAGTCCTGCCCTGCTTTATGGCTGAGATTCTAGCTATCTGTATAACAGAGCATTCTGTCACAGTGGCACAGATCCTATCTGATCCCCCCCCATTGTAAGCAGCAGTCCTGCCCTGCTTTATGGCTGAGATTCTAGCTATCTGTATAACAGAGCATTCTGTCACAGTGGCACAGATCCTATCTGATCCCCCCATTGTAAGCAGCAGTCCTGCCCTGCTTTATGGCTGAGATTCTAGCTATCTGTATAACAGAGCATTCTGTCACAGTGGCACAGATCCTATCTGATCCCCCCCCATTGTAAGCAGCAGTCCTGCCCTGCTTTATGGCTGAGATTCTAGCTATCTGTATAACAGAGCATTCTGTCACAGTGGCACAGATCCTATCTGATCCCCCCATTGTAAGCAGCAGTCCTGCCCTGCTTTATGGCTGAGATTCTAGCTATCTGTATAAATACAAAGCTGTAAGTCTATTTTGGACCTGGTAATATCTAATAATACTGAACTTATCTCTAACATTTGTGTGTGTGGGTGAGCATTTGGGGAACAGTGATCACAACATGGTCTCCTTTGAGATAATGCTGCAGAGACAGCGCTATAAGGGAGTAACTAAAACACTCAATTTTAGACGTGCAGACTTTGCCAGTTTAAGGGCATCTCTGCAATGTGTCAACTGGGAAAGGCTTTTCATGGGGTTAGACACAGAAGGAAAATGGAACATCTTTAAAACATTGCTTTGTAGGTATACACAACAGTATATTCCCCTTGTAAGCAAGGAGAGGCATCGCAAAGCAAAACCCTTATGGCTGAATAAAAGAGTTAGTGTCGAGGTTGGTAATAAAAAACGTGCTTTTAAAGCATTCAAGTTAGCTGGGACAGCAGAAACTTTCATCAGGTACAGGGGGGCAAATAAAGCAGCAAAAAAGCTATCAGGCAGCTAAAATAGAGATGGAAAGGGATATTGCAGCTAGGAGTAAAAAAAATCCAAAATTATTTTTTAATTATGTGAATAGTAAAAAAATGAAGCAAGAAGGGGTGGGAACTTTATTATCACGGGGGGGTACGTTGGTTGATGAGAACGGGGGAAAAGCTGAAATTTTGAACTCTTATTTTTCATCTGTCTATACATCTGAGGAGCCAGATAATGAAGGCTTCCCTTGTAATATACCCAGTGCTAGTAATTTAGCTACTGACACATGGGTCACTCGGGGGGGAATTCAAAAGAGACTTGAACATGTAAAGGTAAACAAAGGTCCAGGGCCGGATGGGATTCATCCCAGGGTATTAAATGAGCTGAGCGCTGTGATTGCCAAGCCTCTTCACTTAATTTTTCAGGATTCATTGAGGTCTGGCATGGTGCCAAGAGACTGGCGGATTGCTAATGTGGTGCCGTTATTTAAAAAGGGATCTCGTTCTCAGCCTGAAAACTATAGGCCTGTTAGTCTGACATCAGTAGTAGGAAAGCTTCTGGAAGGGGTAATAAGGGATAGGATAGTTGAATACATTGCAGTTCACAATACTATTAGTTTGTGCCACATGGTTTTATGCGTAACAGATCTTGCCAGACTAATTTAGTCGCCTTTTATGAGGAGGTGAGCAGGAACCTTGATGCTGGAATGGCAGTTGATGTCATCTACTTAGATTTTGCTAAAGCGTTTGATACAGTACCGCACAGAAGGTTAATGATCAAATTAAGGAATATTGGCCTAGAACATAATATTTGTAATTGGATAGAGAACTGGCTGAAGGATAGAGTACAAAGAGTGGTGGTAAATGGAACATTTTCTAATTGGACCAGTGTGGTTAGTGGAGTACCGCAGGGGTCAGTCCTTGGTCCTTTGCTGTTTAACTTGTTTATTAATGCCCTGGAGGTGGGCATAGAGAGTACTGTTTCTATTTTTGCTGATGACACTAAATTGTGCAAAACTATAAGTTCCATGCAGGATGTGCCGCTTTGCAGAGCGATTTGACAAAATTGGAAAACTGGGCAGCAAACTGGGAAATGAGGTTCAATGTTGACAAGTGCAAAGTTATGCACTTTGGTAGGAATAATATAAACGCAAACTATCTACTGAATGGGAGTGAGTTGGGGGGATCCTTAATGGAGAAGGATCTAGGGGTTTTTGTAGATCACAAGTTGTCTAATTCCAGGCAGTGTCATTCTGTGGCTACTAAAGCAAATAAAGTGCTGTCTTGTATAAAAAAGGGCATTGACTCAAGGGATGAGAACATATTTTTGCCCCTTTATAGGTCCCTGGTAAGGCCTCACCTTGAGTATGGGGGGCAGTAACAGTGAGTATGGGGGGCAGTAACAGTGAGTATGGGGGGCAGTAACAGTGAGTATGGGGGGCAGTAACAGTGAGTATGCAGTGCAGTTTTGGGCTCCAGTCCTTAAGAAGGATATTAATGAGCTGGAGAGAGTGCAGAGACTGCAACTAAACTGGTAAAGGGGATGGAAGGGTTAAACTATGAGGTTAGACTGTCGAGGTTGGGGTTGTTTTCTCTGGAAAAGAGGCGCTTGTGAGGGGACATGATTACTCTGTACAAGTACATTAGAGGGGATTATAGGCAGTTGGGGGATGTTCTTTTTTCCCATAAAAACAATCAGCGCACCAGAGGTCACCCCTATAGATTAGAGGAACAGAGCTTCCATTTGAAGCAGTGTAGGGGGTTCCTCACGGTGAGGGCAGTGAGGTTATGGAATGCCCTTCCTAGTGATGGGGTAATGGCAGATTCTGTTAATGCCTTTAAGAGGGGCCTGGATGAGTTTTTGAACAAGCAGAATATCCAAGGCTATTGTGATACTAATATCTACAGTTAGTATTACTGGTTGTATATATATAGTTTATGTATGTGAGTGTATAGATTGGTTAGTATAGGTTGTGTGCTGGGTTTACTCGGATGGGTTGAACTTGATGGACAATGGTCTTTTTTCAACCCTATGTAACTATGTAACTATGTAACTATGTATAACAGATCAGGCGGAATCTATTTTCATGCCGGGCTGCAGTGGATCCCAGGGATTTCTCGCACAGACTAGGAGGCATTATAGCTGCTGCCAGTGTTGAGCGATGCCCCCTGGGGGCACACAGATGGGGGGCCGGCTGGTGGATAATCACAGCCAATCCCTGCACTTTCGGGCTAATAGGCTCCAGGAGGCAGGACCGGGCCGGCTACTCCTTCTGTCATTTCATTTTAGCCGGTGCCTTTGGCTCCTGTTGTTGTCACTGCAAACAGAATGTTTCACTTATAGACACAAAGAGACCTCTCTCCGGCTTTATCTGCCCGGCCCCAGCTGCTGTGTCAACTACTCCTTATTGTCTTCCTACAATAAAGCTGTTCATCGGGGTCTGATTGGCTCCCCAGCAGGACCCAGCCGATAAAGGCCAGCACTAGCCGCAGTACTGAGTCACGCAGAGACTATGTGCCTGAAGTACAGCCTGCAGCAGGAAGGTAATGCAAGGGTTACAGGGGGGCACGCGGCCGGTGGGTATTCCGTGGGCACAGGGTGGCTGCTACACATGTCCCGGGGGGGATTAGCCACTGGGAGGTCCGAATGTCATTTCTGGGTGCGAATAGCCGGCAAGATGGGCAGGAAGGATTAGTGTGGGGGGGGGGGGGGTACTTTCTCTTTAACTGCCTCACTGCTGAGGAGGAGGGGGGTCCCTGGGTGCTGGTTGCCTTCTCATTGGGGTGCCCATCTCCCTTTCCTACCGGCGCTTGTTGAACTACAATAACGTCAGGGTAGAGCAGCAATCGCCAGGGGGAGGCCGGTTAAATATAGGAGACTTAATTAGTACAGTCGTTAGTTATTCATGCGGGTTCAGACTCGTGTTTCCACAGGCATACAACTCCCAGCATGCTTTGTAGTCCGGGAATAGGAGGACCCAGGGCTTCATACTAATTGTGGGAGAGAAGCAAACGGACTCCTCTGTCCCCCTGTTGGTCATAACCCAGTTTATATATATATATGTATATATACACATATATACAATATCCCCAGCTTTATTAACCATATTCCTAAGAAGCTGTTCTTCCTTCCTTTGCTGCTATTTAAATCTCCCCTCCTCCAGTTCCCATGGATTGGCTGCCATAGGCCTGTCTCTTTCCCTGATTGGCCGCACCAACTGCCTCTCCTTCCCCCCTCAGTGTCTGACCCCAGGGAGGCAGTTTGTTACCAGACGTTTGATCAGGAATAGTTGACCTTTACCCCTTCCCTGGTCGGAAAACGAGAAATCCCAGCGTCCCTCTGCCCGTGGCACTGGGGGGATCCTGGGAGTCACTGTCATTTCCCAGTATTTATTTATTTATTTGTTACATGTTCCACTGGTTTCTATGGACACACTGGGGCTCATTCATCAACCCCGGGCACGTGGGCAGTAACCCATAGCAACCAATCAGGGGTTGGCTTTTTTTTTCCCAGCTGCAGGGGGATCAATGAATGTAGCCAAGACTCCATTTCCCACAATGCTTTGCACACACCTGCTATTCTCTCAGTCTCAGGTCTGTACACATGCATTTAATTGCCCCATTAGCCTTAGGCAACAGCAGTGGCCCCTCCTGTCTCTGGTTCTGACCCCCACCCTGCAACCGACACCTTTTGTTATTCAGAGGGTCCCTGTAACCAAGGATTAGACTCCTGTCCAATCACAGGGCGCAAGTCCATCAAGTTCAGCCCATTGGTCACATTTCATTCATAAACAAATAGCCAGTCCCCTGCATAACACAAGGGCACCCGGGGCCCCAATCCTGGGGGTTATTGCAACGTCTGCTCCTGTACTGATATCCTGCAGAAAGGTGAGAGGGGGGCGCATATTTGTATTTATACATATGGGTAGGGGGTGCCATAGTGTTTCCCTTAGACAGTACAGTATGGGGGTACAGCTTATTGTGTGCCCAGAACATTCCCTCTCTGTATATTTGTATTTATACATATGGGTAGGAGGTGCCATAGTGTTTCCCTTAGACAGTACAGTATGGGGGTACAGCTTATTGTGTGCCCAGAACATTCCTTCTCTGTATATTTGTATTTATACATATGGGTAGGGGGTGCCATAGTGTTTCCCTTAGACAGTACAGTATGGGGGTACAGCTTATTGTGTGCCCAGAACATTCCCTCTCTGTATATTTGTATTTATACATATGGGTAGGGGGTGCCATAGTGTTTCCCTTAGACAGTACAGTATGGGGGTACAGCTTATTGTGTGCCCAGAACATTCCTTCTCTGTATATTTGTATTTATACATATGGGTAGGGGGTGCCATAGTGTTTCCCTTAGACAGTACAGTATGGGGGTACAGCTTATTGTGTGCCCAGAACATTCCTTCTCTGTATATTTGTATTTTATACATATGGGTAGGAGGTGCCATAGTGTTTCCCTTAGACAGTACAGTATGGGGGTACAGCTTATTGTGTGCCCAGAACATTCCTTCTCTGTATATTTGTATTTATACATATGGGTAGGGGGTGCCATAGTGTTTCCCTTAGACAGTACAGTATGGGGGTACAGCTTATTGTGTGCCCAGAACATTCCTTCTCTGTATATTTGTATTTATACATATGGGTAGGGGGTGCCATAGTGTTTCCCTTAGACAGTACAGTATGGGGGTACAGCTTATTGTGTGCCCAGAACATTCCTTCTCTGTATATTTGTATTTATACATATGGGTAGGAGGTGCCATAGTTTTGGTGACCCTCTGGGTACTGGGAATGCCAGGGGGGGGGGCTGTAAGGTGCCACAGACAGTCACTATTTATTGGGCTGGGGGGGGGGCTGTTTGTGCCTCTGGGTACTGGGAATGCCAGGGGGGGGGCTGTAAGGTGCCACAGACAGTCACTATTTATTGGGCTGGGGGGGCTGTTTGTGCCTCTGGGTACTGGGAATGCCCCCGGCCCATTTTGTATCCCAGTCTGGGTGTAGATGGGACATCCCACTAAAAAGTGCCACTGTTACCCCTGTGCCAGGGACACCCCCTGATGCCCCCATGGAAGTGCATGGAGTTGCCTCTCACAATCTGCCCTTCAAGGACACCCAGGCAATAGCCAGAATATTTTAGTCTCTTATTAGAACCTCATTAGGGCCTCAGATCTTCAGCGCCGCTTCTTCAGGATCCTTACTGCCTGCCTTGGAATAGATGGGGTGCAGCCTCCTTTTATCTGGACCTCCATTACTGCCTGCCTTGGATTAGATGGGGTGCAGCCTCCTCTTATCTGGACCTCCATTACTGCCTGCCTTGGATTAGATGGGATGCAGCCTCCTTTTATCTGGACCTCCATTACTGCCTGCCTTGGATTAGATGGGGTGCAGCCTCCTTTTATCTGGACCTCCATTACTGCCTGCCTTGGAATAGATGGGGTGCAGCCTCCTTTTATCTGGACCTCCATTACTGCCTGCCTTGGAATAGATGGGGTGCAGCCTCCTCTTATCTGGACCTTCATTACTGCCTGCCTTGGATTAGATGGGGTGCAGCCTCCTCTTATCTGGACCTCCATTACTGCCTGCCTTGGATTAGATGGGATGTAGCCTCCTTTTATCTGGACCTCCATTACTGCCTGCCTTGGAATAGATGGGGTGCAGCCTCCTCTTATCTGGACCTACTCCCCCACAGCATCTGGAAGAACGGACTCTGGATCCGGCCATAGAGAGATTCTGGCAAGAAAAAGACACAAGAAACAAAGCAGAACCAGAAATGTCTTCATAATGTCAACCCTTTGTAGGCCAGCCTCCACTGCCTCCATTGCCTCCACTGCTGAGCCTTTGCCAGACCAGCGTTCAGTTTGGCTTCCCAGTTTGGCTTCCCAGTTTGGCTTCCCAGTTTGGCTTCCCAGTTTGGCTTCCCAGTTTGGCTTCCCAGTTTGGCTTCCCAGTTTGGCTTCCCAGTTTGACTCCCAGTTTGCCATTACAAGGTCTCCCTTCCCAGTTCTAACTAAACCTGGGGCTACTGGGAATTTCTCAAGCCTGAACTTGGTTCCCCCTCAAGAGCCCAAAAAGCTTCAGATTTTTGTTGTTGATCTGAGGCCACAAAGTAACTTTCCCCTCCCCCTCGGGTTCTGATAGTACCTCATGGTCCGGGAAGGCTACGGACTTCTCAGGGAGGGACCTAGGGATCCTTTCTGACCAGTAATCAATGGGAAACTTATTTGCCTGGTGATTGACTTTCCCAAAGGCTTTCGCTGGGTCTAAAGATAGAAGGTATTTGCCCCATATCCAGGCTTTACGCCTCTCCGGTGCCTCCCTCAGCCAGAAGAGACCCAGCAGAACCCTGGGCAGAACCTTCCTATCACAACTGAGAAGGGCAATTGGCCTCCAATTCTCAATGTGCCTCCATTCCTCCCCCTTTGATATCAGAGCTAGAGAGGAGGAGCGCATGGATGGAGGAAGGCCCCCCCCCGGCGCCACTATGGCAGCTCCGCAGCAATCCCAGTTCAGCAAGAACACAATGGCAGCCATGAAACAGACCTTGGGGTGTGTTCAGCCCCATAGACTTGTGTTTGTTGAGTTTACAGCCCTCTCTCTGTTACTCGGAGACCCTGTGGGACTGACCAGCCTGGGTGGTAAGGGCTCTGGATTATCCACCTGAGGCCACTTGCCCCCCAGCACCTCCAGCAGCCACAGAGTCAGTAACCAGAACCAACTCCTACTCAAATGTTCTGTAAATTCTGCCATCAAATCATCTGGCCCAGGGGGTCTCGTCTTCTACTGATTCTCAGTCGCCTGCAGAACTTAGGGGAAGAGTCCAAATTAACAGTGTTTGAAACTGGGGACCCCCCCCCCAATCCAAAACTCTTTCCTTGTAGAGCTCGGGGAAGTTGGACCCCACAGCCTGCCCTCCCTGGGAACGTCAGAACTACCCTGAAGGTCGTAAAGGCCCTTAACCCTTTATAGTTCTGTAACGTGAAGTCCCATAATCCCTTTCCAGAACCAGGTACTGCCTCCTCCCCTACCCAAATACAGATCTCAAGCCGCCTCCTTAGCGCCCCCTCTAGTATCCCAAGCTGGTTCTCCCCAATCTGAAACCGAATCAAAGAACCCCAAATTGGACATTGGGATCTTCAAACAATCTCTTCTCCTTCCCCAGCCTCCAGAGAGGCCCATGTCAGAACCGGACCCTCCTACTGCCCCACAGAGCTGAAAACTCAACCACAGACTGGGGGGGGGGTGGCAGTTGGTTTATTGGGGGTACCAGGGGGGTTACTCTCTCCTTTCCCCTCTATCACTTACCCATTCCTGTGCTGTTACTCCCGCCTCCACCATTTCTACCCTCACCTGTTCTTCCACATTGGGGCAGAATTTCTTAATATATTATATTATTAATATAAGTATTTCCTGTAGGCGTGGCCAGTCTTCCACCACATCATCATCATTAAACAATCGTTTCTGCCCCCAAACCCCCCCGGAAACACGAGGCGGTGCCCTATTCCCATGCCCGGTGCCATTTTACTACCAACATTGGGAGGAATAGTTGCCCTTTACTCAGACCCAGCAGCTCTCTCTGCACACAGACCCATTCTCATTCAGAACCGGTTCAGACTCGGTTTATTCGCTCGCACAAAGGCATTTTCTCGTTAGGTAATTGAGAGAATCTTAACGACCTCTCTGCAGCCACGCCCCCTCCTGATCTCATCAAAGGGCCTATTATTGTCATAGAATTCCTTCCAAGGTTCTATCACATTCACAATGGACTTTATCTGCCCCCGGTCTCCTTCAAGTGCCTATTCAGGCAACCCAACTCCCAGGCACCCTTAGTCCCTTTGTGGCCCGTAGGTAACGTGTCAGTAAAGTATGGGGGTACAGCTTATTGTGTGCCCAGAACATTCCTTCTCTGTATATTTGTATTTATACATATGGGTAGGGGGTGCCATAGTGTTTCCCTTAGACAGTACAGTATGGGGGTACAGCTTATTGTGTGCCCAGAACATTCCTTCTCTGTATATTTGTATTTATACATATGGGTAGGGGGTGCCATAGTGTTTCCCTTAGACAGTACAGTATGGGGGTACAGCTTATTGTGTGCCCAGAACATTCCTTCTCTGTATATTTGTATTTATACATATGGGTAGGGGGTGCCATAGTGTTTCCCTTAGACAGTACAGTATGGGGGTACAGCTTATTGTGTGCCCAGAACATTCCTTCTCTGTATATTTGTATTTATACATATGGGTAGGGGGTGCCATAGTGTTTCCCTTAGACAGTACAGTATGGGGGTACAGCTTATTGTGTGCCCAGAACATTCCCACTCTGTATATTTGTATTTATACATATGGGTAGGGGGTGCCATAGTGTTTCCCTTAGACAGTACAGTATGGGGGTACAGCTTATTGTGTGCCCAGAACATTCCTTCTCTGTATATTTGTATTTATACATATGGGTAGGGGGTGCCATAGTGTTTCCCTTAGACAGTACAGTATGGGGGTACAGCTTATTGTGTGCCCAGAACATTCCTTCTCTGTATATTTGTATTTATACATATGGGTAGGGGGTGCCATAGTGTTTCCCTTAGACAGTACAGTATGGGGGTACAGCTTATTGTGTGCCCAGAACATTCCCTCTCTGTATATTTGTATTTATACATATGGGTAGGGGGTGCCATAGTGTTTCCCTTAGACAGTACAGTATGGGGGTACAGCTTATTGTGTGCCCAGAACATTCCCTCTCTGTATATTTGTATTTATACATATGGGTAGGGGGTGCCATAGTGTTTCCCTTAGACAGTACAGTATGGGGGTACAGCTTATTGTGTGCCCAGAACATTCCTTCTCTGTATATTTGTATTTATACATATGGGTAGGGGGTGCCATAGTGTTTCCCTTAGACAGTACAGTATGGGGGTACAGCTTATTGTGTGCCCAGAACATTCCTTCTCTGTATATTTGTATTTATACATATGGGTAGGGGGTGCCATAGTGTTTCCCTTAGACAGTACAGTATGGGGGTACAGCTTATTGTGTGCCCAGAACATTCCTTCTCTGTATATTTGTATTTATACATATGGGTAGGGGGTGCCATAGTGTTTCCCTTAGACAGTACAGTATGGGGGTACAGCTTATTGTGTGCCCAGAACATTCTTTACTTGCCCAATTGCAGGTGTAAGTGGGAGCTGGTATTATTATTTGGGTGCAGCAGTCGATGGGAGACAATGTTGCACACAGGAGTCGTTAAGCAGATAAAAAATATTAATGTCTATTTTGGGAAAATAAATGGAGAGGAAATATAAATAATTACCTGGTGTCAGTGAAAGCTGTGTGTATCTCTGGGTATAAAAGCCCCTATTTATATAGAGCTGAGTAGGTGCCGCCATATCCTCTGTATATATAATATATCCCATAGTGTGCTTAATGGTACCTCCTGTCTGTATTGCAGGATTTGTTCCCATTTATTTAAGAGTCTGTATTGCATTTACAGGCATTGTAGCTTTTACGTAGAGGTCTGTGGCATTATAAGGGATAATGTACCCCCTACTGTAAATGATAAGGATATTAGCAGTCACTGAGTGGTTCTGTGCCCCCCATATAAAGGCACAAGGCTGCAGGCTGAGTTATACAGGGAACTCTGAGTATCACTCATGTATTATAAGGGATAATGTACCCCCTACTGTAAATGATAAGGATATTAGCAGTCACTGAGGGGTTCTGTGCCCCCCATATAAAGGCACAAGGCTGCAGGCTGAGTTATACAGGGAACTCTGAGTATCACTCATGTATTATAAGGGATAATGTACCCCCTACTGTAAATGATAAGGATATTAGCAGTCACTGAGGGGTTCTGTGCCCATATAAAGGCACAAGGCTGCAGGCTGAGTTATACAGGGAACTCTGAGTATCACTCATGTATTATAAGGGATAATGTACCCCCTACTGTAAATGATAAGGATATTAGCAGTCACTGAGGGGTTCTGTGCCCCCCATATAAAGGCACAAGGCTGCAGGCTGAGTTATACAGGGAACTCTGAGTATCACTCATGTATTATAAGGGATAATGTACCCCCTACTGTAAATGATAAGGATATTAGCAGTCACTGAGGGGTTCTGTGCCCCCCATATAAAGGCACAAGGCTGCAGGCTGAGTTATACAGGGAACTCTGAGTATCACTCATGTATTATAAGGGATAATGTACCCCCTACTGTAAATGATAAGGATATTAGCAGTCACTGAGGGGTTATACAGGGATATAATGTGCATTAGGGGGTTAGTAACCCAGGGTGTTTGTGCTTCTCCCAGAGCCCCGGCTGTGTGACTGCGCTATCAGGAGACAGGACTTGGCTATGGCTTCCATCCATCACACCTTCATTATCAACTGCCACACTGGGACGCGCGTTTGCCTTACTGGAGACCCCCGTCCCATCCCGCTGAGCAGCCGAACCCCCCCCGGCCGGGCGCCCAGTACCAGAGAGCGGCTGCGCACCTGCTTTACCCACTGTATAAATAACCAGAGCACTACGGACCAGTCCCGCCCACACTCGGGCACATCTCCCAAAGTGAAGGATTGTGGGAAACCTGTGGCCCCCAACAGTAAGCGCCGACCCTCCCTCCAACCGACCGACGGGAAACACGATGGCGGCCGGATCTGCCTGTACAAAGCCCTTCAGGACTCAGTAAAGCAGTTGCTGCGCAGTGTGGCTTCCTGCCTCCGTACCCAGAAGCCCTAGCTGGCCGGGTTGGCCAACACCCTTGGTGCTGAGAATAAGCCCTACCTGCCATACCGGGGACAGTACTGTCATTGTGCGCAACTTGTAGCCTTTAGCTTTGGCCAGTAGCCCAGCAATGCATTAGCCACAGCGGCCATTGTCACTTTAGCATGTTTAGCTCAGTGTCCCCGGGGCCCTGTGTCTGCTCAGGGGTTAATATATTGTATATATCTTCTGCATTGATCCTGGGGTCTGTATGGGGGGTCAGTACTGACCCATGTACATAAAGCTGATGCACTGGACTTTAATAGTCACTGATACCAGAACCGACCCAGCGTCATGTGACTACAAACAGGGAGTGTTGGGTTACTGCTGGCCGGCAAAGGATCATGGGATATATAGTTTAGATACAGCCATAATCTATAATAATTGCAGGTGTGTAATCAGGTGCCCCTATGCCAGGGAGGATTCTCATTGGTTCCTTTCCCAGTTATATGGAATGTGAGTGGAGTTTGGGCCGGGATTGGCTTCCTAATCTCCCGCCGCATTTCTTCTTCTGTCCGTCATTTCCTATAATAAACCTGGTGCCTGATGTACGTCCTGTGTCTGTCTGTCCCTTACCCAGGTACAGAGCTCTGATTCTCTGTACTTCCTGCTCCTGGGCTGCTCTCTTTCCCATGGTCAGACAGGATCCCCCCCTGGGTAAGTGAATCCAATCTCCCCCCCCAGTACTTACCCAGGTACAGAGCTCTGATTCTCTGTACTTCCTGCTCCTGGGCTGCTCTCTTTCCCATGGTCAGGCAGGAACCCCCCCTGGGTAAGTGAATCCAATCTCCCCCCAGTACTTACCCAGGTACAGAGCTCTGATTCTCTGTACTTCCTGCTCCTGGGCTGCTCTCTTTCCCATGGTCAGGCAGGAACCCCCCCTGGGTAAGTGAATCCAATCTCCCCCCCCAGTACTTACCCAGGTACAGAGCTCTGATTCTCTGTACTTCCTGCTCCTGGGCTGCTCTCTTTCCCATGGTCAGGCAGGAACCTCCCCTGGGTAAGTGAATCCAATCTCCCCCCAGTACTTACCCAGGTACAGAGCTCTGATTCTCTGTACTTCCTGCTCCTGGGCTGCTCTCTTTCCCATGGTCAGACAGGATCCCCCCCTGGGTAAGTGAATCCAATCTCCCCCCCCAGTACTTACCCAGGTACAGAGCTCTGATTCTCTGTACTTCCTGCTCCTGGGCTGCTCTCTTTCCCATGGTCAGACAGGAACCTCCCCCTGGGTAAGTGAATCCAATCTCCCCCCAGTACTTACCCAGGTACAGAGCTCTGATTCTCTGTACTTCCTGCTCCTGGGCTGCTCTCTTTCCCATGGTCAGGCAGGAACCTCCCCTGGGTAAGTGAATCCAATCTCCCCCCAGTACTTACCCAGGTACAGAGCTCTGATTCTCTGTACTTCCTGCTCCTGGGCTGCTCTCTTTCCCATGGTCAGGCAGGAACCCCCCCCTGGGTAAGTGAATCCAATCTCCCCCCAGTACTTACCCAGGTACAGAGCTCTGATTCTCTGTACTTCCTGCTCCTGGAGCTAAGTGCTAATGTGCCCCTAGGGGGCAGCAGTGTGTAATTGGTAAACACTAGGGGAAACAGTCCATTGAGTACATTATGGGTTAAAGTCTCAGAGAAGCAGCGTGTTCGCTGGAATGACATAAAGGGGTTAAATATTGAGCTGGAGAAAAAGTGAGTAAAACAGCAACGGGGGGAGTTGGGGGTTAAATGAACCCAGTTCCAAACTGTTGGGCACACACCGGGCACGAGGGCAGTGCCCCCTAAAATAACTGTTACGCCCAGGCACTGGCATCCCGAGAGCCTCCTGGGCATTTATTGGGCAGAGAATTCCTAATAAGGACTGGTTCTGACTCCCCGGGAAGGTTATTCCCCCCGGCGCCAGCTTATCGCCTCATGAGCGGTGACATGGATGTGACAAGTGCCTTCTGGTCGGCCCTGCTTAACCCCTTCCCTCCCGGGGGGCTGCCACTCTGTGTCTACAAAGGGTGTTCTCTGCCGTCTGACATTTAGGGGGCACTTTGTGATGCCCTGCAGGAGAGATGGGAGAACCCCTTGTTTATATGGATCGGAGCTGCCATATTGCTTGCTCTGATGGCTGAGAGACAGCGCCAACCAGTGGCTGGAGTGTTCAGTTATGATAGAAATGAATTAAATCTCAGTGAAGTAGCAGCCATTATAGAACTTTCTGCAAGATGAAGCCTAGTGGGGGTACGGCCAGCCAGGCCTGGGGCCCCCCAGTGCAGGAGGGAGGCTGAAATTCATGTAATTGCCTCCTTCTTGGACTGTGTAGAGTTTGATAATAATCTTGAAGAAATCATCATTAGTCTGTTCCAGATCAGTTGGGGTTCCGAGATCAATTCATCCAACATGGTTTTTCCAGAGAAAGTTCTCAAGGTCAAGGAATTGTCCACCCTCTGATGAAGGTCTTCCAAATGAGACCTTATCAGGCAGAGGTTCTTCTCAGTTGGGATCAATGGCTCTCTTCATCAGCAACAACGTTGTGGCTTCAGGAACACAACCTTCCTCAGGGGTGGTCCTTCCAACGGGGGAAATGGTCGGATCTAAAAACAGACACCTCTCAGTCAGGCTGGGGGCACCCTGAACCAGTTGACCGCTAAGGTACAAGGAGCCTGATGAGTTCAGTGTCTTCAACCTTCTAAGAGATGAGGTCTTCAACATCTGAACATTACGTCAGACACTTGTACCAAAGTAGCCACAATCGGCAAGTGGGGGGAACCTGAGCCCCAATACTGAGCGGAGAAATATAGAAGATTCATGGACACATATGTTCCTATGTATTACGAGGCACTGGGGGGTTCCATGTGTAGGTTTGAAGGCATCTAGACTCATAGACCTTCTGTTCCCTCAACACATGGGATCAGCTGGACTTGCAAAGTCATTCTGGTGGGACTTTCCCCAAGTCTAGGTTTCCCCCCCATTTTCCATGATTCCCAGAAGATCAGGGAGGAGCAGGTAAGAGAGTTTGGTTCTCCCTACTGAAGAATACGGCCAGGAATTCTAGACCCTTACTCAAGTTCCAGACCATGCCCCAGGGTCCTATTGTTTGCCAGGATCTCCCCAGACTACAGTTAACAGCCTGGAACCTAGAATCCCAAGATCTCTCTCCTGAAGTCATCACCATTATGATACAGTCTAGGTTCTACTAATATGGTTTGTTCCAGAGTCTAGAGAATCTATAGATCCTGGTGCACCAAGGATGAAGTTATGGGTGACATCCTCGGGTTCCTAGAGGGGGTGGTTTGATAAGAGACAGGCAGTCAACACCATTAAGGTACAGACATCGGCACTCTCTGCCCTTTTAGACAAGCCCCTTACATCCTACAAAGAGGTTTGTGAAGACCAAGATCTCCAAGTTTCAACAAAGAACCTTTTCTTCAGGATAGAGTTGTCCCAAGACAATCATGGTGGCCACTTATTCTAACATCAACCCAGAGACCATCCTCCCTTGTGTTTATCAGGAGGAGGGTAGTCGGCTCCCTATTCTCCGTGTAGGAGGAACCTTGAAGGTCAGTGTGGATTGTACTAAAGACTAAAGGATGAAAACTTATGTCAGGTTTGAAGGGAAGAGTAAAGTTCTTGAGGCCTTCAAAGCTCCTCGTGTTATGGGGGGGGTCAAAGAACCATAGGGATGGATTACAGTCTGGTCCAGATCTCAGCTCATTCTACTAATAAAATCTCTCCCCCCCCATTGGCTGAAGTTGCCTCTATGGCAACTACTGGGAGTAACCCTGGCTCCTGTACTACAGGGCGGACATCTTGAATCCTATAGAGGGCGACGTAACCAGAAACCCCGCCCCTTTTGCTCACTAGCCCAGTGGCTGCTGTACGTACAGAGCAACTGGGGGGAATTCTGATCATTTCATTGCAGTTTCAGAACCACCATCTTGGACCAACAGCCTGTGGCTGGAAAGGGGGGTCCAATAGGATTCAGCTGTTTAACCCCTTTTCCCTTTTTAACATTAAAAATAAAAACAACCACTTTGTGTTTTTATGGGACACATGAAGGGCCCAGGGGTTGGGGCAAATTCTATAACTGTCTCAGTTCTGATGTTCTGGGTCAGGTCCCCAGGGCTGAAGGGTTAAAAGCCCAGTAAGCAAATCTGCTGCACTACTAGTACCGGCCACCGGGTGGTGTTGATCATTCCCTCCATTAAACTGGCCATTCACAGGTCCATATAACTGGGCCCTTCTGGCCAACCTGGCAGTTCATTGGCCATTGAGGCTTATGCCAGTTAACCTGTTGTTACCATGGGGCGTGCCTGGATGTTGCTAGGCAACAGACAGCCAATGATACAATATTTTTTCAGGCCCTCGTCGGAAACTGGAAAAATTCAGGTTTTTTTTTGGAATATAAAATTCTTTATTCAGTTTTTATGGTTGAAAAAATAATGAATAACAAATATATATTTTGTGTACAACAATCAAGCGCTGAAGGAAATGGCGATTTGTTCTTTTATGGCGATTTAATTCCGGTAGAAACGGCACAGTGGGAGTAACCGTAATTAACCCCTTCCCCGAAATGGCGCAGGAATACGCAGTTTGCGTTCTACATGGGGGGTTAAAGGAACAGTAAACCCAACTCTGAGTCTCAGGCTTGGAGAATAAATGAAACAAAGGCAAAAGCAGCCTGTGGTACTTACCATTATCCATAGCCCTTCTGTTTCCTGCTTGTGGGCTGAACCCTTCCTGCTGTTCTTCCCACATCCGACTCTCCTATCTGCTCTATTTCCTGCTTGTGGGCTGAACCCTTCCTGCTGCTCTTCCCACATCCGACTCTCCTATCTGCTCTATTTCCTGCTTGTGGGCTGAACCCTTCCTGCTGTTCTTCCCACATCCAACTCTCCTATCTGCTCTACTTCCTGCTTGTGGGCTGAACCCTTCCTGCTGTTCTTCCCACATCCAACTCTCCTATCTGCTCTACTTCCTGCTTGTGGGCTGAACCCTTCCTGCTGTTCTTCCCCATCCGACTCTCCTATCTGCTCTATTTCCTGCTTGTGGGCTGAACCCTTCCTGCTGCTCTTCCCACATCACAACTCTCCTATCTGCTCTATTTCCTGCTTGTGGGCTGAACCCTTCCTGCTGTTCTTCCCCATCCGACTCTCCTATCTGCTCTATTTCCTGCTTGTGGGCTGAACCCTTCCTGCTGCTCTTCCCACATCACAACTCTCCTATCTGCTCTATTTCCTGCTTGTGGGCTGAACCCTTCCTGCTGTTCTTCCCACATCCAACTCTCCTATCTGCTTTATTTCCTGCTTGTGGGCTGAACCCTTCCTGCTGTTCTTCCCACATCCAACTCTCCTATCTGCTCTATTTCCTGCTTGTGGGCTGAACCCTTCCTGCTGCTCTTCCCACATCACAACTCTCCTATCTGCTCTATTTCCTGCTTGTGGGCTGAACCCTTCCTGCTGTTCTTCCCACATCTGACTCTCCTATCTGCTCTATTTCCTGCTTGTGGGCTGAACCCTTCCTGCTGTTCTTCCCACATCCGACTCTCCTATCTGCTCTATTTCCTGCTTGTGGGCTGAACCCTTCCTGCTGTTCTTCCCACATCCAACTCTCCTATCTGCTCTACTTCCTGCTTGTGGGCTGAACCCTTCCAGCTGTTCTTCCCATATCCGACTCTCATATCTGCTCTATTTCCTGCTTGTGGGCTGAACCCTTCCTGCTGTTCTTCCCCATCCAACTCTCCTATCTGCTCTATTTCCTGCTTGTGGGCTGAACCCTTCCTGCTGTTCTTCCCCATCCAACTCTCCTATCTGCTCTACTTCCTGCTTGTGGGCTGAACCCTTCCAGCTGTTCTTCCCATATCCGACTCTCATATCTGCTCTATTTCCTGCTTGTGGGCTGAACCCTTCCTGCTGTTCTTCCCCATCCAACTCTCCTATCTGCTCTACTTCCTGCTTGTGGGCTGAACCCTTCCAGCTGTTCTTCCCCATCCGACTCTCCTATCTGCTCTACTTCCTGCTTGTGGGCTGAACCCTTCCAGCTGTTCTTCCCCATCCGACTCTCCTATCTGCTCTACTTCCTGCTTGTGGGCTGAACCCTTCCAGCTCTCCTGTTTACTCTATTTCATCCCCCCCCCTTTATCTCTCTTTCTCCCTATATACTCTTTGTTCCTATACAGGGCCAGTGTGACCCTGAGAAGTAGGAGGGGGGCAACTAATAGCCAATAGGGCAGTTAGGAGGCAATGGGGAAAATGAAGTAGAGAAGCAGAATGGGAAGAAATAAATTAAAAATGGCAAAATTATTTTTTTATTAATATCTATTAAAGGCTTTACTGTTCCTTTAACCCATGTGAGCCTCTGGCAGTGCCCGGGGGGGTCTCTCTCTCGGGGGGGGGGGGGGGCACTGATGCTTTGTGACAAACTGGTGTCCAACCCACACACACACACAAACCAATCAGAGCTACAATGGTGTGCCACGCCTCTCTCTTCTACTCCAATGGGGGGGCTGCGAGCGCTCGATGGATTCACAGCCCCCCGGGAACAATATCATTTGGGAGTGAAGCAGTTAAAGAGTTTATAGTGCGGGGGGGGGGCATAGGGCAGGTTCTTCCTTCAATCCATTTCACCCCCACCTTCCTGCCCCCCCATTCCTGCTCACCCCCCTTTATTTAGATTTTAATCTCAGTCCTGAAGGTCTGTTGTAGGTGCTCCGAGTGCTTTGGGTTCCTCTGGGCCTTAACTGTCAGCTGCCCGTCCTCCCCCAGAACCGACGTCACCGTGGTGGGATCCACATCCTCTGGCACCTGGCATTTGTGTGTGAATGTGTTCATGATCGTCCCATCGGCCCCTAACTGGGAACACAAGGGGTTAATGGATATTGGGGAGTTGTATCAGGAGTCAGAACCAGCAGTGCAGGGAAGGGAAAGGGACAGACACAGTGACAGTTACACATAACTATAAACCCAGTGAGAATGAGGGATGAATGGGTATTGGGGAGTTGTATCAGGAGTCAGAACCAGCAGTGCAGGGAAGGGAAAGGGACAGACACAGTGACAGTTACACATAACTATAAACCCAGTGAGAATGAGGGATGAATGGGTATTAGGGAGTTGTATCAGGAGTCAGAACCAGCAGTGCAGGGAAGGGAAAGGGACAGACACAGTGACAGTTACACATAACTATAAACCCAGTGAGAATGAGGGATGAATGGGTATTGGGGAGTTGTATCAGGAGTCAGAACCAGCAGTGCAGGGAAGGGAAAGGGACAGACACAGTGACAGTTACACATAACTATAAACCCAGTGAGAATGAGGAATGAATGGGTATTGGGGAGTTGTATCAGGAGTCAGAACCAGCAGTGCAGAGAGGGGAAAGGGACAGACACAGTGACAGTTACACATAACTATAAACCCAGTGAGAATGAGGGATGAATGGATATTGGGGAGTTGTATCAGGAGTCAGAACCAGCAGTGCAGGGAAGGGAAAGGGACAGACACAGTGACAGTTACACATAACTATAAACCCAGTGAGAATGAGGGATGAATGGATATTGGGGAGTTGTATCAGGAGTCAGAACCAGCAGTGCAGGGAAGGGAAAGGGACAGACACAGTGACAGTTACACATAACTATAAACCCAGTGAGAATGAGGAATGAATGGATATTGGGGAGTTGTATCAGGAGTCAGAACCAGCAGTGCAGGGAAGGGAAAGGGACAGACACAGTGACAGTTACACATAACTATAAACCCAGTGAGAATGAGGAATGAATGGATATTGGGGAGTTGTATCAGGAGTCAGAACCAGCAGTGCAGGGAAGGGAAAGGGACAGACACAGTGACAGTTACACATAACTATAAACCCAGTGAGAATGAGGAATGAATGGATATTGGGGAGTTGTATCAGGAGTCAGAACCAGCAGTGCAGGGAAGGGAAAGGGACAGACAGTAGTGGTTTTGGGTGAAGTTCCCCTTTAAGACTGTTGATTCCGACTCCCCAGTCACTGACCTTCTCGGCATGGACCTCGATTTGGTTGTTGGAGGAGGTGACAATAATGTCCTCTGGGGAGAAATCTCTCACATCGACAGCAAACTGGAAGGTGTTTCCCACAGTTTTCACATTGTCGGCGGCTCCTGGGGGGGAAGGAATGAAGATTTACTAAGATTCTCCCAATACAGAGACCCCTATAATCTCACTGCCCCCCCCCCACACCCAGCTTTCTATCAGTGGTTTTGTTGGCTCTGCCCCAACCAAGCTTTCTTTTCTCCCCCACTCCCCCACTCCCCCAGCTTTAGGCGGCCAAACTCGCGGTTTTTGAATTATTTTGCTGTTTGTTCCGCAGCTATCTGGTTGCTAGGGTCCAATTTAACCTAGCAACCAGGCTGTGATTTCAAAGAGGAAAAGGAATATGAATAGGGGAGGGGCTGAATAGAAAGATAAGGAATAAAAAGTAACAATAACAATAAAACTGGAGCCTCACAGAGCAATAGGGTTTGGCTGCCGGGGTCAGTGACCCCCATTTGAAAGCTGCAAAGAGACCAAAGAAGAAGGGAAATAATTCACAAACTATATAGAATAAAAAATGAAGACCAATTGAAAAGCTGCTAAGAATAGGTCAGTATAATACTCTAAAAGTTGACCTGAAGGCAAACTCCCCCCTGTAACATTAGCCGGGGGGCCGCAGAATACTCCCCCTTCCATTGAAAGAAGATGATAAAGATGATCAGGTACATGATTGGAGCAGACTCCCAGCCAATCAAATACAGGAACAGCTACCATTGGAACACTGCAATGTGACTGGCTAACTTCATCTGCCACCACTGCTCCCTGTGCGGCTCTGCTGTTTGTACTGAGTCGCATTGTGCCGTCACTTCTGGCTCAGAATTCCCTGTTAATCCCGGGCATCACAGGCTGTTCCTGCTTAAACGGACACCCTCTCCTATTTATATAACTGAGCTCATCTGCCTGGGGGGGGCACTAACGTGTGCGGAGGAACACGGCTTGTCCATGTAGTTCTGCCTTACCGTGTATAATATTGTCATTGTTTTATTTGCCCTTTAACCGGTGCCAACGTTGAACTGCACCAAGACCCCCCCCCAGCACCCACACTAAAGCCCCAGCATGCACTGCTCTGTCAATGAAAATAACCCACCAGCCCCCGGCACAGTGAGGGTGTTGGGAGTTGTTACCCAGCCCCCGGCACAGTGAGGGTGTTGGGAGTTGTTACCCAGCCCCCGGCACAGTGAGGGTGTTGGGAGTTGTTACCCAGCCCCCGGCACAGTGAGGGTGTTGGGAGTTGTTACCCAGCCCCCGGCACAGTGAGGGTGTTGGGAGTTGTTACCCAGCCCCCGGCACAGTGAGGGTGTTGGGAGTTGTTACCCAGCCCCAAGTACAATGTGGGTGCAGAGGGTCAGTATGGCACCTCCTGCTGCCCTTACGGTTTATACAGGAACAGGTGGGAGTTGTAATTACAGCAGAATCCTCAAGGTGGCGCCAGCAGTGTGACCTCCAGAGCCACAGAACAGACATTAGAGGTCAGTGGATTCTGTTTGGATCCGAGCGCTGAGTATCAGCTGAAAGGGCAGGGGGGCAGTTTCTTTGGGGCAGATTGGCTGGGGGGGGGGGGGGTAATACATCTCTCACTGTATGTAAGGAGCTTATGTGTGGGGGTAATTTACTATGTGCTAGGCACTCCATTTAGATCTATGTCCATGGGGGGGTATCTCCAAGGTACTGGGAGTACTTACCTGTGTGTATATAGGTATATATTAACTGCACTGCTGCCCCCCCCCCTGCTGGTACTCCTGCTGTACTGCAGGGAATGTACTGAGTTACACAGAATACTGGGGGGCTTGGGCAGGAATTTAGGGGCTACTTGGGCACAGAGTCACCCTAAAAGCTTGCAATCAATGTCAATAAAGGGCCTGGCATTCATACCACCCCTCTGGGTCAACATGGTACAGCCCTGATGCCCCCCCCCAGTGTTAGGGGAAAAGGTACAACCTAATGTCATCACATGATTCTGCTTCCTGCCCCTGACTATTTCTACTTCCAGCAAAATAAATAAACAGCAGTTGTGTCTTGCTTTATGGCAGCCATTCTACCTATAAACGGATGGTCTCCCAAGACACAGCAGGATCAGTTACCCTTTAAAGTATCAGACTGGCTCGGTTATATTTAATGCCCCACAGATACTGATACCCCAGGCAAGAGTGGCACCTCCCCAGGGCAATAACTCCCTTTTACCCCCTATGCGCAGAGTTAGGGGCAGATACAGACAATGAAGGGAAAGGGGGGGCAAAGAGCTGACGCTTCATTGGATCCAGACAATAAAACTGCAATAAGAATTTACTGCCCCACACAAATTAGTTGTGCCCTAGGCGGGTACCTTACCTCCCCACTAGGGGGCATACATGGTGCTCTGGGGAGAAACCATAGCAACTACCCCCTTAGGGCAGATACTGTTAGTGTTCCAATATGGAGCCAGCGGATTGGCTAGTTATTGGTGGCCACCGACCAACCTATGACCTGTGCCCAAGCTCTTGGGCATCTCCAGCAAAGGGTAAGTGATCCTGCTCTGCCCTGAGGATCCCCAGTACCGGGTTATACTGGGTTGTACTGGGTTATACTGGGTTGTACTGGGTTGTAAGTCCAACTTGCCTGGGTAGCCCAGCGGGTCGCCGTGGGGCCTCCGGAACTTGCCAAAGTCATCGCTGAAGATTCCCAGGGACTTGTCCATGAATGGCTCCCGGGGCTGCTGGGAGGAGGAGGAGGAGGAGGAGGATGAAGACTGCTGGAAGCTGTGCTCCGCTCGGAAGGCAGAGGAAGATTTCAGATTCATTGAGGTGCAACGTTGGCAGTTTGGGGAACCCACGGAGGGAAGAGCAGGAGACCCCCAGGGGGAAGAGGAGAGCTGAGGGGTCGGGTCTGTGTCTGACTCCGCTCCATCCCCGCTTTATACCCCGACCTGCCCCCCCCCGGGGCTATATTTAGAGGCTGCAGCATCTCCCCGGCAGCTGCGGAAAGTTTCAGCGCAGAGAGGCGACTGTGTGGGATCAGCCGGGGGGGGGGGGGGGGGCTCATAGCTGGAATAGCCTGGCGGCCCCCGGGCCGGACCCCCCCCCCCCAGGGGCTTTCCTAGGCAGGGAGATTACAAATGGGTTGGACTGGGGGCGGTATAGTACAACTACAACTCCCAGCATCCCCTGCCGGCCAGGGCAATTGCACAATAACATTAATATCATGTTGCCCCTGGGGCAGGGGGAAATACCCCGGCTGGTGTAACAGGAGAGTTGCTAGGGGCAAAAGTGTCATTGTATTGGGGGAGGCGGTGCCTAATACATTGTAACCCAGTGAATTTAACTTGCCCTTTAAACGAATAAATCCAGTCTGGGTCAATGTACATTTTACTCTCACTGTTACCTAACGGCAACCAATCAGAATTCAGCAACAGGTGACCAGTCAGAGCTTGTTGGCAGCTGGTTGCTATGGGGAATTTTTCCCCCCAAATTCTAAGCTAGTTGTGGGGGGTTCAAGTCTAGGAAGAAATGTTGCATTGTGGGTAACACCCATTGTAGTAAATGAGCCCTAATGTTGTATATAGGACCCCCCCCCCCAGGCTGCATCTGGTGCCAAGAAATGTCTGCACTAGCAGCGGAAGGGTTAAGTGAGGGTCCCGTTATCTTCTGATTGGATTCTTTCTTTGGCCCCTCCCCTTCTGCACTTTCATTGTTCCCTATTATGGTTCTGTATCCCAGTAGTAAATCCGCATGATGTGTGTCCAGAGCTCAGTCCCCGGCCGCCGGCCAAATACTGGGGTAAAAGGGGGGGCCCTGCAGTTTTATAGGGACCCCCCTGTGTCCCACAGATCCTTCTACTCTCTGGAGTGTGTCAGTACCTGCACAGCCTGCTGCCCACAGTCTGTCAGGGGATGCTGGGAGTTGTAGTTCAGTAACAATAGAAGAGCTGCAGATTGCAAATAATGTCCCTGTATTGGGGGTATAAATAGTGAATGTTAGGGGGACACAGGATACAGAGAGGGTCCTGCTCCCAGGTTTGGGGGTGATCTGAGCAGAATCGCATTCTAGGATTGGCTGTTACTGAACCCTGCTAGCAGCCAATCACAGAGTAAGTCTGTAGGCAGTGGGTGGGCCAAACACATAATAGGGGGCCAAGGTATTTACTTTATTGCCCCCCCTCCCGAGCAAGTAAGTCAAAGGGCACAACCCCGACAGGGGGTCCAGGGCATTTGTAGAGTGTAAGCTCTTTGGGGCAGGGCTCTCTTCCCCTCCTGTATCGGTTACTGATTGCTTTATATGTTACTCCTTGTAGAGTGTAAGCTCTTTTGGGCAGGGCTCTCTTCCCCTCCTGTATCGGTTACTGATTGCTTTATATGTTACTCCTTGTAGAGTGTAAGCTCTTTGGGGCAGGGCTCTCTTCCCCTCTTGTATCGGTTATTGATTGCTTTATATGTTACTCCTTGTAGATTGTAAGCTCTTTTGGGCAGGGCTCCCTTCCCCTCCTGTATCGGTTACTGATTGCTTTATATGTTACTCCTTGTAGAGTGTAAGCTCTTTGGGGCAGGGCTCCCTTCCCCTCTTGTATCGGTTACTGATTGCTTTATATGTTACTCCTTGTAGAGTGTAAGCTCTTTGGGCAGGACTCTCTTCCCCTCTTGTATCGGTTACTGATTGCTTTATATGTTACTCCTTGTAGAGTGTAAGCTCTTTTGGGCAGGGCTCCCTTCCCCTCTTGTATCGGTTACTGATTGCTTTATATGTTACTCCTTGTAGAGTGTAAGCTCTTTGGGGCAGGAAGGAACCTGAATAGCCCCCACTCCCTTAGGCGAGGGAATGCCCTATAAAATCCTATAGTGACCCCCACATGTGGCTAAAACCCACAATTTATTCATTTATTAGATTGTTGAACTACAACTCCCTGCACCCTTTAGTACATATGTAATTAAAGCTGAAGGGGAAATATTTGCCCCAATAACAATTCAATGTTATATAATATAATGGCATCCCTGTAAGAGCGGCCGGACTGGCACAGTATGTGCCCGGGGGCAGGAGGAATTCCATAGGGGGCACATTGCCCTTGAGAGTGGCAGGCGTTTGCAGCAGTGCCGTAAGTGCACACTCACTAATTTCCCCGCTGAGTGAGTGAGTGAATCAGTCGCACAGAATTAGAGGGTTACACACACGGCCCCCCCCCCCCCAGACGGATCAGAACCAAGCCAGGAATAGGGCAGCGGGTCAGAGCAATGGAATTGTCAGCACTTCATGTTCCAGCCGCTTAGTAATGACTCCCGGGGGGCTGAGTCACTGTCTGACTGACCCCCACTGTCCTCTGCCCAGAACCCCGGGGGGGGGGGGGGGGGCAAAAGCAGCCGTATAAATAGATTCCTGCCTCAGTCTGTTAGTCAGCTGACTTCTGCTACATTGTTTCAGGAGTCGCAACCGGCAGTGCAGGAATATATAGAGTCAGACAGACGCTGCTTGGGGTCCAGATGTCCCTCCTCTCCTGGGTCGGACCCGCTGCACCGATTGGTTGGGAGGGAGGGGGGGGGGTCGGGGAGTTGTGTCTTTAACATCACTTTTATTAAGTGTTGTCACAACACAGGAGCATATTGCCCCAACAGCCCCGGGGGCAGCAGCCAGGAATGTACGGCAGCACCAGCACTGTCCCAGCAGCCCCTACTGAGCATGCTCCCTGAGCGTTACTAACGTCTCTCACATAGCAACTTGTACAGTTGGTACATTAGTTGGTCCATTTCCCAGCAGCCCCTTCAGCCCCTACTGAGCATGCTCCCTGAGCGTTACTAACGTCTGTCCCATAGCAACTGTTACAGTTGGTACATTAGTCGGTCCATTTCCCAGCAGCCCCTTCAGCCCCTACTGAGCATGCTCCCTGAGCGTTACTAATGTCTGTCCCTTAGCAACTGTTACAGTTGGTACATTAGTCGGTCCATTTCCCAGCAGCCCCTTCAGCCCCTACTGAGCATGCTCCCTGAGCGCTACTAACGTCTCTCCCATAGCAACTGTTACAGTTGGTAAATTAGTTGGTCCATTTCCCAGCAGCCCCTTCAGCCCCTACTGAGCATGCTCCCTGAGCGTTACTAACGTCTGTCCCTTAGCAACTGTTACAGTTGGTACATTAGTTGGCCCATTTCCCAGCAGCCCCTTCAGCCCCTACTGAGCATGCTCCCTGAGCGTTACTAACGTCTCTCCCATAGCAACTGTTACAGTTGGTACATTAGTTGGCCCATTTCCAAGCTCTCACTGACCAAGAGGAGCTTACAGTCTAATTGAACCCCCAAACCCCAGCCCCTGTATAACCAGTTTAATATAAATATGATTTCCCCTTTACACGGATATAAACAGATAATATGTGAGTTTCTCTCCCATCATCTCTGTTGCCCCAACACGACTCTCAGCCCATAAACAAGAGTTTGTCGAAGTCGGAACTGGAATTCCTTGTTGGCATCAGAACTGGGAGAGAGAAGGAAGGGAACGCTCAGGGTTCCAGCCCCCCCCCCACGCTGGGAGTTGGACTGGGCAGGGATCAAGGTGACTGGAAGGGACTGGAATTCCCTCTCACCTGGAGCTCATTCTTATTCCGCACACAGTCGCCCCGGGACGTTCCGCTCCACTTGCCAAGGACTTTATAATTGCGACTTTAACTGCAGCGCGGGATTGTGGGACTGTGACAGCTGCGGGCGAGTGTTGGGGAGTCTCTGCTTGTACCCCGATTTATGGGACCTTGGGATAACAAGAAGGTCACACGGTCCTGATACAGGTGAGTCCTGCACTGTCCAATCAGATCAGCGCATTCATGGGACTGCAGTGATTTAGTCTTCTGGGTAGTTATTTTGTATGGAGAGTGACTTCTCATATCCTTATCATTTGCAGTAGGGGGTACATTATCCCTATAATACATGAGTGATACTCAGAGTTCCCTGTATAACTCAGCCTGCAGCCTTGTGCCTTTATATGGGGGGCACAGAACCCCTCAGTGACTGCTAATATCCTTATCATTTACAGTAGGGGGTACATTATCCCTTATAATACATGAGTGATACTCAGAGTTCCCTGTATAACTCAGCCTGCAGCCTTGTGCCTTTATATGGGGGGCACAGAACCCCTCAGTGACTGCTAATATCCTTATCATTTACAGTAGGGGGTACATTATCCCTTATAATACATGAGTGATACTCAGAGTTCCCTGTATAACTCAGCCTGCAGCCTTGTGCCTTTATATGGGGGGCACAGAACCCCTCAGTGACTGCTAATATCCTTATCATTTACAGTAGGGGGTACATTATCCCTTATAATACATGAGTGATACTCAGAGTTCCCTGTATAACTCAGCCTGCAGCCTTGTGCCTTTATATGGGGGGCACAGAACCCCTCAGTGACTGCTAATATCCTTATCATTTACAGTAGGGGGTACATTATCCCTTATAATACATGAGTGATACTCAGAGTTCCCTGTATAACTCAGCCTGCAGCCTTGTGCCTTTATATGGGGGGCACAGAACCCCTCAGTGACTGCTAATATCCTTATCATTTACAGTAGGGGGTACATTGATGATTTAACTTTTTTACCCATTCCAATCCTTGTATGAGACATTCATAAAATACTGCACCCCCCCCCCCCCCCACATGCCAGGAGGTTCTGTCCATATTTTCACAATCTTTGTATCCTTGATCCCCCCCCCCCCCCCGGCACAGAGGCAATTGTCACCTTGTTATCACAACAAAAGCCAATCCATTAACAAGTGGATTTCTATCTGATCACTCAGAGCTGCTTTATGGCTTGTTGTCCCCAAACAGAGTGACAGTGTCACCCGGAAATATATGGGGAGGGGCAGTTAGGGGGGGTCACTATATATAAATATATAAGGGGGGGCAGTAATGAAATAGAGAAAGTACAGGGAAGAGCGACTAAGCTGATAAAGGGAATGGGCTCAGTTATGGGGAAAGGCTGGCCCAGTTGGGATTGGTTACACTGGGGGGGGGGGGGGGGGGGGCAGTTAAGGGGGGGGTCACTATATATAAATATTTAAGGGGGGGCAGTAATGAAATAGAGAAAGTACAGGGAAGAGCGACTAAGCTGATAATTGACATTAATTAACTGCCTTATTTTATTAAAGCCTATAGCTTAGGATAACTTCCCTTTTAATATTGTTGGTCCAGTTTGGTGTTTCATCAGCTATCTGGTTGCTAGAGTGCAAGTTACCTTAGCAACCAGGGAGTGGTTCGGATGAATAGGGGAGGGGCTGAATAGAAAAACTGGAGCCTCACAGAGCAATAGGGTTTGGCTGCCGGGGTCAGTGACCCCCATTTGAAAGCTGCAAAGAGTCAGAAGAAGAAGGGAAATATTTCCAAAACTATAAAAAAAAAATAATGAAGACCAACTGAAAAGATGCTTAGAAATGGCCATTTTTTAGTATATACATGGACTGCTCAATAACCCTGCTCAAGATAATTGGGGTGCAATCAGCAATCCTGGGGCCCCCCTCTGTAACTGAATGCCCCCCCCCCAGTAACTTAAGTAGCACTACAGATATTGCTGTGCCCATAAGTGGGAGGGGCCAAGGCTGGGGGCCCTATGGGGCCGGTTTGAGGGGGGGCAGCTGGGGGGCCGCACAGGGGGGATCACTGGGCTCTAATTCGCTTTGTTACAGCCGCACCTTCCTGCCCCTAATCCCTCTATGTTATCAGCCCCCCCCCGGGGTATTTATAGCACAATTACCCTTTGTAGCCAGGAATGTGCCGGGAGATAGGAACAATCAGTCTGCGGCTCCCCCGACAAATGGCGACTTTGTGCTGGATTTTCCATGCGTTAATTGGGGAGGGACAGACTATTTTGAGATATGGGGGGGGGGGGGTCGCTCCCTACGCACTTACCCTGATCCCTGGCCTGAGCCGGGCAGATAAGCGCCCAATGTTTCCCTCTGTCTGTTATTCTGCCCGGCGACCCTTCTCTCACTATAGGGAGCAATACACACACTGCTCTCAGGGCAGAACCGCACAGCTGACACTCTAGTTGCTCTCTTTATTATTATTAACATTTATTTATAAAGCGCCAACATATTCCGTGCATATTATAAGAGAAATGTCACCTTCAGCGGCTGTCACATGACCTTCAAGGTTTGGATCCAGTTCAACAATTGGGTCGGGTCCGGCAGAAAGTTCTGCAATTTGGCTGAATCCCAACCCAAATCCGGCAGTGCTTTCCTCTTCCCAGCAGGGGGAGCTCTTGGGCACCGAATCCTATTATTATTCTTAATTTATATAGTGTCAGTGTGATTATGAACCATAGACAAAGCTCCGCCCCTTGTGTATGAAGAGGTAAGTCAGAAAGGGGAGGGGTAAATAGCCAATGGCTGCACTGAGCCAGGTATTGTGATTTGTCTGAGGGTCACTCTATTTTCTTACCTGACCATGGGAAAGAGAGCAGCCCAGGAGCAGGAAGTACAGAGAATCAGAGCTCTGTACCTGGGTAAGTACTGGGGGGAGACTGGATTCACTTACCCAGGGGGGGGGTTCCTGTCTGACCATGGGAAAGAGAGCAGCCCAGGAGCAGGAAGTACAGAGAATCAGAGCTCTGTACCTGGGTAAGTACTGGGGGGAGATTGGATTCACTTACCCAGGGGGAGGTTCCTGTCTGACCATGGGAAAGAGAGCAGCCCAGGAGCAGGAAGTACAGAGAATCAGAGCTCTGTACCTGGGTAAGTACTGGGGGGAGACTGGATTCACTTACCCAGGGGGAGGTTCCTGTCTGACCATGGGAAAGAGAGCAGCCCAGGAGCAGGAAGTACAGAGAATCGGAGCTCTGTACCTGGGTAAGTACTGGGGGGAGATTGGATTCACTTACCCAGGGGGAGGTTCCTGTCTGACCATGGGAAAGAGAGCAGCCCAGGGGCAGGAAGTACAGAGAATCAGAGCTCTGTACCTGGGTAAGTACTGGGGGAGATTGGATTCACTTACCCAGGGGGAGGTTCCTGCCTGACCATGGGAAAGAGAGCAGCCCAGGAGCAGGAAGTACAGAGAATCAGAGCTCTGTACCTGGGTAAGTACTGGGGGGAGATTGGATTCACTTACCCAGGGGGAGGTTCCTGCCTGACCATGGGAAAGAGAGCAGCCCAGGAGCAGGAAGTACAGAGAATCAGAGCTCTGTATCTGGGTAAGTACTGGGGGGGGGGGGGGGGATTGGATTCACTTATGTCTGGGATTGTATTATTATTAATTACAAAACTTATTTATATAGAGGCAACACCTGTTGCAGTGCATTCATTGAAAATAAAAGAGCGCTGCCCAAAGGAACTTGCAGTCTAAAAGATTTCAGATATAATTCTGGAGCAGTCTCAGGGCAGAGACTCCCAATGAAATAAATATGTGACACTGAGCCCCAAATAACAATAACACAAATGGACACAATTCTGTGAAATACAAATATTCACTGTACTCACAGGATATAATTACTAATGTTATTTTGGCCCATCTATATAATGTAACAGCAACAGCGCCACCTGCTGGCCACTTCCATCCCAACACCCAAACATTTGGCTTAGAGACAGAACAATAACACAAAAAAAATGAAAAGTAAAGCTCTGTAGAATACAATGTTGTTTTATGGAGGGGTTCTGTGCCCCCCATATAAAGGCACAAGGCTGCAGGCTGAGTTATACAGGGAACTCTGAGTATCACTCATGTATTATAAGGGATAATGTACCCCCTACTGTAAATGATAAGGATATTAGCAGTCACTGAGGGGTTCTGTGCCCCCCATATAAAGGCACAAGGCTGCAGGCTGAGTTATACAGGGAACTCTGAGTATCACTCATGTATTATAAGGGATAATGTACCCCCTACTGTAAATGATAAGGATATTAGCAGTCACTGAGGGGTTCTGTGCCCCCCATATAAAGGCACAAGGCTGCAGGCTGAGTTATACAGGGAACTCTGAGTATCACTCATGTATTATAAGGGATAATGTACCCCCTACTGTAAATGATAAGGATATTAGCAGTCACTGAGGGGTTCTGTGCCCATATAAAGGCACAAGGCTGCAGGCTGAGTTATACAGGGAACTCTGAGTATCACTCATGTATTATAAGGGATAATGTACCCCCTACTGTAAATGATAAGGATATTAGCAGTCACTGAGGGGTTCTGTGCCCCCCATATAAAGGCACAAGGCTGCAGGCTGAGTTATACAGGGAACTCTGAGTATCACTCATGTATTATAAGGGATAATGTACCCCCTACTGTAAATGATAAGGATATTAGCAGTCACTGAGGGGTTCTGTGCCCCCCATATAAAGGCACAAGGCTGAGTTATAATAATATTAATCAGATTATTGTGTATTTTGGTACAATTGTAGGAGACAAATGTGAGACCCGTGAGCCCTTTCTCGCCCCCCCGTGTGACATCACTTCAGACCTCGTTAGTGATTGGACGGACTCATCATGAGCAACGTGTTGGTTATTGAGCAGAGGGAAGGAGAGGAGAAAACCCTCATACAGAAACATCTGTTCCGCCCCTTCCCTCATACCCGCAGGGTGGTTATAGGTGAGGGGGGCAAGTGTGTATTATGTACAGGGTTGGACTGAGGGGTGCAGGGTCCCTGGATGCCCCCATTACCCCCCCACTGTGCCCCTTAACCCCCCGCAGGGGCCCCCACCTGACATACACCCCCTGAATGCACATAAGTGAAACGCGTCAGGGGAGGTCTGGGCCGGGGGAGCGGTAAGAGGGATCGGGTCTGGGCCGGGGGAGCGGTAAGAGGGATCGGGTCAGTAAGAGGGATCAGGTCGGTAAGAGGGATCGGGTCTGGGCCGGGGGAGCGGTAAGAGGGATCGGGTCAGTAAGAGGGATCAGGTCGGTAAGAGGGATCGGGTCTGGGCCGGGGAGCGGGTAAGAGGGATTGGGTCTGGGCCGCGGGGTCAGCGTTCTCGGGTCTGGCGTCCGGGAGCGGGTTAAGAGGGATCGGTTCGGTAAGAGGGAATCAGCGTCGGGTAAGAGGATCGGGTCTGGGCTTACCAGGGGAGCGCAGTAAGAGGGATTGGTTCTTGGGCCGGCTGAGCGTATAGAGGGATTCGCGGTCTGGCGGGGGAGCCGTAAGAGCATCCGGGTCTTGGGCCGGGAGCAGGCGTAGAGGGGATTGCGTCTGTGCCCAGGGAACGCGTAAGATGGGATCGGCCCGTCTTGGGTCCTGGGCGAATTGCGATAAGCAGGGGATCGCGGTCTGGCCGGGCGGAGCGGTAAGAGGGAACTCTGGGTCTGGGCCGGGGGAGCGGTAAGAGGGATCGCGTGTCTGGGCCATGGAGCCGGTAAGAGCGGCATCGGCGTCTTGGTCCGAGGGGACGGGTTAAGAAGGATCGCGGCGTCTGGGAACCGGCAGGGACTCAGGTAAGAGGGGATCGGGGTCTGGGCCCGGATGGAGCTAAGAGGATCGGGTCTGGGAACGCCGTGAGCTTGGTAAGAGGATCGGGTCTTAGGGCCGCGGCCGCGGTAAGATGGACAGGGTCTGGCGCCGGGAGGCCGGTTCCTAAGAGCGGAGATCGAGTCTTGGCCGGGGACGGCTAAGAGACTCGGGTCTGCGGCCGGTGGGAGCCCGTAAGCATGGATCGGGTCTGGCGGTGGTGGAGCGGTAAGAGCGGATTAGCGGTCTGCGGCCGGTGTGAGCGGTAAGAGGGGATCGGGTCTGGGCCGCGTGCAGCGCGTAAGCAGGGCATCGGTCGTCTTCGGCTTGGGAGAGCGCAGCATATGGGAAGAGGGCATCGCGCAGTCTTGGGGCCGGGTCGGGGCGGACGGCCTCAAGAGGGATCGTGGTCTGGGTCCGGCATTTTCGCAACGGCAGCGGTAAAGAGGGATCGGCGTCTGGGGCCGGCGGGAGCTGGTAATGAGGACTGGGTCTTGGGCCGCCGTGAGCGGTAAGAGGGATCGCGGTTCTGGCCTGGGACTGGAGCGGTTAGACTGGGACTGCAGGTCTGGGGCGTCACGCGGCTTAAGAGGGCATCAGGTCTGGCGCCGCTGGGAGCGGCGTGTTAAGAGGGATCGCGGTCTGGGCCAGGGGTAAGCGCGTAAGACTGGATCCGGCGTCTGGGCCGCGGGGAGCGGTTAGAGGAACTCGTATCGGGTCTGCCGATGGGGAGCGCAGTAAAGAGGGGCATAGGTACTGGGTGTTAATCCGGTGGCGGTGATAGCTGAGTCCGTTACCATATGTGCATGGTTACTCGCCGCTGTCGAAGTCCTGAACAGATTCATCATTTGCGCGTCCGGTGGCCCTGAGCTCAGCACGACATGGTGACACGTCCGTGAGGCAAGGATCTAGATCGTTACGACTGTCCGATGTGGTAAGCTGAACTCCTTACCTTATGTGAGTAGAGGCGGATTAACGCTATTTGGATGATCAGCGTGCTGGTGGTGATAGTTGGGGGAGCGGTTACGAACGGGAGAACCTCGTTGCGAAGTCTTGATCTCGGCGGCTTAGTCTATCATGGGCTAAGATGGAAGCGGGTCGTGAGCTGCGGGTCACTGCCCACGCTCTAAATCCAAGTCACTAGCCTGCCGTCAGGCCTCATACAGAGACTCGAGTAGCTTGCCATGCGCTACATTGGGATGTTATGGAGTCGTGTGAGAGAGGGTATTGTACGTTCTTGGCCGAGTAGCAATACTTCGGTAAGACGGGATTCTCGGGCGTCGTTCGGTCCTCTGGCGGCGACGCGCTGGTGTAAGGAGAACGATCGCGCCGTCTGGGCCGAACTCACTTGTCGTCCCGGGCGCGACGAATCACATCGATTACCTATAGCAGGATCAACGATTCGGCTGTTGCGGGTCCGTCGCATCGGCGGGAGGCGGTATAGTATCGGGCATGGATGTCTGGCTATTCGAGTTGGTGTGGTAGCGTACAGTTAATATAAGATGTGTTGATCGACGTGGAATACTGTGGCACGCGGAGTCGACTCCTTATTGAGGGGTGATCAGAGGGACTGGCAGCACTTGAGCAGGCTACACATACAGGGAATCTGGACACGCAGCCTGGTCCTAACAAGAGGGATCGATATAGCATGACAGTCTAAAACTCGCATAGGGTATGGCACAATAGCTCAGTTACCTACCTATCTACTCTGTCCCGATCGACGGGCGATCCGTATGCATGACAGAGCGCGTCGTACAAGTCGAGCACTTCCTTTTTTCCGACTTCTCGCTTTACTCATGTCCCTCCTCGTGCGACCAGATCCACGTCTCAGGTAACGTTCCCTCGCTAGTTCGTCGCTACTGGGCAGTATATCTTACTTCAGTGCGCTCTGATTCAAGTGCTTCTTCACACTCATCGGATCGCTTCATCCGTCTCCAAAATGACCACAATACTTGATACGTAAAACGTACTACATCTCATTGCTGAATTGGGTAAATAGACCCACATATGTATCTGCGCGCAAAAAATTGCAGTTGGTCTTCATGTTTCTTTTGTTTTTTTTAATTAATTGATCTCTGGTTGCTAGGGACACTGACCCTGGCAACCATGCGCTTGTACATTTCTATGTAATAGAATCAGCGAGTCACTAACCTCCCCAGGAATAGCCCCCCCAGATCCTCTGTCTGACCCTGCAATTGGCCCCTTCAGGCCACTTACTGGCCACTTATTAACCTTGCTCTGCCCTTAGCCCGGGGCTATTTAGGGCCCAGAGGATGATGGGAAGTCAGTTGTATTATCGGAAGGTCAAGAGGACGGAACATTTTCTTCCCAACCGCTGACAGGTGCTTGTAGGTTGGCAGCCAATCAAAAACGAGGATCCCTATAGCGGCTGAATGGGGGGGGGGGGGCATGTATTGGTTCCCCTCTCCGGCCCTGCCCGGCGCTCAGACAGACATGCATGTGTATATGTGTAATAAACAGCGCCCCCTTGTGTTGGCTCTTGTGTGTAAGTAACACAGAGATGCCCCAGGGACTGTATAGATGCCCAGTACACTGCCCCCTGGTGCCCAGGCTGTGCCCATCACACTCTTCCTCTCTCAGCCCATAGGTGGCTCCAACAGGAGCTTGGGGGGAACGTGCTGCTCCGGTTCCTCTCCTGGGTCGTGTACCCCATTGCGCTCGTTGCCTTCTCTACCGGATTCGCTCAGAGCATCACCCCACACTCAGGGGGTAAGTACCCACCTACAGAGAGTAAGGAGCCGGCTCCGCCCACCTACCTCTGGCTCATAACAGACTGTCTCTGTTCTCTCTATTGCTGCCCCAATAGAACCTTTCTGTATCCGCAGGTTCTGGAATCCCGGAATTAAAGACCATTCTGTCTGGAGTGATTCTAGAGGAATATCTCACCATCAAGAACTTCGGGGCCAAGGTCGTGGGTCTGACCTGCACTCTCTCGGCCGGCAGCACCGTCTTCCTGGGCAAAGTGGTGAGTTGAGGTCCCAGTGTAGCTGGGTAAGTACTGGGGGCAGATTGGATTCACTTACCCAGGGGGAGGTTCCTGCCTGACCATGGGAAAGAGAGCAGCCCAGGAGCAGGAAGTACAGAGAATCAGAGCTCTGTACCTGGGTAAGTACTGGGGGCAGATTGGATTCACTTACCCAGGGGGAGGTTCCTGCCTGACCATGGGAAAGAGAGCAGCCCAGGAGCAGGACGTACAGAGAATCAGAGCTCTGTACCTGGGTAAGTACTGGGGGGAGTTTGGATTCACTTACCCAGGGGGAGGTTCCTGTCTGACCATGGGAAAGAGAGCAGCCCAGGAGCAGGAAGTACAGAGAATCAGAGCTCTGTACCTGGGTAAGTACTGGGGGGGAGATTGGATTCACTTACCCAGGGGGAGGTTCCTGCCTGACCATGGGAAGAGAGCAGCCCAGGAGCAGGAAGTACAGAGAATCAGAGCTCTGTACCTGGGTAAGTACTGGGGGAGATTGGATTCACTTACCCAGGGGGAGGTTCCTGCATGACCATGGGAAAGACAGCAGCCCAGGAGCAGGAAGTACAGAGAATCAGAGCTCTGTACCTGGGTAAGTACTGGGGGGAGATTGGATTCACTTACCCAGGGGGAGGTTCCTGCCTGACCCATGGGAAAGAGAGCAGCCCAGGAGCAGGAAGTACAGAGAATCAGAGCTCTGTACCTGGGTAAGTACTGGGGGAGATTGGATTCACTTACCCAGGGGGAGGTTCCTGTCTGACCATGGGAAAGAGAGCAGCCCAGGAGCAGGAAGTACAGAGAATCAGAGCTCTGTACCTGGGTAATGTACTGGGGGGAGATTGGATTCACTTACCCAGGGGGGGGGCTACCTGTCTGACCATGGGAAAGAGAGCAGCCCAGGAGCAGGAAGTACAGAGAATCAGAGCTCTGTACCTGGGTAAGTACTGGGGGGAGATTGGATTCACTTACCCAGGGGGAGGTTCCTGCCTGACCATGGGAAAGAGAGCAGCCCAGGAGCAGGAAGTACAGAGAAATCAGAGCTCTGGTACCTGGGTAAGTACTGGGGGAGATTGGATTCACTTACCCAGGGGGAGGTTCCTGCCTGACCATGGGAAAGAGAGCAGCCCAGGAGCAGGAAGTACAGAGAATCAGAGCTCTGTACCTGGGTAAGTACTGGGGGGAGATTGGATTCTCTTACCCAGGGGGAGGTTCCTGTCTGACCATGGGAAAGAGAGCAGCCCAGGAGCAGGAAGTACAGAGAATCAGAGCTCTGTACCTGGGTTAATACTGGGGGGAGATTGGATTCTCTTACCCAGGGGGGTTCCTGCCTGACCATGGGAAAGAGAGCAGCCCAGGAGCAGGAAGTACAGAGAATCAGAGCTCTGTACCTGGGTAAGTACTGGGGGGGAGATTGGATTCACTTACCCAGGGGGAGGTTCCTGCCTGACCATGGGAAAGAGAGCAGCCCACAGGGTACCTGGGTAAGTGTTGGGGGAGATAAAATTGATAACCAGTTCTGAGTTGGTTGCTTAGTTACAGTCAGTTACAGCTGGGTTGGGTCCCATATAGTAAAGGGTTTGCTTCTGTTCTGACCCTTCAGTACAAAGTACTGGTCCGATATTTCCCTCTCTCCCTACAGGGCCCGTTCGTGCACCTCTCCAGCATGATTGCGGCCTACTTGGGCAGGATGCGCACATCCGTCACTGGGGATTATGAGGTGGGTAGAGCTGAATGTTCCCTGTAATACACTGAGTTGCCTGTGGGGGCGCTGTTGCTCACTGCCCGTGTTGCTTCTCTCAGAATAAGAGCAAAGAGCATGAGATGCTGGTGGCGGCGGCTGCCGTGGGAGTGTCCACAGTCTTTGGAGCACCAATCAGTGGTAAGAATTTGGCCAAAGATTATTCCTATTGGGCGGGCGAATTAAATAACCCAAAATTGATTTCATTCTCCTCCTTCATCTGTGGCCCTAAATTGTTCCTGGGGCCCCTTGTGTGTAACTGGCCCCTCCCTCTGCCCCCCAGGGGTGCTGTTCAGCGTGGAAGTGATGTCGTCGCATTTCGCTGTGCGGAATTACTGGCGCGGGTTCTTTGCAGCGACCTGCGGAGCCCTCATGTTCCGCCTCCTAGCTGTGTTCAACAGTGAGCAGGGTAAGTGGGTGCTGGGGGGAGGGTAAGTGGGTGCTGGGGGGCAGGGTAAGTGGGTGCTGGGGGGAGGGTAAGTGGGTGCTGGGGGGCAGGGTAAGTGGGTGCTGGGGGGAGGGTAAGTGGGTGCTGGGGGGCAGGGTAAGTGGTGCTGGGGGCAGGGTAAGTGGGTGCTGGGGGAGGGTAAGTGGGTGCTGGGGGAGCAAGGGTAAGTGGGTGCTGGGGGGCAGGGTAAGTGGGTGCTGGGGGGCAGGGTAAGTGGGTGCTGGGGGGAGGGTAAGTGGGTGCTGGGGGAGCAAGGGTAAGTGGGTGCTGGGGGCAGGGTAAGTGGGTGCTGGGGGGCAGGGTAAGTGGGTGCTGGGGGGCAGGGTAAGTGGGTGCTGGGGGAGGGTAAGTGGGGGTGCTGGGGGAGCAACGGGTAAGTGGGTGCCTGGGGGCAGGGTAAGTGGGTGCTGTGGGGCAGGGTAAGTGGGTGCCTGGGGGGAGGGTAAGTGGGTGCTGGGGGAGCAAGGGTAAGTGGGTGCTGGGTGGGCAGGGTTAAGTTGGGTGGCTGGGGGGCAAAGGTTAAGTGGGTGCTGGGGGGCAGGGTAAGTGGGGTTGCTGGGGGAGGGTAAGTGGGTGCTGGGGGAGCAAGGGGAAGTAAGTGGGTGCTGGGGGTTGGGTAAGTGGGTGCTGGGGGTTGGGTAAGTGGGTGCTGGGGGCAGGGTAAGTGGGTGCTGGGGGGCAGGGTAGTGGGTGCTGGGGGGCAGCTCCAAGTAATGAGGCCAGTCAGTTCGCTGAATATAAGTATTTGGGTTCCTTATTCCCATAGAAACAATCACCGCCGTATTCAGAACCAGTTTCAAGATCAGTTTCCCCTTTGACCTCCCAGAGATGTTCTTCTTTGCCATTTTGGGGTAAGTCCGCCCTTTCCTGCTTGTGGGCTTAAACCCAACACTTTTCCCTCGGGGCAAGATTTAATTGCTCCATGAGACTGTTACCCCGCTGCCCCGAGCCAACCAACAGCCCCCCCACTTACCTTTATGTCTCTCGTGTGGCCCTTTAGGGTGCTCTGTGGGCTGATTGGCTGCGCCTATCTCTTCTGTCAGCGATGGCTCCTCGGATTCGTCAGGAGAAATTCCCTCACTTCCAAGTTATTGGCCTCTGAGTAAGTGGCTTCCCGCCCTCCCATCCTGGCAACCAGTGGCTTCCCGCCCTCCCATCCTGGCAACCAGTGCGCTCCCGCCCTCCCATCCGGCAACCAGCGCCCTCCATCCTGGCACCACTCCATCGCCCTAATCCTTTCCCGCCCTCCATCCTGGCAACCGTACATCCTGGCAACCAGTGGCTTCGCCTACCATCTGGCAACAGTGGCTCCGTCCTCCTGCAACCAGTGGCTTCCGCTGCCATTCCTGGACCATGGCTTCCCGCCCTCATCCTGGCAAACCGTAGGCTTCCGCCCTCCAACCGTGGCCCTCCATCCTGGCAACCAGTGGCTTCCCGCTCCCATCCTGGGAAACCAGTGGCTTCCCGCCCTCCCATCCTGGCAACCAGTGCTTCCCGCCCCCCATCCTGGCAACCAGTGGGCTTTCCGCCCTCCCATCCTGGCAACCAGTGGCTTCCGCCCTCCCATCCTGGACGTAGGCTTCCTGCCCTCCCATCCTGGCAACCAGTGGCTTCCCGCCCTCCCATCCTGGCAACCAGTGGCTTTCCCGCTCCCAGATCCTGGCAACCAGTGGCTTCCCGCCCTCCCATCCTGGCAACCATGGCTTCCCGCCTCCCATCCTGGCAACCATGGCTTCCGCCTCTCCAACCGTAGGGCTCCCCATCCTGGCAAACGTGCTTTCCGCTCCCATCCTGGCAACCAGTGGCTTCCCGCCCTCCCATCCTGGCAACCGTAGGCTTCCCACCCTCCCATCCTGGCAACCAGTGGCTTCCCGCCCTCCCATCCTGGCAACCGTAGGCTTCCTGCCCTCCCATCCTGGCAACCAGTGGCTTCCCGCCCTCCATCCTGGCAACCAGTGGCTTCCCGCCCTCCCCATCCTGGCAACCAGTGGCTTCCCGCCCTCCCATCCTGGCAACCAGTGGCTTCCCGCCCTCCCATTCCTGGCAACCAGTGGCTTCCCGCCCTCCCATCCTGGCAACCGTAGGCTCCCGCCCTCCCATCCTGGCAAACCGGTAGGCTTCCCGCCCCCCATCCTGGCAACCAGTGGCTTCCCCGCCTCCCATCCTGGCAACCGTAGGCTTCCCACCCCTCCCATCCTGGGCAACCGTAGGCTTCCCGCCCTCCCATCCTGGCAACCAGTGGCTTCCCGCCCTCCCATCCTGGCAACCAGTGGCTTCCCGCCCTCCCATCCTGGCAACCGTAGGCTTCCCGCCCTCCCATCCTGGCAACCAGTGGCTTCCCGCCCTCCCATCCTGGCAACCAGTGGCTTCCCGCCCTCCCATCCTGGCAACCAGTGGCTTCCCGCCCTCCCATCCTGGCAACCGTAGGCTTCCCACCCTCCCATCCTGGCAACCAGTGGCTTCCCGCCCTCCCATCCTGGCAACCGTAGGCTTCCCGCCCTCCCATCCTGGCAACCAGTGGCTTCCCGCCCTCCCATCCTGGCAACCAGTGGCTTCCCGCCCTCCCATCCTGGCAACCAGTGGCTTCCCGCCCTCCCATCCTGGCAACCAGTGGCTTCCCGCCCTCCCATCCTGGCAACCAGTGGCTTCCCGCCCTCCCATCCTGGCAACCGTAGGCTTCCCGCCCTCCCATCCTGGCAACCGTAGGCTTCCCGCCCTCCCATCCTGGCAACCAGTGGCTTCCCGCCCTCCCATCCTGGCAACCGTAGGCTTCCCACCCTCCCATCCTGGCAACCGTAGGCTTCCCGCCCTCCCATCCTGGCAACCGTAGGCTTCCCGCCCTCCCATCCTGGCAACCAGTGGCTTCCCGCCCTCCCATCCTGGCAACCGTAGGCTTCCCACCCTCCAATCCTGGCAACCGTAGGCTTCCCGCCCTCCCATCCTGGCAACCATAGGCTTCCCGCCCCCCCATCCTGGCAACCGTAGGCTTCCCGCCCCCCCATCCTGGCAACCATAGGCTTCCCGCCCCCCCATCCTGGCAACCATAGGCTTCCCGCCCCCCCATCCTGGCAACCATAGGCTTCCCGCCCCCCATCCTGGCAACCGTAGGCTTCCCGCCCCCCCATCCTGGCAACCAGTGGCTTCCCCTCTCTCTGAATCCCGGCACGGGCATTTTGTAATGGGGCAAGTACACTGTAGGGGGTGTTACATGGGCAGAACCAGTTTTAAAGTTGGGCAGTGAGGGTATGTGCCCTAGGCCTCCGGCATTCATGGGAACCCTCAGGGATATCATTTTATGTGTAACAATGGTTTCTGGATGAAACTGGATAGGATAGAACAGATTAGGATAGGATAGAACAGAATAGGATAGGATAGAATAGGATAGAATTGGATAAAATAGAACAAACAGGATAGAATAGAATATAACAGAACAGGATAGGATAGAATAGGTTAGGATAGGATAAAATATAACAAAATAGAATAGGATAGGATAGAACAGGATAGAAGAAGCGGATAGGATAGAATAGAATAAAATAGAATTAAGTTAGGATAGAACAGAATCGTATAAAATAGAATAGAATACAATAGAATAGGATAGAACAGAAAAGGATTTGGTAGGATAGAACACAATTGGATAGAATAAAACAGAATAGAATAGGATAGAATAGGATAGAAATGGATAGAAATGGATAGGGTAGGATAGAAAAGATCATTTTATTACTCAAAAGAATATTTTGCTTCTTTTAAAATCCCTGAGTAATGGGATCGGGCAGGATTCCCATCTGATGGGCAGTTGCGCGGTGCCAGTCCCGCCCCTGGGGCAGCCGGGTATCTGTGTGGCACACAAGCCGTAAGGGCAGTCAGACCAACCACATGGCTGTATTATCCTTTGCCCCAAGCTTCGTGGCTCCATTCTACTGAGATCATTCTGTGTAAATCTCTAATATTTCTTTTTATTACCCCCCCCCCCCCAGTAAACCCATGTACTCGGCGCTGGTGGCTCTCCTGGTCTCCTGCATAACCTTCCCCGAGGGCCTGGGGCAGTTCCTGGCATCAAGGGTAAGTACCCAGTAAGTACCCAGTTATATAAATGTTCAGCTGGAGCTAATGAGAGCAGGATTCTGATTGGCTGTTATGGGCCCCTATTGCTACATCAGAGTTTTCCCCAATTTACTTTCCCCATTATGCCCCCCCCCCCCCCATATAAAGCTGACGATGAAGGAGCTTCTCACCTCCCTGTTTGACAACCGGACGTGGTGGACCCTTTCCCAGAATGCTTCACTGGCCCGGGCCCCTGTGGTCGACCCCAACAACTTGTGGCTGGAATGGGCCGACCCGCAATTCACTATATTCGGAACCCTGACTTTCTTCATCGTCATGAAGGTAAATAGTTTCTCATAATTAATTAATTAAAGGGGAACTCTGCCCAAAAACGATTCTTGTCACTGTCTGTCCCTTTCCCTTCCCTGCACTGCTGGTTCTGACTCCTGATACAACTCCCCAATACCCATTCATTCCTCATTCTCACTGGGTTTATAGTTATGTGTAACTGTCACTGTGTCTGTCCCTTTCCCTTCCCTGCACTGCTGGTTCTGACTCCTGATACAACTCCCCAATACCCATTCATTCCTCATTCTCACTGGGTTTATAGTTATGTGTAACTGTCACTGTGTCTGTCCCTTTCCCTTCCCTGCACTGCTGGTTCTGACTCCTGATACAACTCCCCAATACCCATTCATTCCTCATTCTCACTGGGTTTATAGTTATGTGTAACTGTCACTGTGTCTGTCCCTTTCCCTTCCCTGCACTGCTGGTTCTGACTCCTGATACAACTCCCCAATATCCATTCATTCCTCATTCTCACTGGGTTTATAGTTATGTGTAACTGTCACTGTGTCTGTCCCTTTCCCTTCCCTGCACTGCTGGTTCTGACTCCTGATACAACTCCCCAATATCCATTCATTCCTCATTCTCACTGGGTTTATAGTTATGTGTAACTGTCACTGTGTCTGTCCCTTTCCCTTCCCTGCACTGCTGGTTCTGACTCCTGATACAACTCCCCAATATCCATTCATTCCTCATTCTCACTGGGTTTATAGTTATGTGTAACTGTCACTGTGTCTGTCCCTTTCCCTTCCCTGCACTGCTGGTTCTGACTCCTGATACAACTCCCCAATATCCATTCATTCCTCATTCTCACTGGGTTTATAGTTATGTGTAACTGTCACTGTGTCTGTCCCTTTCCCTTCCCTGCACTGCTGGTTCTGACTCCTGATACAACTCCCCAATACCCATTCATCCCTCATTCTCACTGGGTTTATAGTTATGTGTAACTGTCACTGTGTCTGTCCCTTTCCCTTCCCTGCACTGCTGGTTCTGACTCCTGATACAACTCCCCAATACCCATTCATCCCTCATTCTCACTGGGTTTATAGTTATGTGTAACTGTCACTGTGTCTGTCCCTTTCCCTTCCCTGCACTGCTGGTTCTGACTCCTGATACAACTCCCCAATACCCATTCATCCCTCATTCTCACTGGGTTTATATGTTGGATTTATTTCTCCTTCTCTCCCAGTTCTGGATGTTCATTTTGGCCACAACTCTGCCCATGCCGGCCGGGTACTTCATGCCGGTGTTTGTGTTCGGTGAGTGTTTGGGGAGGGGGGTGAATGTGGCTCTGGGGGGGCTTTAGGGCCAGTATTACAGGCATTAGAAGGACCTAGGGTAGCAGTAGGAAATGGGCCCAGGCTGGGGCCCCTGGGAGATCCACTGGGTTCTGTTAGCCCCGCCCATCTCTCAGCGTCTCACTGGGAGTTGTAGTACAACAAAATCTGAATGTTCACAGTGTTCTAACTGCCATCACTCTCCCTCCTCCCCCCCCCTCTCTCTCTGTAGGTGCCGCCATTGGGCGCTTGGTCGGGGAGACCGTGGCTTTTCTTTTTCCTGGGGGAATCACCGCAGATGGGATTGTTAACCCTATCATTCCAGGAGGCTATGCCCTGGCAGGTACCGACCCACTGTATTACCCTTGTGTGATGTGACCTGTACCCCAGTGTTGGGCAAATCCCAAAAGGGGGGCTGTTTGTGCCTCTGGGTACTGGGAATGCCAGGGGGGCTGTAAGGTGCCACAGACAGTCACTATTTATTGGGCTGGGGGGGCTGTTTGTGCCTCTGGGTACTGGGAATGCCGGGGGGGCTGTAAGGTACCACAGACAGTCACTATTTATTGGGCTGGGGGGGCTGTTTGTGCCTCTGGGTACTGGGAATGCCGGGGGGGCTGTACTTTGAAACCCATTCTGGGCCTGGGTTGGGTTGTATGTAACAGAACATAATGTTATGCTGCACATTGGTACTGAGTATTCACCTACAGAGGACATTTCCATTCAGGGTTGGAATACGCCCAACTGGCAGCGTCTCACTTACCTGTGTTTGTGCTATAAGGGACTTGGCTGCCGGGAGGGTGGGTTGGGGGGGGGTGTTGTTTACTAAGGGGTAATAGGAGCCAATTTTCACTCTGAGTTCTTGCCAGTCCCGAGTCTCACTCCAATGATAAATGACCCCCTGGCAGATTCTGCTTCTAAAATTGGCTCCGGTCCGAGTCACAAGTCTTCCGCACTGACAGGCGCTTCCCCCCCAGCTCTGCAATGTGCACTCAGGGGCCCAGGGGTCACTATTGGCCCATTTAGCCCTTTAATGAATGTCACCAAGTGGGACGATAAATCACATTCATACGGGATACCCTCGTCCCACTTGGTTATCTGTGTCACAGTAATGAGTGGGAAAATGCAGGGGTTAAAGGGGAAGTATACACCGGAGTTCAACAAGAGCTCAGTAAATACTTCCTGCTCCTGGGCTGCTCTCTTTCCCATGGTCAGACAGGAACCTCCCCCTGGGTAAGTGAATCCAATCTCCCCCCAGTACTTACCCAGGTACAGAGCTCTGATTCTCTGTACTTCCTGCTCCTGGGCTGCTCTCTTTCCCATGGTCAGGCAGGAACCTCCCCCTGGGTAAGTGAATCCAATCTCCCCCCAGTACTTACCCAGGTACAGAGCTCTGATTCTCTGTACTTCCTGCTCCTGGGCTGCTCTCTTTCCCATGGTCAGACAGGAACCTCCCCCTGGGTAAGTGAATCCAATCTCCCCCCAGTACTTACCCAGGTACAGAGCTCTGATTCTCTGTACTTCCTGCTCCTGGGCTGCTCTCTTTCCCATGGTCAGACAGGAACCTCCCCCTGGGTAAGTGAATCCAATCTCCCCCCAGTACTTACCCAGGTACAGAGCTCTGATTCTCTGTACTTCCTGCTCCTGGGCTGCTCTCTTTCCCATGGTCAGGCAGGAACCTCCCCCTAGGTAAGTGAATCCAATCTCCCCCCAGTACTTACCCAGGTACAGAGCTCTGATTCTCTGTACTTCCTGCTCCTGGGCTGCTCTCTTTCCCATGGTCAGGCAGGAACCTCCCCCTAGGTAAGTGAATCCAATCTCCCCCCAGTACTTACCCAGGTACAGAGCTCTGATTCTCTGTACTTCCTGCTCCTGGGCTGCTCTCTTTCCCATGGTCAGGCAGGAACCTCCCCCTAGGTAAGTGAATCCAATCTCCCCCCAGTACTTACCCAGGTACAGAGCTCTGATTCTCTGTACTTCCTGCTCCTGGGCTGCTCTCTTTCCCATGGTCAGGCAGGAACCCCCCCCCCCCCGGGTAAGTGAATCCAATCTCCCCCCAGTACTTACCCAGGTACAGAGCTCTGATTCTCTGTACTTCCTGCTCCTGGGCTGCTCTCTTTCCCATGGTCAGGTGAGGGGGGGTGGAGCTTGAAACAGAGTGACATGCTGAATATAGCAGTGTACAGAGGTTTTCCTATAGATTATGTTTCTCTGTAACCAATCAGGGGCTGCGGCTTACTCGGGGGCGGTTACCCACTCGGTCTCGACCGCGCTGCTCGCATTCGAAGCCACAGGACAGATTGCGCACATCCTGCCGGTGCTGCTTTGCGTATTAATCGCTAACGCTTTCACCCAGAAGTTGCAGCCGTCGTTCTACGATGGAACCATCATTGTGAAGAAACTGCCCTATCTGCCCCGCATCCGGAGCCGCGACATTAAGTAAGGAAATATCTGCCCCTCCCCCCTACAAACTGGGTTACACCCACGATCAATTCCCAGAGGCTCATTGGTTAATCCAAGATAAACTCTAAATAAAGGCAAAGTTCATTTTGTAGAAATCTGTTCTTAGCAACCGGCTCCCCCTAGTGGTGAAGGAAAGCAGCTCCTGCAGTACTTACCTGTATCCAGCACCTTCCTGCAAATGGGCTCTGCTCCTTCAGGGATGGGGATTGGTAGGGGGTATGTGGGCAGTGGGGGCTCCTGGGGGTAGCAGCCCTGTTGGCCCCCACACCCCCCATTCCAACCCTGATTTTGCCCCCTCTGTCGCCCCAGTTCCTATAAGGTGAATACAGAGGAGTTTATGAATCCAGATGTCACGGTTCTGGCCCGAGAAGCCGGATTTGAAGATGTTCTGAAAGTCATAACCGGGTCCGACGACTCCGAGTTCCCAGTGGTGGATAATACAGGTATGGGGGGGTCCCAGTGGGGGATAATACAGGTATGGGGGGGTCCCAGTGGGGGATAATACAGGTACGGGGGTCCCAGTGGGGATAATACAGGTACGGGGGGGGGGGTCCCAGTGGGGGATAATACAGGTACGGGGGTCCCAGTGGGGGATAATACAGGTACGGGGGGGGGGTCCCAGTGGGGGATAATACAGGTACGGGGGGTCCCAGTGGGGGATAATACAGGTACGGGGGGGGGGTCCCAGTGGGGGATAATACAGGTACGGGGGGTCCCAGTGGGGGATAATACAGGTACGGGGGGGGTCCCAGTGGGGGATAATACAGGTACGGGGGGTCCCAGGGGGGGATAATACAGGTACGGGGGGTCCCAGTGGTGGATAATACAGGTACGGGGGGGGTCCCAGTGGGGGATAATACAGGTACGGGGGGTCCCAGTGGTGGATAATACAGGTACGGGTGGTCCCAGGTGGGGATAATACAGGTACGGGGGGTCCCAGGGGGGGATAATACAGGTACGGGGGGTCCCAGTGGGGATAATACAGGTACGGGGGGTCCCAGTGGGGGATAATACAGGTACGGGGGGTCCCAGTGGGGGATAATACAGGTACGGGGGGGTCCCAGGGGGGGATAATACAGGTACGGGGGGGTCCCAGTGGTGGATAATACAGGTACGGGGGGTCCCAGTGGGGGATAATACAGGTACGGGGGGGTCCCAGTGGTGGATAATACAGGTACGGGGGGTCCCAGTGGGGGATAATACAGGTACGGGGGGTCCCAGTGGGGGATAATACAGGTACGGGGGGTCCCAGGGGGGATAATACAGGTAAGGGGGGGTCCCAGTGGTGGATAATACAGGTACGGGGGGTCCCAGTGGGGGATAATACAGGTACGGGGGGGTCCCAGTGGTGGATAATACAGGTACGGGGGTCCCGGGGGGATAATACAGGTATGGGGGGGTCCCAGTGGTGGATAATACAGGTACGGGGGGTCCCAGTGGGGGATAATACAGGTACGGGGGGGTCCCAGTGGTGGATAATACAGGTACGGGGGGTCCCAGGGGGGGATAATACAGGTACGGGGGGTCCCCAGTGGGGGATAATACAGGTATGGGGGGTCCCAGGGGGGATAATACAGGTACGGGGGGGTCCCAGTGGTGGATAATACAGGTACGGGGGGTCCCAGTGGGGGATAATACAGGTACGGGGGGGTCCCAGTGGGGGATAATACAGGTACGGGGGGGGTCCCAGTGGGGGATAATACAGGTACGGGGGGGTCCCAGTGGGGGATAATACAGGTACGGGGGGGTCCCAGTGGGGGATAATACAGGTACGGGGGGTCCCAGTGGGGGATAATACAGGTACGGGGGGGTCCCAGTGGGGGATAATACAGGTACGGGGGGTCCCAGTGGGGGATAATACAGGTACGGGGGTCCCAGGGGGGGATAATACAGGTAAGGGGGGTCCCAGTGGGGGATAATACAGGTACGGGGGGTCCCAGTGGGGGATAATACAGGTACGGGGGGTCCCAGGGGGGGATAATACAGGTACGGGGGGTCCCAGGGGGGGATAATACAGGTACGGGGGGTCCCAGTGGTGGATAATACAGTTGGGTGGATCTCCCCCCAAGTGGTGGTTCAATGGGATGAGATTAGGGGGGCGCCTGTCAGTACTTTGTGCTTTATTTCCCCCCCCCGGCAGAGTCGCAGATATTGGTGGGCACAATCAAGAGGTCCCAGCTGGTCCATTTCCTGGAGACCCACGAGTCCAAGCAGCAAGCGAGCAGCACAGAGAAAGAGGTGTGGGGAGGGGGGGCACGGAAACATTGGGGGGGGGCACGGAAACATTGGGGGGAGCATGTGAACATTTGGGGGGCACGGGAACATTTGGGGGGCACGGGAAAATTGGGGGGGGGGCACGGGAACATTGGGGGGGCACGGGAACATTTGGGGGGCATGGAAACATTGGGGGGGGCACGGGAACATTGGGGGGGCACGGGAACATTGGGGGGGCACGGGAACATTGGGGGGGCACGGGAACATTGGGGGGTTTTCTCTACACAGCCATTTGGTACTGTCGGGTCACTGGGGGGGCAATAAATAAGCCGTGCAATGTATTACTGGGCCACGGGGGGCAGTGTAAGTTGCAGTAAAGATAAATGGGGGTTCTGCCATGTATCACAGTGTATTTCTAGGGCCCCCCCCAATATAATATAAAGGGGGCTTATTATGTTATGGGAACTCTGGGGGGCACTGCCGGCTGACGGGGAGCTGCAACTGACATGTAGGGGTGTAGGGGGTCTGATACCTCTTGTGGGGACCCTTTGGGCAGGGAATAGGGGGGAAACAGCCCCCCAACTATGGCCTTGTAATTAAACTCATCCTAACGATCTCCCTGATTCACTAACGATCTCCCCGATTCACTAACGATCTCCCCGATTCTCTAATGATCTCCCCGATTCACTAACGATCTCCCTGATTCACTAACGATCTCCCCGATTCACTAACGATCTCCCCGATTCTCTAATGATCTCCCCGATTCACTAACGATCTCCCCGATTCTCTAACGATCTCCCCGATTCACTAACGATCTCCCCGATTCACTAACGATCTCCCCGATTCTCTAACGATCTCCCCGATTCACTAACGATCTCCCCGATTCTCTAGAGATCTCCCCGATTCACTAACGATCTCCCCGATTCTCTAACGATCTCCCTGACTCACTAACGATCTCCCCGATTCACTAACGATCTCCCCGATTCACTAACGATCTCCCCGATTCTCTAACGATCTCCCTGACTCACTAACGATCTCCCCGATTCTCTAATGATCTCCCCGATTCACTAACGATCTCCCCGATTCTCTAACGATCTCCCCGATTCACTAACGATCTCCCCGATTCTCTAGAGATCTCCCCGATTCACTAACGATCTCCCCGATTCTCTAACGATCTCCCTGACTCACTAACGATCTCCCCGATTCACTAACGATCTCCCCGATTCACTAACGATCTCCCCGATTCTCTAACGATCTCCCTGACTCACTAACGATCTCCCCGATTCACTAACGATCTCCCCGATTCACTAACGATCTCCCCGATTCTCTAACGATCTCCCTGACTCACTAACGATCTCCCCGATTCTCTAATGATCTCCCCGATTCTCTAACGATCTCCCTGACTCACTAACGATCTCCCCGATTCTCTAATGATCTCCCCGATTCTCTAACGATCTCCCTGACTCACTAACGATCTCCCCGATTCTCTAATGATCTCCCCGATTCTCTAATGATCTCCCCGATTCTCTAATGATCTCCCCGATTCTCTAACGATCTCCCCGATTCTCTAACGATCTCCCCGACTCACTAACGATCTCCCCGACTCACTAACGATCTCCCTGATTCCCCGTAGCACTGGGCTGAAGGCCTCGGGGAGACCATAGAGCCGGTCACATTCCAACTCTCCACATGGACATCTCTACACCAGGTGGGTACCAGGCTCTTTCCCATTGGGCCCCATTGCACCCCCGAACGTCACCTCCTGCTCCTCCCCCAGGTACAAGGCCTCCATCCCTGGGGCCCCTACTGTACCCCTAAGGGCTTAGCAACAACCCCCCTAAGGGCTTAGCAACAAGGGTCTCCATATGAAGGTTCCAACATCAACTTTATCTCCATTGTCCCTGGTGCCACTGTCCCTTCCGTGTCGGCCTCACAGCCCAGTTATCAGGTTTTACTGGGTCCCCTGTTGGACATTTATTATCACCTAGTTCTTCTCTCCATAGCAACAGGTCTGCACCAACCATCGGTTCCACTGGGTCCCCTGTAGGGACATTACCCATCAGCCTTTGCACTCTATATATAACATCTGAACATCTCAGCCCCAACCATACTGTGTCCCCCTCTATCAGTAACTGCCCATAATGCCCCTCTTACCCCCATACAGACATCCGAGCACCATACATCGGCCTCTAATACCACTGCCCCCCCGTACTGATACCCCAGCACCTCTAGAGCCCCCCTGTCTGCCCCTCTATACCCCTCCCTGTCTCTCTGCTCTTCATTTTTCCATCTCACTATCTTCTCTCAACTCCTCTACCGACCTCGGGGCCAATGGGCCTCACAGCTCTGTCCTGTGGCTAAAGTGCCCGTGTCCCCCCCCCCCCCCCCCCCACGTAATATGGAGACTTTCCTACTTCCGGGCGTCACCATCCAATGAGATCAGCAACGTTTGTGCCACCGACCTAATGTTTCCTTTCTGCCCCAAAGGCCCATCATCTCTTTGAGCTCCTGAATCTCCAGAAAGCGTTTGTGACTAAGTTTGGCCGGATTGTGGGGCAGGTCACCCGGAAAGAGGTAAAGTACTGGGATATTCAACTTAAAAGGGGGGGGGGGGGGGGAGGGGGCTCCTGGGCTGCTCTCTTTCCCATGGTCAGACAGGAACCTCCCCCTGGGTAAGTGAATCCAATCTCCCCCCAGTACTTACCCAGGTACAGAGCTCTGATTCTCTGTACTTCCTGCTCCTGGGCTGCTCTCTTTCCCATGGTCAGACAGGAACCCCCCCCTGGGTAAGTGAATCCAATCTCCCCCCAGTACTTACCCAGGTACAGAGCTCTGATTCTCTGTACTTCCTGCTCCTGGGCTGCTCTCTTTCCCATGGTCAGGCAGGAACCTCCCCCTGGGTAAGTGAATCCAATCTCCCCCCAGTACTTACCCAGGTACAGAGCTCTGATTCTCTGTACTTCCTGCTCCTGGGCTGCTCTCTTTCCCATGGTCAGGCAGGAACCTCCCCCTGGGTAAGTGAATCCAATCTCCCCCCAGTACTTACCCAGGTACAGAGCTCTGATTCTCTGTACTTCCTGCTCCTGGGCTGCTCTCTTTCCCATGGTCAGACAGGAACCTCCCCCTGGGTAAGTGAATCCAATCTCCCCCCAGTACTTACCCAGGTACAGAGCTCTGATTCTCTGTACTTCCTGCTCCTGGGCTGCTCTCTTTCCCATGGTCAGACAGGAACCTCCCCCTGGGTAAGTGAATCCAATCTCCCCCCAGTACTTACCCAGGTACAGAGCTCTGATTCTCTGTACTTCCTGCTCCTGGGCTGCTCTCTTTCCCATGGTCAGGCAGGAACCTCCCCCTGGGTAAGTGAATCCAATCTCCCCCCAGTACTTACCCAGGTACAGAGCTCTGATTCTCTGTACTTCCTGCTCCTGGGCTGCTCTCTTTCCCATGGTCAGACAGGAACCTCCCCCTGGGTAAGTGAATCCAATCTCCCCCCAGTACTTACCCAGGTACAGAGCTCTGATTCTCTGCACTTGACATGGTTCATGAAGGTAAATACATTTGTGCAGCTTTGCCCCAGTGCAGTAACCCATAGCAACTTCTGTCATTATTCTAACTACATTAGACAAAAAAGCTGATTGGCTGATTGAGAGCAGCAGAACATTTGGTTTACTTTCCCTTTTTCCTTTAGATGAAGAAAGCAATTGAGGAGCTTGCGAACCCCAAGTGATCAATTTGGTTGGAGCCGGAGCAGTCTGGGGGGGACGGATAGGGCCCCCGAGTGGGCGAGAAACACCTTTCCTCCTTTAGCCGTTGCTGAACTATCATTCCCCCCAGTAGCAGGTTCTACACATCCCCCAGTGGAATGATTGCAGACACTGACCCAAGAACTGACAATCTAAAGCAGCCACGTCTGTATTTAAAGGCAAAGTACACTTAGTAACATTTACTCTTGAATCAAACACATACTTTCCACTCGACTGAGTCTATTCTGCCACTTACCTGCCAACCCCCCCCCTTGATGCCTTTGTCCAACAGATTCCTGCCTGCGCCAGATGCATCAATAAATCTTTATACTCTGTATCCCACTGTAATAGGATTATACCAGTCCTGCAGTTCCTATAGGAGCCATTAGGTGGTGCTAGAATACCATAAGAATTCCATATAAGGTTGAGAAAGGGGGCTCCCTAGCACCCAGTATTTAATCCTCCCTTACCCCCCCCCCACAAACAGACTCTTTGTTACTTGTGACACCGTTTTTATTGGATTTCAGAGAAGCTGTTGCACCTGAGCTTTTACAACCACCCGTCGACAGGGCGCCAGGAGCAGCGCGGTGGTTATAAAAGGACACATCAAACACACGTTGCACATTGTAGCTCACATACGGTGCCCACGGGAAGCCACACTGCTCCATCGATAGAACATACAAAAATATATCACCTGCAGAAGATAAACACAAGGGTGGGGGGGTGGAGGGTGGCGTCGCCCCGGTTGTGCCCCCGATAATCGCCGTCACATTGATTTGGTTCTGGTGAAGGGCCCAAGATACTCTTTTAATTAGAAAATGTAAAGTTCCTGCTTCACCTCTAAATGCCCCAAGGTTCAATGTTTCACTGTGCAGATAGCGCCCTCTAAAGGGCAATGGGCAGAATGAGCAAGAGGGAAGGGGGGAGGGGCTGTGATTTACTAAAGGGGAAACGTTTGCCTATAAATAGCCTCTAGAGAGAATGGGCTGAACCAGACCCGATCCCTTGATCCATTCCTGCCCTCCCAGGTTAGTTGTGCTCCCAGGGAATTACCACACATATAGGAAATGATCCCAGCATACCCCCATGGCATTAGGGGGTTAATAATCCAGTCCTGGATTTCTTCTTTTTAATTCTTAATTTATTCTAAATAAAGTCTCTGAGATTCCCTGAGCGGATGATTATCCCCTAATTACACGGGGTTAAATGGCAACTGTGCACCCGTTTGTACTTCCTGCTCCTGGGCTGCTCTCTTTCCCATGGTCAGGCAGGAACCTCCCCCTGGGTAAGTGAATCCAATCTCCCCCCAGTACTTACCCAGGTACAGAGCTCTGATTCTCTGTACTTCCTGCTCCTGGGCTGCTCTCTTTCCCATGGTCAGGCAGGAACCTCCCCCTGGGTAAGTGAATCCAATCTCCCCCCAGTACTTACCCAGGTACAGAGCTCTGATTCTCTGTACTTCCTGCTCCTGGGCTGCTCTCTTTCCCATGGTCAGACAGGAACCTCCCCCTGGGTAAGTGAATCCAATCTCCCCCCAGTACTTACCCAGGTACAGAGCTCTGATTCTCTGTACTTCCTGCTCCTGGGCTGCTCTCTTTCCCATGGTCAGGCAGGAACCTCCTCCTGGGTAAGTGAATCCAATCTCCCCCCAGTACTTACCCAGGTACAGAGCTCTGATTCTCTGTACTTCCTGCTCCTGGGCTGCTCTCTTTCCCATGGTCAGGCAGGAACTTCCTCCTGGGTAAGTGAATCCAATCTCCCCCCAGTACTTACCCAGGTACAGAGCTCTGATTCTCTGTACTTCCTGCTCCTGGGCTGCTCTCTTTCCCATGGTCAGACAGGAACCTCCCCCTGGGTAAGTGAATCCAATCTCCCCCCAGTACTTACCCAGGTACAGAGCTCTGATTCTCTGTACTTCCTGCTCCTGGGCTGCTCTCTTTCCCATGGTCAGACAGGAACCTCCCCCTGGGTAAGTGAATCCAATCTCCCCCCAGTACTTACCCAGGTACAGAGCTCTGATTCTCTGTACTTCCTACTCCTGGGCTGCTCTCTTTCCCATGGTCATGCAAGAATTCCCCCGGGTAAGCAAACCCAATCAGAGACTCGGAGCTCTGTACCTGGGTAAGTACTGGGGGGAGATTGGATTCACTTACCCAGGGGGGGGTTCCTGCCTGACCATGGGAAAGAGAGCAGCCCAGGAGCAGGAAGTACAGAGAATCAGAGCTCTGTATCTGGGTAAGTACTGGGGGGAGATTGGATTCACTTACCCAGGGGGAGGTTCCTGTCTGACCATGGGAAAGAGAGCAGCCCAGGAGCAGGAAGTACAGAGAATTAGAGCTCTGTACCTGGGTAAGTGAGTGTGGGGGGGGGGGGGGGGGGGGGGGGGGGGGGTAGGATTCTCTTCCCCAGGGGGCTATTCCTAATGGGCAGGGTTTAGCCAGGCAGACTAACCCTTGATGCTGAGTGTTACAGTTGAACAAGGGGCGGGAGGGACAGTCTGTTCCCTGCTGATTTGCACTAAGAATGTAGAAAACACGACGCAGACAAGTGAATCGGACCCCCCCCCCCCCCCCCCCGTGAAATATCCAGTAAGTGAAGTTCAATAGAGATAAATTGGTTCTGCTGGTTATTGGTATCGTCCCACCGGGCCTGAGATCCAGTGAAATTGGACCCCCCCTCAGAACCTATTGGGGGGGGGGGATTCCCTGTTGCTCAGGACATTCACGCTGCCGATCAAGTGGGTGTTTCTCCGGTCCGGTTCTGAGGAGGCGAGGAGCCAATCAGAGGGAGTTTGTGGCCCCCATCAGGGCCCCCCCCTAGTTGTAGAACACCTCGTCTTCAGACAGGGAGCTGCTGTCCACGTAGTGCAGGGAGTTGTTGAGGCGGAGCTTGCAGGACTCCCGGGGGGCCTCCCCCTCCCCTGCTGCTGGTGCTTTGGAATTATCCGAGCTGCTGCTCATTGGCCCACAGGGGAACGCAGGCTGGAGGGTCACATCCCAGCTCTCCATGGGCAGCAAGTGCTGGGGGGCCCCGGATAGGGACACGGCCGAGGAGTAAGAGAGGCCGGGGAGGCTCCCACCCAGGTCCGAACCGCCGGCGCCGTGGGCGTAACTCAGCAGCCTTCCCTGTAGGTACAGACTCTCCAGGTCTGAGTGGGGAGAAACAGAAGAACAATTTGCAATTGGTCTTCATTTTTTATTTGTAGTTTTTGGATTATTTAGCTTTTTCTTCAGCGCCTATCTGGTTGCTAGGGTCCAAGTTACCTTAGCAACCACGCAGGGGTTTAAAAGAGAGACAGGTATATGAATAGGGGAGGGACTGAATAGAAAGATAAGGAATAAAAAGTAACAGTAACAATAAAACTGGAGCCTCACAGAGCAATAGGGTTTGGCTGCCGGGGTCAGTGACCCCCATTTGAAATCTCAGAAGAGGAAGGCAAATAATAAAAAAAAATATAAAAATGAAGACCAACTGAAAAGTTGCTAAGAATAGGCCATTCTGTAACATAGTAACAGTTAACCTGCCCCTTTAATGGCCCCACCCAGTACAGTTACACAGGGACCTCCTATTGGAGCACAGAAATATATACATACATGCTCGGCCAATCACAGCAATGTAGGAACTCTGCCCTATGGGAACAGGGATCTACCAGGCCCAGACTGGCAGCCTTTATATTCTGAAACTATTCGGCCAATGACCCACTGCTCTGTGACATCATCATGGTTATATCGGCCAATAGGCAGACACTCCATGATTAAAGGCTACACTAAATGGGTAGCACATTATCTCAGAATATCACTCTCTACATCCTACTAAGAGTTAATTTAAAGGTGAACATCCCCTTTAGTAACCAGGGAGAATGGGGGGTAGTTACCTTGCAGCTGGGGGACCTCCTGGGAGCCCAACCCAAAATGCATTTCTTCATCATCCAGAGAGGACCAGGCGCTCAGTGTGGCCTCCGTGATGGCGAATTGCTCTGCGACCCCTGCGCGGAAGGAGGGAGAATCAGTAGTTGCCCCTATAGGCAAATACCCACCATGGGGGTTCAGGGAGGGCAAATTCAATGGAACTGCCCGGGGGGGGGGCTGTACCTGCGGCAAAGCGTGCCTCCTTCAGCTCATCCGTCAGGTCCGAGTAATGTTCATCATCAGTCAGAGAGTGGTCCCAGCCTGACTGGGGGGCACTCCAGCCTTTCCACTCTATGAGATGGGCGACCCTCCCGCGGGCCATGGCCGTCGGCTTCGTTATATGGTCCTTTATGGTCTGCACCAACCCTGAAACAGTGAGGGGAAATTCTAGTTTTATGGTATGAGGCTGTTCCTGCTGAATTGTGCTTAGTACAGGGGAATCCCTATGTGCCATAGTTTTATGGTATCTCTCTGTACAGGCTATGGGCAAACTTAGGGGGCTGTTCCTGCTGAATTGTGCTTAGTACAAGGGAATCCCTATGTGCCATAGTTTTATGGTATCTCTCTGTACAGGCTATGGGCAAACTTAGGGGGCTGTTCCTGCTGAATTGTGCTTAGTACAGGGGAATCCCTATGTGCCATAGCTTTATGGTACCTCTCTGTACAGGCTATGGGCAAACTTAGGGGGCTGTTCCTGCTGAATTGTGCTTAGTACAGGGGAATCCCTATGTGCCATAGTTTTATGGTATCTCTCTGTACAGACAATGGGCAAACTTAGGGGGCTGTTCCTGCTGAATTGTGCTTAGTACAGGGGAATCCCTATGTGCCATAGTTTTATGGTATCTCTCTGTACAGGCTATGGGCAAACTTAGGGGGCTGTTCCTGCTGAATTGTGCTTACTACAGGGGAATCCCTATGTGCCATAGTTTTATGGTATCTCTCTGTACAGGCTATGAGCAAACTTAGGGGGCTGTTCCTGCCTGAATTGTGCTTAGTACAGGGGAATCCCTATGTGCCATAGTTTTATGGTATCTCTCTGTAACAGGCTATGAGCAAACTTAGGAGGCTGTTCCTGCTGAATTGTGCTTAGTACAGGGGAATCCCTATGTGCCATAGTTTTATGGTATCTCTCTGTACAGGCTATGAGCAAACTTAGGGGGCTGTTTCCTGCTGAATTGTGCTAGTACAGGGGAATCCCTATGTGCCATAGTTTTATGGTATCTCTCTGTACAGGCTATGAGCAAACTTAGGGGGCTGTTCCTGCTGAATTGTGCTTAGTACAGGGGAATCCCTATGTGCCATAGTTTTATGGTATCTCTCTGTACAGGCTATGGGCAAACTTAGGGGGCTGTTCCTGCTGAATTGTGCTTAGTACAGGGGAATCCCTATGTGCCATAGTTTTATGGTATCTCTCTGTACAGGCTATGAGCAAACTTAGGGGGCTGTTCCTGCTGAATTGTGCTTAGTACAGGGGAATCCCTATGTGCCATAGTTTTATGGTATCTCTCTGTACAGGCTATGAGCAAACTTAGGGGGCTGTTCCTGCTGAATTGTGCTTAGTACAGGGGAATCCCTATGTGCCATAGTTTTATGGTATCTCTCTGTACAGGCTATGAGCAAACTTAGGGGGCTGTTCTGCTGAATTGTGCTTAGTACAGGGGAATCCCTATGTGCCATAGTTTTATGGTATCTCTCTGTACAGGCTATGGGCAAACTTAGGGGCTGTTCCTGCTGAATTGTGCTTAGTACAGGGGAATCCCTATGTGCCATAGTTTTATGGTATCTCTCTGTACAGGCTATGGGCAAACTTAGGGGGCTGTTCCTGCTGAATTGTGCTTAGTACAGGGGAATCTTAGGGGGCTGTTCCTGCATAAATATATGGAGCCGCCCTATCATAATGTCACGGCCCCGCGCCGCAGGCTGCACAGCTGAAAAACAAACCGTAGGGATTCTCTCACCTCCGGCAGAAAGCTGTGGCCGCTCAGCGCCGCGGGTCGAGCAGAAATGGAATCAGTGCGACACGTTTTCCAGCGTGAACAGCCCAAAAATAACCCAAGGGGCGTGGGGAGTCGCACTGCCAGTAATGAGGGATCTGAGAGTCCCAGGCAGTTGCCACAGTAACACGGACCCTGCGCGTCTCTAGATCGCAGCTAATTTCTGACATGTTGCCCGGCAGCCCCCCAGCCTGTTCCTGCCCGACTCCACCTGTGTCATCCTGGGGCATCTCCCAAAACTGCCACGTACCCCTGGTAAGCCTGGGGGGGAGGGGCGGGATGTGTCCCACTTGCAACCCACTGAGATGTTGCTGAACTACAACTCCCACAATGTATACATACAAGGCTGTTTGGTTGCCAGGGTCAGTGGCTATAGCAACTAGTAGACATATTTGTATCAAGGCTAAGTTTGTATTCGTATAATAGGTGCAGGTCTCTGACCTAATGGGGTTCTGATCCTGGGGCAGGAAACTTTGGCCCTTGGGGTAACTCATTAAATGCCCCGGGGCATCTAATACAACTGCTTTATTAAAACCCCTCATTCTTAAAGGGACAGTACACACCCCGTTTAATTGTGATCATTTTAGTAAAAAGGAGTTTTTTGGTGAACACTGTCTCTTTAAATTAAAAACAAATATTGGGTTCTGATACTCTGGGTCCCAATCAAGTCAAAGTCACATGTCCCCCTGAAGCCAATCACAGGCTCCCACATACCCGTAAGCGATGAGGTGGCGAGTTCTGCGATGTTGTAATTGCTGGCGTTTTCCTTGGATTCGCACAAAAACCCATTGGGAGACTTGAAGCATTTCTGTTGGGCCAGAACAGAACCATTAAACCCAATGTATGAATGGGGCAGTAACTAAACTAAATTCTGTTATTGGTCAGTATTGGGGGAGATTGGATTCACTTACCCAGGGGGAGGTTCCTGCCTGACCATGGGAAAGAGAGCAGCCCAGGAGCAGGAAGTACAGAGAATCAGAGCTCTGTACCTGGGTAAGTACTGGGGGGGATTGGATTCACTTACCCAGGGGGAGGTTCCTGCCTGACCATGGGAAAGAGAGCAGCCCAGGAGCAGGAAGTACAGAGAATCAGAGCTCTGTACCTGGGTAAGTACTGGGGGGAGATTGGATTCACTTACCCAGGGGGGTTCCTGTCTGACCATGGAAAGAGAGCAGCCCAGGAGCAGGAAGTACAGAGAATCAGAGCTCTGTACCTGGGTAAGTACTGGGGGGAGATTGGATTCACTTACCCAGGGGGGGTTCCTGTCTGACCATGGGAAAGAGAGCAGCCCAGGAGCAGAAAGTACAGAGAATCAGAGCTCTGTACCTGGGTAAGTACTGGGGGGAGATTGGATTCACTTACCCAGGGGGAGGTTCCTGCCTGACCATGGGAAAGAGAGCAGCCCAGGGGCAGGAAGTACAGAGAATCAGAGCTCTGTACCTGGGTAAGTACTGGGGGGGAGATTGGATTCACTTACCCAGGGGGGGTTCCTGTCTGACCATGGGAAAGAGAGCAGCCCAGGGCAGGAAGTACAGAGAATCAGAGCTCTGTACCTGGGTAAGTACTGGGGGGAGATTGGATTCACTTACCCAGGGGGGGTTCCTGTCTGACCATGGGAAAGAGAGCAGCCCAGGAGCAGGAAGTACAGAGAATCAGAGCTCTGTACCTGGGTAAGTACTGGGGGGAGATTGGATTCACTTACCCAGGGGGGGTTCCTGTCTGACCATGGGAAAGAGAGCAGCCCAGGAGCAGGAAGTACAGAGAATCAGAGCTCTGTACCTGGGTAAGTACTGGGGGGAGATTGGATTCACTTACCCAGGGGGGGTTCCTGTCTGACCATGGGAAAGAGAGCAGCCCAGGAGCAGGAAGTACAGAGAATCAGAGCTCTGTACCTGGGTAAGTACTGGGGGAGATTGGATTCACTTACCCAGGGGGGGTTCCTGTCTGACCATGGGAAAGAGAGCAGCCCAGGAGCAGGAAGTACAGAGAATCAGAGCTCTGTACCTGGGTAAGTACTGGGGGATATTGGAATAGCCCCATAGATGGGCTTATAGCAATTATTTTCTTACCTTTCCCATCTCGTCATCTTCATCCTCTTCCTCATCAGGACTTTCTGTTGGTGCTGGATCCCCTGGGGGACAGGGGGCCGGTGCAGACACTGGGGGGGACGCTGACTTTGTGATATTGTTGGACAAGTGAATCTCCTTTTGGCCACTGAAGAAGAACTCTGCAAGGGAGGGACAGTGTCAGTAGCAAGTCAGAACCAGCAGTGCAGGGAAGGGAAAGGGACAGACACAGTGACAGTTACACATAACTATAAACCCAGTGAGAATGAGGAATGAATGGATATTGGGGAGTTGTATCAGGAGTCAGAACCAGCAGTGCAGGGAAGGGAAAGGGACAGACACAGTGACAGTTACACATAACTATAAACCCAGTGAGAATGAGGGATGAATGGGTATTGGGGAGTTGTATCAGGAGTCAGAACCAGCAGTGCAGGGAAGGGAAAGGGACAGACACAGTGACAGTTACACATAACTATAAACCCAGTGAGAATGAGGGATGAATGGGTATTGGGGAGTTGTATCAGGAGTCAGAACCAGCAGTGCAGGGAAGGGAAAGGGACAGACACAGTGACAGTTACACATAACTATAAACCCAGTGAGAATGAGGGATGAATGGATATTGGGGAGTTGTATCAGGAGTCAGAACCAGCAGTGCAGAGAAGGGAAAGGGACAGACACAGTGACAGTTACACATAACTATAAACCCAGTGAGAATGAGGGATGAATGGGTATTGGGGAGTTGTATCAGGAGTCAGAACCAGCAGTGCAGAGAAGGGAAAGGGACAGACACAGTGACAGTTACACATAACTATAAACCCAGTGAGAATGAGGGATGAATGGATATTGGGGAGTTGTATCAGGAGTCAGAACCAGCAGTGCAGGGAAGGGAAAGGGACAGACACAGTGACAGTTACACATAACTATAAACCCAGTGAGAATGAGGAATGAATGGGTATTGGGGAGTTGTATCAGGAGTCAGAACCAGCAGTGCAGGGAAGGGAAAGGGACAGACACAGTGACAGTTACACATAACTATAAACCCAGTGAGAATGAGGGATGAATGGGTATTGGGGAGTTGTATCAGGAGTCAGAACCAGCAGTGCAGGGAAGGGAAAGGGACAGACACAGTGACAGTTACACATAACTATAAACCCAGTGAGAATGAGGGATGAATGGATATTGGGGAGTTGTATCAGGAGTCAGAACCAGCAGTGCAGAGAAGGGAAAGGGACAGACACAGTGACAGTTACACATAACTATAAACCCAGTGAGAATGAGGGATGAATGGATATTGGGGAGTTGTATCAGGAGTCAGAACCAGCAGTGCAGGGAAGGGAAAGGACAGACACAGTGACAGTTACACATAACTATAAACCCAGTGAGAATGAGGAATGAATGGATATTGGGGAGTTGTATCAGGAGTCAGAACCAGCAGTGCAGGGAAGGGAAAGGGACAGACACAGTGACAGTTACACATAACTATAAACCCAGTGAGAATGAGGGATGAATGGGTATTGGGGAGTTGTATCAGGAGTCAGAACCAGCAGTGCAGGGAAAGGGACAGACACAGTGACAGTTACACATAACTGTAAACCCAGTGAGAATGAGGAATGAATGGATATTGGGGAGTTGTATCAGGAGTCAGAACCAGCAGTGCAGGGAAGGGAAAGGGACAGACACAGTGACAGTTACACATAACTATAACCCAGTGAGAATGAGGAATGAATGGATATTGGGGAGTTGTATCAGGAGTCAGAACCAGCAGTGCAGGGAAGGGAAAGGGACAGACACAGTGACAGTTACACATAACTATAAACCCAGTGAGAATGAGGATGAATGGGTATTGGGGAGTTGTATCAGGAGTCAGAACCAGCAGTGCAGGGAAAGGGACAGACACAGTGACAGTTACACATAACTATAAACCCAGTGAGAATGAGGAATGAATGGGTATTGGGGAGTTGTATCAGGAGTCAGAACCAGCAGTGCAGGGAAGGGAAAGGGACAGACACAGTGACAGTTACACATAACTATAAACCCAGTGAGAATGAGGAATGAATGGATATTGGGGAGTTGTATCAGGAGTCAGAACCAGCAGTGCAGGGAAGGGAAAGGGACAGACACAGTGACAGTTACACATAACTATAAACCCAGTGAGAATGAGGAATGAATGGATATTGGGGAGTTGTATCAGGAGTCAGAACCAGCAGTGCAGGGAAAGGGACAGACACAGTGACAGTTACACATAACTGTAAACCCAGTGAGAATGAGGAATGAATGGATATTGGGGAGTTGTATCAGGAGTCAGAACCAGCAGTGCAGGGAAGGGAAAGGGACAGACACAGTGACAGTTACACATAACTATAAACCCAGTGAGAATGAGGAATGAATGGATATTGGGGGAGTTGTATCAGGAGTCAGAACCAGCAGTGCAGGGAAGGGAAAGGACAGACACAGTGACAGTTACACATAACTATAAACCCAGTGAGAATGAGGGATGAATGGGTATTGGGGAGTTGTATCAGGAGTCAGAACCAGCAGTGCAGGGAAAGGGACAGACACAGTGACAGTTACACATAACTATAAACCCAGTGAGAATGAGGAATGAATGGGTATTGGGGAGTTGTATCAGGAGTCAGAACCAGCAGTGCAGGGAAGGGAAAGGGACAGACACAGTGACAGTTACACATAACTATAAACCCAGTGAGAATGAGGAATGAATGGATATTGGGGAGTTGTATCAGGAGTCAGAACCAGCAGTGCAGGGAAGGGAAAGGGACAGACAGACACAATTATATTTTCTTTCATTGGGCAAAATCATATTTTGGGTTTATATCCCCTTTAGTATCACTGCTACTGTTTCCCCCTCCCCCATATCTGTCACCTGTAGTTACTAATAAATGAGCCAATTGGAGGTTGTGGCCCCTCCCTCTCCGGGGCCCCAGGTGCAACATCTGAAAGGAAATTGTATCTATAACAAAGGTTAATGATGAGAATGAGGCTCAGGGCACTGCCATTGGGCGGATTCAGCCGGGGCTCCTGCAGGGGCCACATTACTCATGAGTCACATGATCCCCCCCATCTTTGTTCTGCCGTTATGCTGTGGGGCCCCGTGGCGCCTTTATATTATATCCACAAAAGAGAATTCACAGTGGTGTGTACAATCTGAATTACAGGGGGTTAAGGGGGGGTAGTAAGCGAATCAAGACCACTGCAAAAGTCTGCGTGTATCTAGTTCACAGAATGCTAAATTCATGTCAAACATGGGCTCGCCCTGGCACAAGTGCCCTCAGGGGCAATTTGTTTGGCAAGAATGTACGTTAACCACTCATACAGGGAAAGCAAGTATTGGAGACGAGTAGGCAAAGATGGGACGACGGCAAGATGAGACGTTGAGCAGATAGAAGTAGGGCAGATGTAGCGGGAGAAGATGGAGACAGTAGGGATGAATGGAGAATAGGCTAATGGTTCGACAGTGATGGGATATGATGTTACAAGTAGGTAGTATTGGTAGGGCAAGATGGAGACAGTGAGGGCAAGAGTGAGAGAGCCGTGGCAAGATGGAGACAGTAAAGGGCAAGATGGAGATCAGTATAGGGCAAGATGGAGACAGTAGGGCAGTAGATGGAGACAGTAGGACAAGAATGGAGACAGTAGGACGAGATGGAGACAGTAGGGCAAGATGGAGACAGGATAGGGCAAGATGGGACAGTAGGAAGTCAAGCATGGGAGACAGTAGGCAAGATGGAGACAGTGAGGGCAAAGATGGAGAGACAGTAGGCAAGATGGAGACAGTAGGCAAGGATGAGAGACAGTAGGTGCAAGATGGAGACAGTAGACGAAGATGGAGACAGTAGGACAGGATTGGAGACAGTAGGGCAAGATGGAGACAGATAGGAGTGCATGAGATGGAGACAGTAGGACAAGATGGAGACAGTAGGGCAAGATGGAGACAGTAGGGCAAGAGAGGACAGTAGTGCAGTACGAAGATGGTAGATCAGTAGGGCAGATGGAGACAGTAGGGCGATGGAGACAGTGAGGGCAAGATGGAGACAGTAGGGCAAGATGGAGACAGTAGGGCAGATGCGAAAGGAGACAGATGGGAGACAGTAGGCAAGATGGAGACAGTAGGGCAAGATGAGAGACAGTAGGGCGAAAATGGAGACAGTAGGCACAGAGGGAGATGACAGGTAGGGACAGGATGGAGACAGTAGGGAACGATAGGAAGACAGTAGATGGGCAAGTATGGAGACAGGTCAGGGCAAGATGGAGCAGTAGGACACAGAGGGAGACAGTAGGCAAGATGGAGACAGTAGGGCAAGATGGAGACATAGGGCAAGTGGAAGACAGTAGGGCAAGATGGAGACAGTAGACAAGATGAGACAAGGGCAAGATGGAGGGCAGATGGAGACAGTAGGAGCAAGATGGAGACAGTAGGACAAGATGGAGACAGTAGGGCAAGATGGAGACAGTTAGGCACAAGATGGGGACAGTAGGCAAGATGGAGACAGTAGGGCAAGATGGGACAGTAGGGCAAGATGGAGACATGTGGGCTAGGGCAAGATGAGAACAGTATGGGCAAGATGGAGACAGTAGGGCAAGATGGAGACAGTAGGGCAAGATGGAGACAGCAGGTGGCAAGATGGAGACAGTAGGGCAAGATGGAGACAGTAGGGCAAGATGAGACAGTAGGGCAAGAGGAGTGGCAAGATGGAGACAGTAAGGCAAGATGGAGGACAGTAGGGCAAGATGGAGACGAGTAGGGCAAGATGGGGACAGTAGGCAAGATGGAGACAGTAGGCAAGATGGAGACTAGTAGGGCAAAGATGAGACAGTAGCAGAATGGAGACAGTAAGGCAAGATGAGATACAGTAGGGCAAGATGGAGACAGTAGGACAAGATAGGAGCAGAGACTAAGATGGAGACAGTAGGGCAAGATGGAGACAGTAAGGACAAAGATGGAGACAGTAGGCAAGATGGAGACAAGTAAGGTAATGATGGAGACAGTAGATGGGACAGTAGGCAAGATGGAGACAGAGGCAAGATGGAGACGTAGGGTAAGATGAGACAGTAGGACAAGTGGGGGGAGAGCAGTAGGGCAAGATAGAGAAGTAGGGCAAGATGGAGACAGTAGGAGAAGAATGGAGACAGTAGAGCAAGAATGGAGAACAGTAGGCAAGATGGAGACTAGTAGTAGGTCGACAGATGGAGACATAGTAGGGTCAAGATTGGAGACAGTAAGGGCAAGGAGATGGAGACAGTAGGGCAGAGACTAGAGGGAGATGGGACAGGTAGGACAGTGGACAGAGGGAAAGATGGAGAACAGTAGAGACAGAGATGGAGAAACAGTAGGCAAGTGGAGACAGTAGGGCAAGATGGAGACAGTAGGGAAAGATGGAGACAGGGTAGGCAGAATGGAGACAGTAGGGCAAGACATGGAGAGCAGTAGGGGCACAGATGGAGACAGTAGGGCAAGATGGAGACAGTAGGTAAAGAATGGAAGACAGAGACAAGATGGAGACAGTAGGTGCAAGATAGAGACAGTAGGCAAGATGGAGAACAGTAAGGACAAGATGGAGACAGTAGGGACAAGGATGGAGACAGTAGGACAAGATGGGAGAGGGAAGTTATAGGGAACAAGAATGGAGACAGTAGGGCACAAAGATAGGAGACAGTAGGACAAGATGGAGACAGTAGGAGGGCAAGATGGAGACAGTAGGGCAAGTGAACGTGGAAGAGCAGTAGGGCAAGATGGAGCAGTAGGGCAAGATGGAGAACAGTAGGACAAGAATGGAGACAGTAGGCAAGATGGAGACAGTAGGGCAAGATGAGACAGTAGGGCAAGATGGAGACAGTAGGAGAAGATGGAGACAGTAGCAAGATGGAGACGAGTAAAGGCAAGATGGAGACAGTAGCGAACATAGGATGGAGACTAGTAGGCAAGATGGAGACAGTAGGGCATAGATGGAGACAAGTAGAGGCAGATGGAGACAGTAGGGAGGCAAGATGGAGACAGTAGGAGCAAGATGGAGACAGTAGGGCAAGATAGAGAGCAGTGAGGGGCAAAGATGGAGACAGTAGGACAAGATGGAGACAGTAGGACAAGATGGAGACAGTAGGGCAAGAGAGTAGAGAGAGTAGGGAAGATGGAGACAGTAGGGCAAGATGGAGACAGTAGGGCAAGATGGAGACAGTAGGACAAGATGGAGACAGTAGGGCAAGAGGAGAAGATAGGAAGATACAGTGAGGGCAAGTGGAGACAGTAAGGCAAGATGGAGACAGTAGACAAGATGGGAACAAGTAGGAAGCAAGATGGAGACCGTAAGGCAAAGATGGAGACAGTAGGCAAGTGGAGACATGTGGGACAAGATGGAGACAGTAGGACAAGATGGAGACAGTAGGGGCAAAGAATGGAGAACAGTAGGGCAAGATGGAGACAGTAGGAACAGAGATGAGTGGAGGACAGTAGGGCAAGATGGAGACAGTAGGGCAAGATGAGACAGTAGGCAAGATGGAGACAGTAGGGCAAGATGGGACAGTAGGGCAAGATGGAGACAGTAGGGCAAGATGGCAAAGTAGGGCAAGATGGAGACAGAAAGTGACAAGAATGGGGACATAAGGGCATAGATGGAAGACATGAAGAGACAAGAATGGAGACAGTAGGTACAGATGGACGACAAGAAGATGAGCAAGAATGATGAGACAGTAGGGCAAGATGGAGACAGTAGGGCAAGATGGAGACAGAGAGGACAAGAATGGGACAGTAGGGCAAGATGGAGAACAGTAAAGAGGGAAGATGGAGACAGTAGGGCAAGATGGCCAAGACAGTAGGGCAAGATGGAGACAGTAGGGCAAGATGGAGAGCAGAGGAGACAAGTAGGGCAGACAGTAGGGGCAAGAGATGGAGACAGAAGGACAAGATGGGGACAGTAGGGCAAGATGGAGACAGTAGGGCAAGATGACAGTAGGGCAAGATGAAGCAGTAGGAGCAGATTGGAGACAGTAGGACAAGATGGAGACAGTAGGGCAAGATGGAGGACATAGTCCCTGCCCAGTGAGCTTCAATTCTAAGGTCCATAATCCCATTCCATTCAGCCCTGCCCCAGTGGAGTTCAATCTAAGAGTCCCTATCCATCCCATTCGGAAGCCCACGCCCCAGTGAGCTTACAGATTAGTCCTTCGCATTGCCATTCAGTCCCTGCTGCAGTGAGCTTACAATCTAAGGTCCTATCCTCCAATAGTTCCCTGCTTCGAATCTAGTCCTCCTTCGTCCATCGTCGCCAGTGAGCTACAATCTAGGTCCTATCCATTACCCATCAGCCCCTGCCCCAGTGAGCTGTACACTCTAGGTCACTATCCCATTCCCACTCAGCCCCTGCCTGCAGTGAGCTTACACTCTAAGGTCCCCTATCCCATTCCATCCAGCCTGCCCAGTGAGCTTACAATCTAAGGTCCTATCTCATTCCATGCAGCCCCTGCCCCAAGTGAGCTTAATCTAAGGTCCCTATCCCATTCCATCAGCCTGCCCAGGTGCTTACACTCTAAGGTGCCTAATCCCCATTCCCAATCAGCCCCTGGCCTCCAGTGAGCTTAACACTCTAAGGTCCCTAATCCCATTCCCTAGTCCTGCCCCAGTGAGAATTACAGATCTATAGTCCCCTATATCCCCATTCCTCACTCCCGGTTAGGAGCTCTCAGGTCTATCCAGCCACAGCCCTGCAGGGCTTACAATCTAAGGTCCCTATCCCATTCCATCAGCTCTGCCCAGTGAGCTTACAATCTAAGGTCCTCGATCATTCAAACATCAGTCCCCTTTGCCCAAGGGTGACGCTTACAATCTAAGTCCCTAATCCATCCCATGCAGCCCTGCCCCAGGAGCTTACAATCTAAGGTCCCTGATCACATCCATACATCCCTGCCCAGTGAGCTTACATCGTTAAGGTCTCCTATCCATTCCATCAGCCCCTGCCGCAAGGTGAGCTTAATATAATCCCTCTCATCCATGCCCTGACGTACTTACCTCATCCTACATTCCCATAGTCCTGCCCGCAGGGAGGTTACAATCTAAGGTCCCTATCCCATTCCCATCAGATCCCTGCCCAGTGAGCTTACAATCTAAGGCCCTATCCATCCATCAGACCCCTGCCTCAGTGGAGCTACAATCTAAGTCCCTAATCCGCATTCCCGATCAGCACCTGCCTTCCCAGGTGAGCTTCACTCTACAATCCTACAGAAGTTCCCTATCCCTCGCAGTTCGCTCATGCATCCCTTCCATCGTCCCGTCAGTGAGTTAAATCTAGGTCCCTATCCCATTCCCATCAGCCCTGCCTCCAGTGAAGCTACAGATCTAAGGTCCTATCCCATTGCATCGAGTGCCTCCCAGTGAGGCTCTACAATGCTAGAGGTCCTTCACCATTCCATCAGTCCCTGCCCCAGTGAGCTTAATCTAAGGTCCCTTCACATTCCCGATCAGCCCGCTCTCCAGGTGAGCGTTACGATCTAATGTCCCTATCCATTCTCCACAGCCCGTGCTACAGTGAGCTTAAAATCTAAGGTCCCTATCCCATTCCCATCAGAGCCTGCCCCAGTGAGCTACAATCCAAGGTCCCTATCACATTCCCATCAGCCCCTGCCCCAGTGAGCTTACAATCTAAGGGTCCCTATCCCATTCCCATCAGTCCCTGCCCCAGTAGCTTACATCTAAGGTCCCATATCAAGCATTCCCATAAGCCCCTGCCCCAGTGAGCTTACAATCTAGGTCCCTAAATCCATTCCATAAGCCCCCTGCCCCAGTGAGCTTACAATCTAAGGTCCTATCCATTCCCACATGTCCCTGGCCCACAGTGAGCTTAACAGTCTAAGGTCCCTATCCCATTCCCATCAGTCCCTGCCCCAGTGAAGCTTACAATCTAAGGTCCCTATCCCATTTCCCATCAGTCCCTGCCCAGTGAGCTTAACAATCTAAGGTCCCTATCCCATTTCGACCATCATGTCCCTTCCCCAGTGAGCTTACAATCTATGGTCCCTAATCTCGATTCCCATCAGTCCCTGCCCCGTGACTTACATCTAACGGTGCCTATCCCATTCCAAATCAGTCCCTGCCCAAGTGAGCTTACAATCTAAGGTCCTATCCCATTGCCCATCAGTCCATGCCCCAGTGAGCTTACAATCTAAGGTCCCTATCCCAGTCCCATCAGCCCACTTCCCCAGGTGAGCTTACCAATCTAAGGTCCTATCCATTCCCCTCAGCCCCCTGCCCAGTGAGCTACCAATTCTAAAGGTCCCTATCCCCATTCATCAGTCCCTGCCCAAGTGAGTTACAATCTAAGGTCCCTATCCATTCGCATCAGTCCCCTGCCCCAGTGAGCTTACAAATCTAAGGTCCCTATCACATTCCCCATCAGCCACTGCCCCAGTGAGCTTACAATCTAAGGTCCCTATCCCATTCCCATCAGTCCCTGGCCCCAGTGAGCTTACAATCTAAGGTCCCTATCCCATTCCCATCAGCCCCTGCCCCAGTGAGCTTACAATCTAAGGTCCCTATCCCATTCCCATCAGTCCCTGCCCCAGTGAGCTTACAATCTAAGGTCCCTGTCCCATTCCCATCAGTCCCTGCCCCAGTGAAGCTTACAATCTATGGTCCCTATCCCATTCCCATCAGTCCCTGCCCCAGTGAGTTTACAATCTAAGGTCCCTATCACATTCCCATCAGCCCCTGCCCCAGTGAGCTTACAATCTAAGGTCCCTATCCCATTCCCATCAGCCCCTGCCCAGTGAGCTTACAATCTAAGGTCCCTATCCCATTCCCATCAGCCCCCTGCCCCAGTGAGCTTACAATCTAAGGTCCCTATCCCATTCCCATCAGCCCCTGCCCCAGTGAGCTTACAATCTAAGGTCCTATCCCATTCCCATCAGCCCCTGCCCAGTGAGCTTACAATCTAAGGTCCCTATCCCATTCCCATCAGCCCCTGCCCCAGTGAGCTTACAATCCAAGGTCCCTATCCCATTCCCATCAGCCCCTGCCCCAGGGAGCTTACAATCTAAGGTCCCTATCCCATTCCCATTAGTCCCTTCCCCAGTGAGCTTACAATCTAAGGGCCCTATCACATTTCCATCAGTCCCTGCCTCAGTGAGCTTACAATCTATGGTCCCTATCCCATTCCCATCAGCCCCTTCCCCAGTGAGCTTACAATCTATGGTCCCTATCCCATTCCCATCAGCCCCTTCCCCAGTGAGCTTACAATCTAAGGTGCCTATCCCATTCCCATAAGTCCCTGCCCCAGTGAGCTTACAATCTAAGGTCCCTATCCCAATCCCATCAGTCCCTGCCCCAGTGAGCTTACAATCTATGGTCCCTATCCCATTCCCATCAGTCCCTGCCCCAGTGAGCTTACAATCTAAGGTCCCTATCACATTCCCATCAGCCCCTGCCCCAGTGAGCTTACAATCTAAGGTCCCTATCCCATTCCCATCAGCCCCTGCCCCAGTGAGCTTACAATCTAAGGTCCCTATCCCATTCCCATCAGCCCCTGCCCCAGTGAGCTTACAATCTAAGGTCCCTATCCCATTCCCATCAGCCCCTGCCCCAGTGAGCTTACAATCTAAGGTCCCTATCCCATTCCCATCAGCCCCTGCCCCAGTGAGCTTACAATCTAAGGTCCCTATCCCATTCCCATCAGCCCCTGCCCCAGTGAGCTTACAATCCAAGGTCCCTATCCCATTCCCATCAGCCCCTGCCCCAGTGAGCTTACAATCTAAGGTCCCTATCCCATTCCCATTAGTCCCTGCCCCAGTGAGCTTACAATCTAAGGGCCCTATCACATTTCCATCAGTCCCTGCCTCAGTGAGCTTACAATCTATGGTCCCTATCCCATTCCCATCAGCCCCTTCCCCAGTGAGCTTACAATCTATGGTCCCTATCCCATTCCCATCAGCCCCTTCCCCAGTGAGCTTACAATCTAAGGTGCCTATCCCATTCCCATAAGTCCCTGCCCCAGTGAAGCTTACAATCTAAGGTCCCTATCCCATTCCCATCAGCCCCTGCCCCAGTGAGCTTACAATCTAAGGTCCCTGTCCCATTCCCATCAGTCCCTGCCCCAGTGAGCTTACAATCTAAGGCCCCTATCACATTCCCATCAGTCCCTGCCTCAGTGAGCTTACAATCTAAGGCCCCTATCCCATTTCCCATCAGCCCCTTCCCCAGTGAGCTTACAATCTATGGTCCCCTATCCCATTCCCATCAGCCCCTTCCCCAGTGAGCTTACAATCTAAGGTGCCTATCCCATTCCCATAAGTCCCTGCCCCAGTGAGCTTACAATCTAAGGTCCCTATCCCATTCCCATCAGCCCCTGCCCCAGTGAGCTTACAATCTAAGGTCCCTGTCCCATTCCCATCAGTCCCTGCCCCAGTGAGCTTACAATCTAAGGCCCCTATCACATTCCCATCAGCCCCTGCCCCAGTGAGCTTACATCTAAGGCCCCTATCACATTCCCATCAGCCCCTGCCCCAGTGAGCTTACAATCTAAGGTCCCTATCCCATTCCCATCAGTCCCTGCCCCAGTGAGCTTACAATTAAGATCCATTCCATCAGTCCCTGCCCCAGTGAGCTTACAATCTAAGGTCCCTATCACATTCCCAATCAACCCCTGCCCCAGTGAGCTTACAATCTAAGGTCCCTATCCATTCATATCAGTCCCTGCCCCAGTGAGCTTACAATCTAAGGTCCCTATCACATTCCCATCAGTCCATGCCCCAGTGAGCTTACAATCTAAGGTCCCTATCCATTCCCATCAGTCCCTGCCCCAGTGAGCTTACAATCTAAGGTCCCCTATCCCATTCCCATCAGTCCCTGCCCCCAGTGAGCTTACAATCTAAGGTCCCTATCACATTCCCATCAGCCCCTGCCCCAGTGAGCTTACAATCTAAGGTCCCTATCCCATTCCCATCAGTCCCTGCCCCAGTGAGCTTACAATCTAAGGTCCCTATCCCATTCCCATTAGTCCCTGCCCCAGTGAGCTTACAATCTAAGGTCCCTATCCCATTCCCATCAGCCCCTGCCCCAGTGAGCTTACAATCTAAGGCCCCTATCCCATTCCCATCAGCCCCTGCCCCAGTGAGCTTACAATCTAAGGTCCCTATCACATTCCCATCAGTCCCTGCCCCAGTGAGCTTACACTCTAAGGGCCCTATCCCATTCCCATCAGTCCCTGCCCCAGTGAGCTTACACTCTAAGGGCCCTATCACATTCCCATCAGTCCCTGCCCCAGTGAGCTTACACTCTAAGGGCCCTATCCCATTCCCATCAGTCCCTGCCCCAGTGTGCTTACAATCTAAGGTCCCTATCACATTCCCATCAGTCCCTGCCCCAGTGAGCTTACACTCTAAGGGCCCTATCCCATTCCCATCAGTCCCTGCCCCAGTGAGCTTACACTCTAAGGGCCCTATCACATTCCCATCAGTCCCTGCCCCAGTGAGCTTACACTCTAAGGGCCCTATCCCATTCCCATCAGTCCCTGCCCCAGTGAGCTTACAATCTAAGGTCCCTATCCCATTCCCATCAGCCCCTGCCCCAGTGAGCTTACAATCTAAGGCCCCTATCCCATTCCCATCAGTCCCTGCCCCAGTGAGCTTACACTCTAAGGGCCCTATCCCATTCCCATCAGTCCCTGCCCCAGTGAGCTTACAATCTAAGGGCCCTATCACATTCATGCACAGAGAGAAAATTTTTATGGGGAGCCAATGAACCTGCCTGTTTGTTCTTGACGTGTGGGCGGAACATACACACAGACACGGGAAGAACATACAAACTCCTCGCAGACAGTGCCCTGGGCGGAATCAACCCAGGATCCCAGTGCCCCCACTGACCCCCGTGCCCCCACTGACCCCCGTGCCCCCACTGACCCCCGTGCCGCCCATATTGTTATTTACCATTAGTGATTTATTTGCTTTTTATTCTCATTCAGTTGAATAGGTTTTGGGTCTTCTGTCTCAGCAATGTTGGTATCTAAACCAACGCCTGGTTGCTAGGGTCAGTGTGACCCTAGAAACCAGATAAAACGGTAATTTCTAGGCTGGAGAGCTGAGGAGAAAGAAACAGAAATACCGACCAACTGCAAATTATCGTTAATTCCATTAAAGTAAATAAAAAAAAACTCATTATACAGCGATTATCTCCTTTAACCCTTTTAATGCCACCCACTTTAGAATCTACCTGTTCAGGGTTTCTCTTTGGTCACATGTCACACTTGCCCCTTGCGCCAGGACACAGGTGGGCAAAGGGCATCAGTGGGCGTGTCGCTGCCAGCAGGTAGCAGTGCTATTGGCTAAAAGACACAATCATTCCTATAAATGATCCCTTTGCGTCCCTGCCAGGGTGCTGGCACCCACATTGCAATGTTTACACCTGGGTAGAACCAGTGCCATGTTATAGGGTGGCACCAACAGCCTGGCACCAGTACCCCCAAATGCCCCCCAAATAGGGTTATGGGGGTATCTGATACACTGAGGATATTTAACCCTTGCTGTCCCATATAATATGACCTTTGTACTTCTGCCAAATGCCCCCTCTGCCCTCCCTAGGGGTAAGAACTGAGCCCGCTGCTTGGCATGGCAGCCCAACCGGGCTCATTTAAAGTGACAGAGACGAGAAGGTCACGGAGCTGCCATTCACTTCTATGGGAAACAAGGACAAGATGTGTTTGTCTGGCTGTGCCGCTGCCGCCGTTCCCTTGCCATGGCAACAAGGTCTGTGCCACACTGGGCACCTCCATCCTCACTGTGCCAGGGTACATATTTAGCAACAGCCCCCAGGCTACCGGCAGCGCCTCCCTAAGTGGAAGGAATCTGTGCCAACCCCTTTGCCTTGGAGTCGGTGCTACTTGTTGCAGCAGTCGGAACATCTCATGTGTAACTGGGTCGGGCAAAACTTTACCGGTGGAGCTGGAACCCCAATAATTGTGTTGCCCTTTCCCTGGGCGGAACTGGATCTAGGCACCCAGTATGTGCCCAATATTGCCCCGACAGGGGCACGGGGGGGCTCAGACGGTGCCGGCAGTGTGACCCAAAAGTGTTCTTGAGCTTCTTTCCCAGCATGCCGTGCAGTTTACCCATCACGTTTGGGGGGGCTGTGGGTACTGGGCACCTGTGCACCCTCTTAACTTGGGTGTAACCCTTGCCATGTCCTTATATTCCATATTTGTGCCCCCTTGTTACCCCCACAGGCCACAATGACAGCGCCAGTCAGTGCCCAGTCGTGCCCACGGTGCCACCTATAAATCTGCCCCATTTTTAGCTTTATACCGAGGGTAGTTGGACCCATCAGCACCGTGTTTCACCCCCAGTTAGAGAACATAAGGACTTACCTTTGGAGATGCAAGATCCCATAACGAAGGGCAGGCAGCCCTGTGCCATCCAAATCCTCCCAGAGAATGATCCCCCCTGGCGCCTCTGTTTGGTTTCGCTTCCCCTTTACAGACCTTCCCGACACTCTCTGTTGCCCACCATTCCCACTGTGCCACTGGGGGTCTCAGCAGTCCAGCCCTGCAGCGTGCAGCCCAAGGTGTGAGTTCCCTGGCAGTGGTTGGCAGAGTGGCAGACAGACATGGCAGGGGCAGTGAGTGGGGGTGAGAGAGGGGCTCTGCATACGTGTCTGTGGGTTTGGATTGTACTGGGAATAATGGGAAGGGGGGGACGAGAGTGGTCACGTTGGATGCGGCTGTTGCTCAGAGACTCTCAGACTGTCTGTGCTGGATGTCACCACCCCTTCCCATTCTGCCTGCTGTCTCTGGGAGGTGTCTCGCAGGAGCTGCCAACGTCTCGCTGACGAGCCCCTTTGCTTTCCCTTTTATTCGTGTAGGTGAAGCAGCTGTTGCCATGGGGTGGGTGGGGATTAACCCTGTCAGTGCTGGGGGGTTGCTTTGGATTCGGACTCTGCCAGCAACAGGCTTGGCACCTCCATGTATGATTGTGCCGGGGGGGCAGGCACAAGCTGTATGCCAGGGGCCGGCAACCTGAGGCTTTTCCCTTTATTCAGTTTGGGTCATTGTGCCCTTTAGTCTGGAATTGTGATTCTGCCACTCTGGGCTTTTGTTCCTCAGCAAGGGTGGGGTGAAGGGGGCAAGGCCAAGAGTTGTATCAGGAGTCAGAACCAGCAGTGCAGGGAAAGGGACAGACACAGTGACAGTTACACATAACTATAAACCCAGTGAGAATGAGGGATGAATGGATATTGGGGAGTTGTATCAGGAGTCAGAACCAGCAGTGCAGGGAAGGGAAAGGGACAGACACAGTGACAGTTACACATAACTATAAACCCAGTGAGAATGAGGGATGAATGGATATTGGGGAGTTGTATCAGGAGTCAGAACCAGCAGTGCAGGGAAGGGAAAGGGACAGACACAGTGACAGTTACACATAACTATAAACCCAGTGAGAATGAGGAATGAATGGATATTGGGGAGTTGTATCAGGAGTCAGAACCAGCAGTGCAGGGAAGGGAAAGGGACAGACACAGTGACAGTTACACATAACTATAAACCCAGTGAGAATGAGGAATGAATGGATATTGGGGAGTTGTATCAGGAGTCAGAACCAGCAGTGCAGAGAAGGGAAAGGGACAGACACAGTGACAGTTACACATAACTATAAACCCAGTGAGAATGAGGAATGAATGGGTATTGGGGAGTTGTATCAGGAGTCAGAACCAGCAGTGCAGGGAAGGGAAAGGGACAGACACAGTGACAGTTACACATAACTATAAACCCAGTGAGAATGAGGAATGAATGGATATTGGGGAGTTGTATCAGGAGTCGGAACCAGCAGTGCAGGGAAGGGAAAGGGACAGACACAGTGACAGTTACACATAACTATAAACCCAGTGAGAATGAGGAATGAATGGGTATTGGGGAGTTGTATCAGGAGTCAGAACCAGCAGTGCAGGGAAGGGAAAGGGACAGACACAGTGACAGTTACACATAACTATAAACCCAGTGAGAATGAGGGATGAATGGATATTGGGGAGTTGTATCAGGAGTCAGAACCAGCAGTGCAGGGAATGAATGGATATTAATGGGAGGAGGGGTTTGTAGCTCTGCCCTAAGTCTCACATTGATGACATCACTCCTGGCACCAAGCCCCGCCCCTCGAGCCAGCAGCATGGCCGCTCTCACAGTAACCAAAGAAGCAAAGGGAAAGTTGACACCTCCTTATTTCTTTTATTAAAGGCAAAGGAGTGGCGGCTGCTGATTCAGGGAAGGGCCCCGGGGCCTCAGTCTCATTGAATCATTGATCCTGCACCTTTCATTGCCCTTCAGCCTCGCAGCCTATCCGCTTACAGATTGGTCGAATTGGGCATCTGCCCAGGGAGCGGGGGGGCTAGAAGACCCCACTGAGACCCCACAAGGCTTTCCCTGGGGCAGCGCTGGTGCAAACTCCAGCCATGACCCATTTGGGCACCTGTAGGCACAGAGTCTCTAGTACATAGGGTTCTGGCAGGAACAGCCCGGGCATTGCTGCTACATCCCTGTCAGTGTGTGGGACGTTCCCAAGGAATCCTCGGCTCGTGGCCAAGTCCTGATGGTCGGAATGAGGCTTCCAAGTTGGCTATGGGCCTTTAACCCCCTCCTTGCCAAGGCATTTATAAGAAGCTGTGAGCGCTTAGTGCTTGTAATTAGGGTGAACTGCCCCGGCCCAGGAACTCATGGGATTTAATCAGAGCAGAATTAAAGGGGATATAAACCCAACGATAACGCTGCCCCACTGCGCCCCCTAGTGTTGCTATAGTCGTAATTATAGATGCAAGGAAATTCCCCAATGAGAATTCTGGGATTTGTAGTCCTGCAACAGCCGAGTAACGTTTGGTTGAGCCGCGCTGCAGGGTTTAGTTCCCCTTTAATTAATAGTGATGCTGCTGCTCTGCCCGTCTCTGTACTGGGGGGCCCCATTCATACACACAACATACAATTTACCAATGTGGGCAGTAATTTGCCCCAGTTGCTCCCTGTTATATGGGCACCGGTGGTTTTGCTTAATTCTGGGGCAAACACTGCATTTGGGGGTGTAAGTGAGATACATGGGGGCCCCCCAAGTGGATCTGTGGGACGGGGGCGGCAGTGGGAGCTGGTTCATTGCAGTACTGCTTGCATTGGGGATCCAGCAGTCTCTCTCCCTGTACATAACAGTCTCTCTCTTTCTACATAGCAATATTTCTGTCTCTATCTCTCTGTATCCAACAGTCTCTCTATCTCTTTCTCTCTCTGTGTATAACAGTCTCTTGCTCTCTCTTTCTTTCTGTAAATAACAGTCTCTGTCTCTATCTCTCTGTATCCAGCAGTTTCTAAATCTCTCTCTCTCTGAACACATTTTTGTTCCCAGAATCCCTTTTGACTTATTTGCATACGTATGAGGCGGTCTCCTCAAGCCTTTTGACTTGTTCATGAATTTTCTCTCTGTACATAACAGTCTGTCTCTGTCTGTCTGTCTCTGTCTGTCTGTCTCTGTCTGTCTGTCTGTCTCTGTCTGTCTGTGTCTGTCTGTCTGTCTGTGTCTGTCTGTCTGTCTCTGTCTGTCTGTCTCTGTCTGTCTCTGTCTGTCTCTGTCTGTCTCTGTCTGTCTGTCTCTGTCTGTCTGTCTCTGTCTGTCTCTGTCTGTCTGTCTCTGTCTGTCTGTCTGTCTCTGTCTGTGTCTCTCTCTCTCTCTTTCTCTGTCTCTGTGTATCTCTGTCTGTCTGTCTGTACATAACAGTCTGTCTCTGTCTCTCTTGGTACATAACAGTCTCTCTCGGTACATAACAGTCTCTCTCTCTCTGTACATAACAGTCTGTCTCTGTCTCTCTCGGTACATAACAGTCTCTCTCGGTACATAACAGTCTCTCTCTCTCTGTACATAACAGTCTGTCTCTGTCTCTCTCTGTACATAACAGTCTGTCTCTCTCTGTACATAACAGTCTGTCTCTGTCTCTCTCTCTGTACATAACAGTCTGTCTCTGTCTCTCTCTCTGTACATAACAGTCTGTCTCTGTCTCTCTCTGTACATAGCAGTCTGTCTCTGTCTCTCTCTCTGTACATAACAGTCTCTCTCGGTACATAACAGTCTCTCTCTCTCTGTACATAGCAGTCTGTCTCTCCCCGTGGGCACCTGTTTCCCATCGCGGGTTGGCTGTTGGCACAGGGCAGTGCCCGCTCCCATACACTTGTTCCTCTCAGCGGGCGCCGGCGTTGGCACATTTGTTCCTTGGAAAAACCTTGCGCTCGTGGGAATGAGCCCTTTTTTGGTGAAGCCGAGTGCGACCTTGGGCAAAGTCACTCCACCCTCACGTGTCTCCCCTCGGCCAGGGCACCCCCATATCTGTGTTTAACCCACTCACTTCCAGCGCCCCCTGCAGCCGGGGATGGACAAACATTCAAACTAGTGGCCTTTGGCTGTCAGAGGATTCTGGGAGTTGCAGTTCAGAGAGCAACACTCAATGTCAATATGAAAAGTATTACTCAGGGTACTTAGTATTAATACTGGCCCACTGCTGACCCCCCTACTGCCATACCCTTAAAGGAACAGTAACAGATTTAAATAACAGGAACCAGTTTGTAACAGAGTTAAGGTGCAATATTGCTTTAAGAATACAGCCCTGATGTTGCTGGACTACAGCTCCCAGCATGCCTCACCCTTCATTATATGTTACATTATTCTGGGATTTGTAGTCCGGCAACAGCTGAGTAACGTTTGGTTGCGCCGCGCTGTGCCGCAGGGTTTAGTCTTAACCCATTTATGCCTGTTTGGCCATAGAGGTCACTATTTTCCCAGCAACCACTATGGCAGCCCCCACTAACATAGCTAAAACTATGTATATATTTTGCAGTTATTGAAATGCAAGTTAAACAGTGGGACGCCACGCTTTGTAGAACCAATAGCGCCCCCTGTGGCCAAATTATTAGGAGAAATGTGAGTGTGGGGTTCCAGGAGAGACAGTTCCAGGCTGCAGTTCTACTACAGCAGTGCTGTCCAACTGGCGGCCCGCGGGCCGCATGCGGCCCGTGACCCCCCTCTGTGTGGCCCCCCACCTGTCTGGCTGCTTTGATGGTTTACTCTTGTGTAAGCTTTAAATGGTATCAGTACTGTGATTAACTGCCCCCCTGCATGGTTCTCACCTCAGATTCAGGCTGTAATCAGGCTGTATTGTTTAAATATGTAATACCCTGTGTTGTTCCACCTTTTAGTTTCTGCATTGTTCAACCCCTGCAGTGTTCCCACCTCAGGCTCAGGCTGAAATCAACCCCATTGTTCCCCTGTTCCCACCTCAGGAGCAGTAGAAACCCACAAATAATCCCTGCACACTACAAAAAGAACATATACTGAGGTGGTAATGCAATTAAAAAGTTTTTTAATATATAGTTATTGTGCAGACTGTAGGAGCAGTGCCAGCATTGTGTCACTGTATGCTGCCTGTGTGTGCCATACACACAGGCAGCATAGGGCAAGCAGAGTATGGCACACACAGGAAGAGTAGGGCAGGCAGAGTATGGCACACACAGCCCAAGTTTGGCACAAACCAGCCAAGAATGGCACACACAGTGAAAGTATGGCACACGCTGGCAGGGTAGGGAAGGCAGAGTATGGCACACACAGGCAGAGTAGGGCAGGCAGAGTATGGCACACACAGGCCAAGTTTGGCACAAACCAGCCAAGAATGGCACACACAGTGAAAGTATGGCACACGCAGGCAGGATAGGGAAGGCAGAGTATGGCACACACAGGCAGGGTAGGGAAGGCAGAGTATGGCACACACAGAAAGAGTAGGGCAGGCAGAGTATGGCACACACAGCCCAAGTTTGGCACAAACCAGCCAAGAATGGCACACACAGTGAAAGTATGGCACACACAGGCAGGGTAGGGAAGGCAGAGTATGGCACACACAGGCAGAGTAGGGCAGGCAGAGTATGGCACACACAGGCCAAGTTTGGCACAAACCAGCCAAGAATGGCACACACAGTGAAAGTATGGCACGCAGGCAGGGTAGGGAAGGCAGAGTATGGCACACACAGGCAGGGTAGGGAAGGCAGAGTATGGCACACACAGGCAGGGTAGGGCAGGCAGAGTATGGCACACACAGGCCAAGTTTGGCACAAACCAGCCAAGAATGGCACACACAGTGAAAGTATGGCACACACAGGCAGGGTAGGGAAGGCAGAGTATGGCACACACAGGCAGAGTAGGGCAGGCAGAGTATGGCACACACAGGCCAAGTTTGGCACAAACCAGCCAAGAATGGCACACACAGTGAAAGTATGGCACGCAGGCAGGGTAGGGAAGGCAGAGTATGGCACACACAGGCAGGGTAGGGAAGGCAGAGTATGGCACACACAGGCAGGGTAGGGGCAGGCAGAGTATGGCACACACAGGCCAAGTTTGGCACAAACCAGCCAAGAATGGCACACACAGTGAAAGTATGGCACGCAGGCAGGGTAGGGAAGGCAGAGTATGGCACACACAGGCAGAGTAGGGCAGGCAGAGTATGGCACACACAGGCTAAGTTTGGCACAAACCAGCCAAGACTGGCACACACAGTGAAAATATGGCACACGCAGGCAGGGTAGGGAAGGCAGAGTATGGCACACACAGGCAGGGTAGGGAAGGCAGAGTATGGCACACACAGGTAGGGTAGGGCAGGCAGAGTATGGCACACACAGGCCAAGTTTGGCACAAACCAGCCAAGAATGGCACACACAGTGAAAGTATGGCACGCAGGCAGGGTAGGGAAGGCAGAGTATGGCACACACAGGCAGAGTAGGGCAGGCAGAGTATGGCACACACAGGCTAAGTTTGGCACAAACCAGCCAAGACTGGCACACACAGTGAAAATATGGCACACGCAGGCAGGGTAGGGAAGGCAGAGTATGGCACACACAGGCAGGGTAGGGAAGGCAGAGTATGGCACACACAGGTAGGGTAGGGAAGGCAGAGTATGGCACACACAGGCAAGGTAGGGAAGGCAGAGTATGGCACACACAGGCAGGGTAGGGAAGGCAGAGTATGGCACACACAGGCAGGGTAGGGCAGGCAGAGTATGGCACACACAGGCCAAGTATGGCACAAACCAGCCAAGAATTGCACACACAGTGAAAGTATGGCGCGCAGGCAGGGTAGGGCAGGCAGAGTATGGCACACACAGGCAGGGTAGGGAAGGCAGAGTATGGCACACACAAAGGCAGGGTAGGGCAGGCAGAGTATGGCAGGTTTTTGCTGTACTACAACCATTAATATGGGTATGGTCATGTGATAACATGGGTGTGGTTTCAAGTGGGTGCGGTTTCAAAAAGGGGAGTGGTCAAAACTGGCTTCCATTATCGGCCCTCCACCACGTAGGTCGGAAAAATTCCGGCCCTCGGTACAACAGAAGTTGGACAGCACTGTACTACAGCAACACAGGGTTTCATTTGTTTTACCAACAGAGAACCCACTAGATGCAGTTCAGTTGGGCAGCCAGCAGGGGGAGCCTGAGCACTTCATTTGCACCCAGCGCGTCTCTGAAGGTCACTGATGTACAGAGGGAGGATGAGGATGATGGGGCTCAGTTGAAATAACTGCATCTGTAGGCCGAACCAGAACACTTACCCAGAATGCCATAGCCTTACCCAGCAGCCCCTGCAGCCCACCTGTAATACCAAATACTAAATCCAGGGCCATTTATTTTATACATATCTATATACAGTATATGGCCCATGTATCTGCTCCCGACTTCTGGGTAATTCTTTGCACAATGAGCTGTGAGTATGGCCTGGCACCAAAGCCACAGATTGTACGGCATGCTGGGAGCTGTAGTCCAGCAACATCAGGGCTGTATTCTTAAAGCAATATTGCCCAATAAAACTGCATTAAAATGCAAGAAATCCCCCAATGAGAATCCCAGCTGATGTGAGTAAATCCGGCTCCCTGTTCTCTGTTCCTGCAATTGGAGTTGGGAGCAATAAGCACAGTTTCCCAGCACTGAACAAGTCTGTCCCTTTATCCCCATGTCTGATTCCTGTGCCATATAATGAGGGGAAAATGCCATCATTATCTCTATATGTAAGGTACCAGCAAGGGGCCTGACACAGTGCTGGGAATCAGCATTCTCATTGGTCACTTCTCTTGCACTTACACTCACATTGTTGCTCAGTAGAATTCTCATTGGGGAATTTCCTTGCATCTAGAATTACGACTATAGCAACACTAGGGGGCGCAGTGGGGCAGCGTTATGGTTGGGTTTATATCCCCTTTAAACCATAGCAGCCCATTACCCCCTGTGCCTGTGCAGGTTGGCATCGGTTGGCATCAGGGCCGCCATCAGGGGCAGAGGGGGGACAGTCGTCCCAGGCCCGGGCGAATTTACCATTAAAGGGGGCGAATTTACCATTAAAGGGGGCCTGGCCGTGTTACAGTTTCCTTGGTAGCTCGGGCCCCCTGGGAAGGATGCTGGGGGGGAGCTGGAGGGTGCTGGGGGGAGAGTTGGAGGATGCTGGGGGGGGAGCTGGAGGATGCTGGGGGGAGAGTTGGAAGATGCTGGGAAGGATGCTGGGGGGGAGCTGAAGGATGCTGGAGGGAGAGTTGGAGGATGCTGGGAAGGATGCTGGGGGTAGAGTTGGAGGATGCTGGGAAGGATGCTGGGGGGGAGCTGGAGGATGCTGGGGGGGAGAGTTGGAGGATGCTGGAAAGGATGCTGGGTGGGAGCTGGAGGATGCTGGGGGGAGAGTTGGAGGATGCTGGAAAGGATGCTGGGGGGAGAGTTGGAGGATGCTGGAAAGGATGCTGGGTGGGAGCTGGAGGATGCTGGGGGGAGAGTTGGAGGATGCTGGGAAGGATGCTGGGGGGGAGCTGGAGGATGCTGGGGGGAGAGTTGGAGGATGCTGGGAAGGATGCTGGGGGGAGAGTTGGAGGATGCTGGGGGGGAGCTGGTGGATGCTGGGGGTAGAGTTGGAGGATGCTGGGGGGTGAGTTGGAGGATGCTGCGAAGGATGCTGGGGGAGCTGGAGGATGCTGGGGGGTGAGTTGGAGGATGCTGCGAAGGATGCTGGGGGAGCTGGAGGATGCTGGGGGGGAGCTGCAGGATGCTGGGGGGAGAGTTGGAAGATGCTGGGGGGAGAGTTGGGGGGAGAGAGCAATGTTTTAGGGGTCCCTGCCCTCCTGGCACCACTGCAAAACGTAACCCCACCAATGTTTAAGGGGGGCCCTGGTTACCAATGTCTGTGTGTCCTTGTACTGATGGGAGGAGTCACTGGGGGAGAGGCCATTGGGGGCGGGGCATGGGAGGAGGGGGGCCCAGAAAATTTTGTTGTGAGGGACCCTGTGATTTCTGATGGCGGCCCTGGTTGGCTTCACTTGGCCCCAGGATCCATCTATATCTATTTTTACATTATATGACCCGGCGCTCAGTTATGCGGAAGAGGCAACACCCCGGCTCCTCGGGCGCAACTGATATTTACTTAGTGTTATATGAGCTGCCGCTTGTGTCAGGGTGGGGCAGGTATGAGCGGGGTTGTACCACCTGCGGGGGGCGCACATGTACCCTGATAATCTCACGAATGAGCTGATTGGCTCTTTATTGTCCCCAAAGCCTAGAATGGCTGGGGGGGGGCAGCTCTCAGTAGGACAGGGTGGGGCCCTTTCCCCGAAGATCCTGAGTTCATTAATATAACGAGTATTTGAGAGTCGGTTACAGGATCGAGGGAATCAAGACAGCGAGTTGGAAGATTTGGGGTTCGGCAGTCGATAGTCTGTGGGAGCTGTAGTTTAACAAGAGCTACTTATATCTATATACTCAAAGCTGCTCAGTTGTGCCGTATTATCCCATAGTTGTTGCCCTTCTGAGCAATCTGTGGGGGGGACATGTTTGCTTTCCCACTATTGCCCCAGGGTAGTTGCCCCTATTGCTCCCCCTCTGTGACTGTATCTCTAACTGAAGGCAGTTCTTATTAGTTGCCAGCAGATGGCGCTGAAGCCAAGGCCAGAGTCAAACTCATTAGGGAGTGGCACAATTAGGCAGGGGCAGTGGGTGAATCCCATGCCCAGTGGTACCCAGGGGGGCAGTTTGGCCACACAGGACTATAGGGAGCAGCACCATGAAATCCTGTAGGGATATGAGCAGCTTCAGGCTGGCACTGAGCATTGCCCTCTATGGGGGGGCTAGTTACCCCGCCACTTTCCAGAGTGTGCTTTATGACAAACAGACCACCCCTAACACACAAGTAGCATGCTGGGAAATATTCTGTGCCCCCTTCTCTCCCTATGACTTTTATCTCTGGGTTCCCTGCCCTTCCAGTCCCTGGGTACCTGCTCCCTCTCATTATATTCTCTGCACTGCTTGTTCTGACTCCTACAGCAACATGGCTTATAGCAGTGACTGGCAGACCTGGTAGAGAACTGACTTCTGCTACATTGTTTCAAGAGTCAGAACCAGAGAACAGAAAGGGACAGACACTACTTTTAGTACAGGTATGGGATCCCTTATCCGGAAACCCGTTATCCGGAAAGCTCCGAATTACGGAAAGGCCATCTCCCATAGACTCCATTCTAATGAAATAAATATAATTTTTACAAATGATTCCCTTTTCTCTGTAATAATAAAACAGTACCTGTACTTGATCCCAACTAAGATATAATTACCCCTTATTGGGGCAGAACAGCCCTATTGGGTTTATTTAATGGTTAAATGATTCCCTTTTCTCAGTAATAATAAAACAGTACCTGTACTTGATCCCAACTAAGATATAATTACCCCTTATTGGGGCAGAACAGCCCTATTGGGTTTATTTAATGGTTAAATGATTCCCTTTTCTCAGTAATAATAAAACAGTACCTGTACTTGATCCCAACTAAGATATAATTACCCCTTATTGGGGGCAGAACAGCCCTATTGGGTTTATTTAATGGTTAAATGATTCCCTTTTCTCTGTAATAATAAAACAGTAACTGTACTTGATCCCAACTAAGATATAATTACCCCTTATTGGGGGCAGAACAGCCCTATTGGGTTTATTTCATGGTTAAATGATTCCCTTTTCTCTGTAATAATAAAACAGTACCTGTACTTGATCCCAACTAAGATATAATTACCCCTTATTGGGGCAGAACAGCCCTATTGGGTTTATTTCATGGTTAAATGATTCCCTTTTCTCTGTAATAATAAAACAGTACCTGTACTTGATCCCAACTAAGATATAATTACCCCTTATTGGGGGCAGAACAGCCCTATTGGGTTTATTTAATGGTTAAATGATTTTTAGCAGGCTTAAGTTATGGAAATCCAAATTACAGAAAGATCCAGGCCCCGAGCATTCTGGATAACAGGTCCCATACCTGTATCAGTAGAGATTATTAGTCAAGTTAAAGGGGAACTAAACCCTGCGGCACAGCGCGGCGCAACCAAACGTTACTCAGCTGTTGCCGGACTACAAATCCCAGAATAATGTAACATATAATGAAGGGTGAGGCATGCTGGGAGCTGTAGTCCAGCAACATCAGGGCTGTATTCTTAAAGCAATATTGCCCAATAAAACTGCATTAAAATGCAAGAAATCCCCCAATGAGAATCCCAGCTGATGTGAGTAAATCCGGCTCCCTGTTCTCTGTTCCTGCAATTGGAGTTGGGAGCAATAAGCACAGTTTCCCAGCACTGAACAAGTCTGTCCCTTTATCCCCATGTCTGATTCCTGTGCCATATAATGAGGGGAAAATGCCATCATTATCTCTATATGTAAGGTACCAGCAAGGGGCCTGACACAGGGAATCAGCATTCTCATTGGTCACTTCTCTTGCACTTACACTCACATTGTTGCTCAGTAGAATTCTCATTGGGCAATTTCCTTGCACCTAGAATTACGACTATAGCAACACTAGGGGGCGCAGTGGGGCAGCGTTATGGTTGGGTTTATATCCCCTTTATCAGGGAGTCGGCCGGGAGTCCAGGACTGGCAGGTGGGAATGGACTCTGGAACCCAATGGGGATCCGGGGAACGTTCCGGGCTGGAATGTGTGTGAGTCACATCCCGCTGGAGAAGCAGAACATTCCTGACATTCCGGCCGCGCTGCTTATTCATCTGCATGAACTGTCTGTCTCCGGCCCCTGATAATGGGGGGCAAGTACAAAGGGCCCAGGCGGCAAGCGGCCCCCTCTCCTGACTCCCCTCACCCTGCGCTGGCTCTTGGCCCAATCTGTCAGGGCCCCCGGCCAATCCCAGTCCGGCTTTCTCACAGGTATCGCTCCCTGCTAACTGGGGCGGGAGGCCCCTTATGTTTGGCTCTAATTCACCCCCAATATCAGTGGCTAATGCAGAGGAAGCCAAAGTGGCCCCCTGTCTGGTTTTGACCCGAACAGCCCAGTTTTCGGTAGGACTGTCTGGGTCAAAACTACCTGCCCGGTGTTCCCAATTTGGAAACCCGAGCAGGATTCTCAAAGATTGATATGTCATAGTGTCATAGACCGTGTCATAGCCGTGTCATAGCCCTGTTATAGCCGTGTCATAGCTTGTGTCATAGCCCATGTCATAGCCCTGTTATAGCCATGTTATAGCTGTGTCATAGCCCATGTTATAGCCGTGTCATAGCCCGTGTTATAGCCGTGTTATAGCTGTGTCATAGCCCGTGTTATAGCCGTGTTATAGCTGTGTCATAGCCCGTGTTATAGCCCGTGTTATAGCCGTGTCATAGCCCGTGTTATAGCCCGTGTTATAGCCGTGTCATAGCCCGTGTTATAGCCGTGTTATAGCTGTGTCATAGCCCGTGTTATAGCCGTGTCTTAGCCCACATCATAGCCGTGTCATAGCCTGTGTCATAGCCATGTCATAGCCCGTGTTATAGCCGTGTCATAGCCCACATCATAGCCGTGTCATAGCCTGTGTCATAGCCGTGTCATAGCCCACATCATAGCCGTGTCATAGCCTGTGTCATAGCCATGTCATAGCCCGTGTTATAGCCGTGTCATAGCCGTGTCACAGTCGTGTCACAGCCGTATCATAGCCCATGTTATAGCCGTGTCATAGCCCGTGTTATAGCTGTGTCATAGCCGTGTCATAGCCATGTCATAGCCCATGTTATAGCCGTGTCATAGCCATGTAATAGCCCGTGTTATAGCCGTGTCATAGCCCGTGTCATAGCCGTGTCATAACCTGTGTCATAGCCATGTCATAGCCCTGTCCCTGTGACATCACGCCCCGCCTCCCTGCCCGGAGAGGTGCCAGCCCTAGAGGAAATTGACCCATGGTCAAGGGGGACGGGGGCCCCGGAATGCAGGGTCTGGTTCTTCTACAGTTATAGAAATCCCCCCGCCCTCTTACCTGAGAGTGGGCGGAGACAGGAGATGTATGCAGCAAGGTGAGTGGGTAGTGGGGGCGGGGCCAAGAAGGGGTGGGTGTTTGTGGGGGGCCCTGAAAGGAATCTCTTACCATGTAGATCCGCCACTGCCAACAATGTCATATACCCCCATAGTAGCCAAGTCCCTTTATTTGCCCTTGGCGTTCCCACCCCTCCTATTAACCCATAGTGACCCCCCCGGTAGCGCCCCACGCAGCTGTGTTTGGGGACAGATCAGCTCCTTTATCCCCCAATTCCTGGGCGAGTGGAGTACCGGGGGCAAAGTCCGACTGCACCTCTCTGTACAAACAGGAGATCCCGGGGCGGCGGCCATTGATCCCCACGCGCAGGGAAATGTCTCGGGGTCACTTGCGGCTTTGAACAAGAGGAGGGACGGGGCAGTTTGATCTTGTTTCCATGGAGACCAGATAAGCCCTCAGCAAATAGCATTGTCCCCTGACAAAGACCTGACGCATTCGGAGCGATTTTCATTTCACACCTCATAGTGAGCAGCACGCGATCCCCTCCGACCCCCCATTAATCTCTGCCCTGTCTGACTGTATATGGGTTAATAACCCCCAGGTAAATACTAAGGAGATTTACTGAGCAGCTGCCAGGGACAAAGGTGCAAAGATGTCACATAGAGAAAGGAGGAGGCATAGAATTCTCTGTACTTCCTGCTACTGGGCTGCTCTCTTTCCCATGGTCAGGCAGGAACCCCCCCCTGGGTAAGTGAATCCAATCTCCCCCCAGTACTTACCCAGGTACAGAGCTCTGATTCTCTGTACTTCCTGCTCCTGGGCTGCTCTCTTTCCCATCGTCAGGCAGGAACCTCCCCCTGGGTAAGTGAATCCAATCTCCCCCAGTACTTACCCAGGTACAGAGCTCTGATTCTCTGTACTTCCTGCTCCTGGGCTGCTCTCTTTCCCATGGTCAGGCAGGAACCTCCCCCTGGGTAAGTTAATCCAATCTCCCCCCAAGTACTTACCCAGGTACAGAGCTCTGATTCTCTGTACTTCCTGCTCCTGGGCTGCTCTCTTTCCCATGGTCAGACAGGAACCCCCCCCCTGGGTAAGTGAATCCAATCTCCCCCCAGTACTTACCCAGGTACAGAGCTCTGATTCTCTGTACTTCCTGCTCCTGGGCTGCTCTCTTTCCCATGGTCAGGCAGGAACCTCCCCCTGGGTAAGTGAATCCAATCTCCCCCCAGTACTTACCCAGGTACAGAGCTCTGATTCTCTGTACTTCCTGCTCCTGGGCTGCTCTCTTTCCCATGGTCAGGCAGGAACCTCCCCCTGGGTAAGTGAATCTAATCTCCCCCCAGTACTTACCCAGGTACAGAGCTCTGATTCTCTGTACTTCCTGCTCCTGGGCTGCTCTCTTTCCCATGGTCAGGCAGGAACCCCCCCCCCCCTGGGTAAGTGAGTCCAATCTCCCCCCAGTACTTACCCAGGTACAGAGCTCTGATTCTCTGTACTTCCTGCTCCTGGGCTGCTCTCTTTCCCATGGTCAGACAGGAACCCCCCCCCCCTGGGTAAGTGAATCCAATCTCCCCCCAGTACTTACCCAGGTACAGAGCTCTGATTCTCTGTACTTCCTGCTCCTGGGCTGCTCTCTTTCCCATGGTCAGGCAGGAACCTCCCCCCCTGGGTAAGTGAATCCAATCTCCCCCCAGTACTTACCCAGGTACAGAGCTCTGATTCTCTGTACTTCCTGCTCCTGGGCTGCTCTCTTTCCCATGGTCAAACCACAGTTAAATAAAATCCCCCATGTGACCCATTTAGCCCAATACAAGATCTGGTTCTGGTAAAGCTTATCTTGAGAATTCAGCTGGCAGGGGCTTATGGGAGTTGTAGGACAGCAGGTTTGGTTTCAGGGGAAGTGAAGACCCTCCCACCGGCCTCCCGTGTCACACGTGTGTTTCTTGCTTGGTTACCATGGAAACAGGGGTCTGAGACAATAACAGCAACTGCTGCAGGGAATCCGTAAGGGACGGACACAGGAAGGGCAAGTGCAGGGAATTATTGGGCCCTAGGGCCAAACCATCTACGAAGGCGGGGCATAGGCGCCGTCGGATTGGGGACATCAACGTGCGGAACGATGTGCCCCCCGATTCTATGGAAAATCAAACCTGCCAATCAAGATCTGCCCAATTTTTAGGCCGAATATCGGTCGTTAGCCCCCCCGGGGCAGATAAGCAGCCGAATCGGTCTGAAGGACCCAAATCTGCCCATGTATGGGCCCTATAGATACCCAGGGAGGTTATAGCTGGAGGCAAATCCAGAATGAGATCTGGGGGTCTCTATAGGCAGGGTGCAGATGGCTGCTAGGGATAGGGGTCCATGCTTGGGTGCTGATACCCCCACCCCTGCCTGGGTGAGACCTTGTGTGAAGGAGAGCAGTCTGGGCACCTAACTGTAACTATTAGCCCCATGTTAGCCCTGTATTAGCCCCATATTAGCCCCATGTTAGCCCTGTATTAGCCCCATGTTAGCCCTGTATTAGCCCCATATTAGCCCCATGTTAGCCCTGTATTAGCCCCATATTAGCCCCATGTTAGCCCATGTTAGCCCCATATTAGCCCCATGTTAGCCCCAAGTTCGCCCTGTATTAGCCCCATATTAGCCCCATGTTAGCCCCATGTTAGCCCCATGTTAGCCCCATATTAGCCCCATGTTAGCCCCAAGTTCGCCCTGTATTAGCCCACCGTGTGTCCCGTAGGTGGGTGCCCGTGTGTCCCCGCAGGTGGGTGCCCCTGTGTCCCCGCAGGTGGGTGCCCCTGTGTCCCCGCAGGTGGGTGCCCCTGTGTCCCCGCAGGTGGGTGCCCCTGTGTCCCCCCAGGTGGGTGCCCCTGTGTCCCCCCAGGTGGGTGCCCCTGTGTCCCCCCAGGTGGGTGCCCATGTGTTCCCGCAGGTGGGTGCCTGTGTCCCCGCAGGTGGGTGCCCGTGTGTCCCCGCAGGTGGGTGCCCCTGTGTCCCCGTAGGTTGGTGCCAGTGTGTCCCCGCAGGTGGGTGCCCCTGTGTCCCTTCAGGTGGGTGCCCGTGTGTCCCCGCAAGTGGGTGCCCCTGTGTCCCCGTAGGTTGGTGCCCCTGTGTCCCCGCAGGTGGGTGCCCGTGTGTTCCCGCAGGTTGGTGCACCTGTGTGTCCAGGTGGGTGCCTGTGTCCAGGTGGGTGCCTGTGTCCCCGCAGGTCGGTGCCCCTGTGTGTCCAGGTGGGTGTCCCTGTGTCCCCGCAGGTGGGTGCCCGTGTGTTCCCGCAGGTTGGTGCCCCTGTGTGTCCAGGTGGGTGCCCCTGTGTCCCCGCAGGTCGGTGCCCCTGTGTGTCCAGGTGGGTGCCTGTGTCCAGGTGGGTGCCTGTGTCCCCGCAGGTCGGTGCCCCTGTGTGTCCAGGTGGGTGTCCCTGTGTCCCCGCAGGTCGGTGCCCCTGTGTGTCCAGGTGGGTGTCCCTGTGTCCCCGCAGGTGGGTGCCCGTGTGTTCCCGCAGGTCGGTGCCCCTGTGTGTCCAGGTGGGGTGCTCTATACCTTCAGCTTGGAACCCACCCTGGAAATGAAGGCACTGCCCCCCAGGGTGCAGGTCAGGGTGCCAGGGAGCCTTATCAGCGATGGAGTCAGAGAGACGCCGGATTTATTTATACAATTTATAAACCAAACGAGAACGTAATTAGCGACTTCAAAGGATTCAGCATAGAAACAAAGTTACAGAATAATCAGCAGCCAGTAATGTGTGGCCCCGCCCCCTGGCCCCGCTGCCCCCCAGAACATTAACCCCCGGGGCAAAGAGCGTTCACTTGCACCCCCGCCATCAAACTGGGACTGTCAGCCCTTGTGGGGGAGATTCCTCTAAACTCTCTGCCCCCCACATTAGGTGTATCCCCCCAACATTCCCCTTTATATAGGGGCTTATGGGAAATGCACTGGGCAGGGCTGTGCTGAGATCTCTGCCCCCCACATTAGGTGTATCCCCCCAACATTCCCCTTTATATAGGGGCTTATGGGAAATGCACTGGGCAGGGCTGTGCTGAGATCTCTGCCCCCCACATTAGGTGTATCCCCCCAACATTCCCCTTTATATAGGGACTTATGGGAAATGTACTGGGCAGGGCTGTGCTGGGATCTCTGCCCCCCACATTAGGTGTATCCCCCCCAACATTCCCCTTTATATAGGGGCTTATGGGAAATGCACTGGGCAGGGCTGTGCTGAGATCTCTGCCCCCCACATTAGATGGATCCCCCCAACATTCCCCTTTATATAGGGGCTTATGGGAAATGCACTGGGCAGGGCTGTGCTGAGATCTCTGCCCCCCACATTAGGTGTATCCCCCCAATATTCCCCTTTATATAGGGGCTTATGGGAAATGCACTGGGCAGGGCTGTGCTGAGATCTCTGCCCCCCACATTAGGTGTATCCCCCCAATATTCCCCTTTATATAGGGGCTTATGGGAAATGTACTGGGCAGGGCTGTGCTGAGATCTCTGCCCCCCACATTAGGTGTATCCCCCCAACATTCCCCTTTATATAGGGGCTTATGGGAAATGCACTGGGCAGGGCTGTGCTGAGATCTCTGCCCCCCACATTAGATGGATCCCCCCAACATTCCCCTTTATATAGGGGCTTATGGGAAATGCACTGGGCAGGGCTGTGCTGAGATCTCTGCCCCCCACATTAGGTGTATCCCCCCAACATTCCCCTTTATATAGGGGCTTATGGGAAATACACTGGGCAGGGCTGTGCTGGGATCTCTGCCCCCCCACATTAGGTGTATCCCCCCAACATTCCCCTTTATATAGGGACTTATGGGAAATGTACTGGGCAGGGCTGTGCTGGGATCTCTGCCCCCCACATTAGGTGTATCCCCCCAACATTCCCCTTTATATAGGGACTTATGGGAAATGCACTGGGCAGGGCTGTGCTGGGATCTCTGCCCCCCACATTAGGTGTATCCCCCCCAACATTCCCCTTTATATAGGGGCTTATGGGAAATGCACTGGGCAGGGCTGTGCTGAGATCTCTGCCCCCCACATTAGATGGATCCCCCCAACATTTTCAGCCCAATCACACAAAGCACTCACAGATTATTGATTACAAATAATTATATTGGTAACAGCAATCATGGGAGCCAATCAGGTGCAAAGTCGGAGCAAAGTTGTCAGTTCTTTCCATTTTAGAAACTGAATCCGGAACATTAAACGTCTCTGTACTGGGAACTGGCAGGGTGTCACTGTGTCCCCATTTTATCTGCCCCCCCCCCCCCTACCCCCCCCCACTCATAACTAACGCTCTGCCAGATTCCTCCAAGGTGAAATCATAGAGATTTTTTATGGCAAATAAATACATTCATTGGCACAAACCCCTATTATATCCTCCCCCCCCCCACTGCTACTATAGGCACCATCTCTCCCTACTATACCTGCTATCCCACAGCCCCAGTCCCTTCCCAGAGACTATTATCCCCCCACTGCTACTATAGGCACCATCTCTCCCTACTATACCTGCTATCCCACAGCCCCAGTCCCTTCCCAGAGGCTATTATCCCCCCACTGCTACTATAGGCACCATCTCTCCCTACTATACCTGCTATCCCACAGCCCCAGTCCCTTCCCAGAGGCTATTATCCCCCCACTGCTACTATAGGCACCATCTCTCCCTACTATACCTGCTATCCCACAGCCCCAGTCCCTTCCCAGAGGCTATTATCCCCCACTGCTACTATAGGCACCATCTCTCCCTACTATACCTGCTATCCCACAGCCCCAGTCCCTTCCCAGAGGCTATTATCCTCCCACTGCTACTATAGGCACCATCTCTCCCTACTATACCTGCTATCCCACAGCCCCAGTCCCTTCCCAGAGGCTATTATCCCCCCCACTGCTACTATAGGCACCATCTCTCCCTACTATACCTGCTATCCCACAGCCACAGTCCCTTCCCAGAGGCTATTATCCCCCCACTGCTACTATAGGCACCATCTCTCCCTACTATACCTGCTATCCCACAGCCCCAGTCCCTTCCCAGAGGCTATTATCCCACTGCTACTATAGGCACCATCTCTCCCTACTATACCTGCTATCCCACAGCCCCAGTCCCTTCCCAGAGGCTATTATCCCCCCACTGCTACTATAGGCACCATCTCTCCCTACTATACCTGCTATCCCACAGCCCCAGTCCCTTCCCAGAGGCTATTATCCCCCACTGTTACTATAGGCACCATCTCTCCCTACTATACCTGCTATCCCACAGGCCCAGTCCCTTCCCAGAGGCTATTATCCCCCCACTGCTACTATAGGTACCATCTCTGGAGTGAGGATTCGCTGAAAGGAGAGAGGAGAGCTCGATTTATCAGAGAGGTGACTTTCCTCAATAAGGAGCTGGAAGAGACTGAGATCTACATTAAAGACATTCTGGCTGTTATAGAGCCATGGAGGGAGCTGTATGGCAACAAGCAGAGGTTTGAGCAGATGAAAGAAGGCAATGTGACTACTGAGAGACTGCTTAAAGTCGTTGAACTGCTCAAAGAGACTGAGGTTTCAAAAACTGTTGCAGAATGTAGCGTTGCTACTGATACTGTGCATAGTAACGGTCTTTCCAATACTGATGGTGTGTGTGCAGCTGCCGTGAGTGGGATGAGGGCTGAGGTGCAGGTACATGCAGGTAATGCAATGTGTGTGAGTGAGGGGGGAGGGGCAGTGAGTGTTGGGGCAGCTGAGGTGCAAGCGGCTGGGAGTGGTGCAGCTGAGGTGCAGGTGATTGCAGGTAATGCAATGTGTGTGAGTGAGGGGGGAGGGGAAGGAAAAAATGTTGTTTATTCTGCTGGGGAAAGCAATGTGCATGGGGGGACTGAGAGTGTTGCTGGGGCTGCGGGGGGACTGAGAGTGTTGCTGGGGCTGCGGGGGGACTGAGAGTGTTGCTGGGGCTGCGGGGGGACTGAGAGTGTTGCTGGGGCTGCGGGGGGACTGAGAGTGTTGCTGGGGCTGCGGGGGGACTGAGAGTGATGCTGGGGCTGCGGGGGGACTGAGAGTGTTGCTGGGGCTGCGGGGGGACTGAGAGTGTTGCTGGGGCTGCGGGGGGACTGAGAGTGTTGCTGGGGCTGCGGGGGGACTGAGAGTGTTGCTGGGGCTGCGGGGGGCAGTGTTTGGGAGGGAAGGAGATTCTTTGCACGTGAGCAGGATGAGGAGTTTGATGAGGAGTTTGATAAGAGGAAGAATGTTGTGAAAATTAAGTGGGAGAAAGAGAGGGAGGATTTCCCGGGGAGCAGGTTTGTGGGCAGAAACATCATTAAACAGTTGCTGGGTTTTACCCCACAGGACGTTTATGCCTTGCTGAGTGTCACAGACACAGAGTTTGATTTAAGCTATAAGTTATCCCAAGGGTTAGAGGAGTTCTGGAGGCGGTACCATCTGAGTAAAGAGGCCAAGGAGTGGGAGGGGTTTAGGGTAATACCGGTGTCCAAACCCGAAACCAAACTGGTCACCATTATCATGAAGAGAGAGACAGTGCATGAGCAGGACATCCTCATATGGCTCCGGCGCCAGTGCACTGTCCTATCCCCCCTGGAGCCGGTGTTTGATGAGGAGGGATTCTGGGTAGGGGGGTATAAAGTCCAAGTGAAACTGCATGTGGATCAGAATGTTCAGAAACATCTCCCAAATTCCTTTTTCATTGGGAAAGCAAGGGGTGTCTGTTTCTATGTGGGCCAGCCCAGGCTATGCTATAAATGTGGGTCCAACAGGCATTATGCTGTAAAGTGCAACATACAGAAATGTGCTTTGTGTGGGGAGACTGGGCACCCAAGCAAGGAGTGTGTAAAGGCCATAAAGTGTAACCTGTGTATGCAATCCGGCCATGCTTATAGGGCCTGCCCCGACGCCTGGCGCAACATTAGGAAGGCTTGTCCCAATCTGGAAAAAGTAATGAGTACCCCAATGCCAGGGGAGAACTTGCCCCAGACTGAGGGAAGGGGGGAGGAGAGGGCAGGTGGGGCAAAAGAGACAGACAGGGGGCGCCCAACAGAGGTGAGAGGGAAGGAGAGAGAGAACAAACAGACAAAGGTACAGGCAGCGGTACAGGCAGCCCAAGAGGAGGGAGGTGGAGGGGATGGTTGGATAGTGGTGGGCAGCAAATCTAATAAAGCTAAGGAGGCTCAGTGCCCGGGTGTAATTACCCTCCCAACTGAAAATAGGTTTGTTTTGCCAGGAGGGAAGTCATGGGGGGATTTAGCAGAGGAACAGGTAGAGTTGGAGAGAATGGAGGAGGGAGAGGAGGAGGAGGAGGAGGAGGAGGAGGAGAGGGAGAAAAGGAAAAGTCTCTCATCTGATATCATCTCCAGCAGGAAGAAGAGCAAAAGAGAAGGGGCTTTTCAGTCTCAGGGGGCAGAAAAGGAGTCACTGGAGGAAGGGGAGTTGGGGGAGCAAGATGTGATGGAGAGTCAGGGGGCAGGTGTGCGGGTACAGGTTAAACGGTCTGCTGGGAAATGTTTGGACAATTTTCAAAAAAAGAAACATAAAGATGCCTCTTGATATGTGTTTTATAATGATCTGTAAGAAATAAGATGCTTTGGAGGGAGGTACGCTTTGTTTTTTTTGATGTGATATTGATTTATATGTTTGTTTGTTTTTTGCTTGATTGAAATGTAATTATTGTTTAATTGTATTTGTTTAATATATTTTAATAAAATTCTCTCCCTACTATACCTGCTATCCCACAGCCCCAGTCCCTTCCCAGAGGCTATTATCCCACTGCTACTATAGGCACCATCTCTCCCTACTATACCTGCTATCCCACAGCCCCAGTCCCTTCCCAGAGGCTATTATCCCCCCACTGCTACTATAGGCACCATCTCTCCCTACTATACCTGCTATCCCACAGCCCCAGTCCCTTCCCAGAGGCTATTATCCCCCCACTGCTACTATAGGCACCATCTCTCCCTACTATACCTGCTATCCCACAGCCCCAGTCCCTTCCCAGAGGCTATTATCCCCCACTGCTACTATAGGCACCATCTCTCCCTACTATACCTGCTATCCCACAGCCCCAGTCCCTTCCCAGAGGCTATTATCCCCCCCACTGCTACTATAGGCACCATCTCTCCCTACTATACCTGCTATCCCACAGCCCCAGTCCCTTCCCAGAGGCTATTATCCCACTGCTACTATAGGCACCATCTCTCCCTACTATACCTGCTATCCCACAGCCCCAGTCCCTTCCCAGAGGCTATTATCCCCACTGCTACTATAGGCACCATCTCTCCCTACTATACCTGCTATCCCACAGCCCCAGTCCCTTCCCAGAGGCTATTATCCCCCCACTGCTACTATAGGCACCATCTCTCCCTACTATACCTGCTATCCACAGCCCCAGTCCCTTCCCAGAGGCTATTATCCCCCCACTGCTACTATAGGCACCATCTCTCCCTACTATACCTGCTATCCCACAGCCCCAGTCCCTTCCAGAGGCTATTATCCCCCCACTGCTACTATAGGCACCATCTCTCCCTACTATACCTGCTATCCCACAGCCCCAGTCCCTTCCCAGAGGCTATTATCCCCCCACTGCTACTATAGGCACCATCTCTCCCTACTATACCTGCTATCCCACAGCCCCAGTCCCTTCCCAGAGGCTATTATCCCCCACTGCTACTATAGGCACCATCTCTCCCTACTATACCTGCTATCCCACAGCCCCAGTCCCTTCCCAGAGGCTATTATCCCCCACTGCTACTATAGGCACCATCTCTCCCTACTATACCTTGCTATCCCACAGCCCCAGTCCCTTCCCAGAGGCTATTATCCCCCCACTGCTACTATAGGCACCATCTCTCCCTACTATACCTGCTATCCCACAGCCCCAGTCCCTTCCCAGAGGCTATTATCCCCCCACTGCTACTATAGGCACCATCTCTCCCTACTATACCTGCTATCCCACAGCCCCAGTCCCTTCCCAGAGGCTATTATCCCCCCACTGCTACTATAGGCACCATCTCTCCCTACTATACCTGCTATCCCCCAGCCCCAGGGGCTATTAATCAATAGATATCAGGCAGTTGTGATTGTTGGACCCCCCATTTATTATCCCAGGCGACTCTGTGAGTTCAGATATTGGATAATAAACAGAGAATGTGAGTGTAAGAGAATGAGACAAAGGCAGGAATTGGATCTCTCGGGGGGGCGGGGGGGGCGGGGGGGTCTCGGTGGGTTTCCCGTTCCGATAGAAGTTTCCACTAAAGATTCATGAGTTTTTGTTCCTCTGTTAATGGAGAAGGAGCAGCTGACAGAGGAGCTCGGGGCACCTGGCAATGCAGAGGTTAAACCACGGCCATATTCTTTAGTCAGCACTGTACCCCAAAACTGGTGGCTTTCATGGGGAGCAACGGCCAATTAACCCTTTCTCCACAAGCAACATAAAATTTTTGCATCTGCCCCGGGTTCCTTGCCCTTTATCAGTAGATGCCCTAGGGGGGGTGCTTTTTTCCCAGGGCCCCCCCATACTTGCCTCCTTCTCTGGACACACATATGACAATATCTTATTCCCCCCCAAGGGGTCGTGGTCCTGGTGCATTGCCACCACTTGAACCCTCAGTAGTTACCCCACGGGGGGTCGGCATTGGTGGGGGGCTATTGAGGTTGAGTAATTTGGTGGGCTCAGGGGTCCCCAGTCTGACATGGGATTTATCCCACCCTGCAGCCTGTAGCCCCAGCATTCCCTGCCAGCCACTGGGGTAAGTGGGGGCCACACACGGGGTATTTTGCCCCAAGTCGCTGTTGGGCCCGACATAGTTCGAGGGTTGCCAAGGAGACGCACAATAGATTCTGATCCGTATATTCACTGCCAGGGGTCCGGGTTATGAATGTGGGGGTCTCGAGTTTATTGGGAAGGATCTCTGTTCCCCCCATCATTATCCCTTGGACCCCCAGGCTATTTACTCAGTGGTATGTACATAGCACCCAATTTATTCCCAGGGGCGGCCGTTGCCGGGGCGTGTGGAATGTCTCCCTTTATTGCCCCGAGCCCCCGGCGCTTTTTGTCTTTTTACTGCTGCGCTCATGGCAAAAACATGTCCTGGGACAAAAGTGCACCTGGTTGCGACTCAGTAGCCAAATGTACCGCTCATTAAACCCTGCACTCACTAATGAGAGCTCGGAACAAAGGGAGGGATCTTGTCATCCTGGCATTCGGAATATGCAAAAACATCAGAAGGGCTAAATGGCAGGAAAATGAGTGGGCGGGGCTAATGGGGGGTCAGGGCAGTTTGTGAATAACTGCCCCTTAGGGTGCAACTCTGCTGATCTGCCCTCTGTCTCACAGGGAGACTCTTTTGGTTTTAGTAATGACCTTCCTGATTGGCTGAAGAATATTTGTGTAGGGGTCAAGTATAAGGTCTAGTAATGACCTTCCTGACTGGCTGAAGTGTAGTAATATAGGATTTAGCAACGGCTTTCCTGATTGGCTCAACTAGGGTTTGGGAAAGGGGCAAGGCCTTTATAGTATTATGGGGTTGGACGACTTACAGAAGAAATGGGAACCCCTTTCCTGATTGGCTGTGCATCACAGTGTTTAGTATCAGTCCCCATGATTGGCTCCAATAATTTAACAATCCTGGTTGGCTGCTGTAAAACTGTGGGTGTAAATTGTATAAATGCTGCTGGGAAGTGTATTAATGAATGTGCCAATAGATAATTGGTGGCTTGTGGATTTCTGCCCATGAATCCAATCTCCCCCCAGTACTTACCCAGGGGGAAGTTCCTGTCTGACCATGGGAAAGAGAGCAGCCCAGGAGCAGGAAGTACAGAGAATCAGAGCTCTGTACCTGGGTAAGTACTGGGGGGAGATTGGATTCACTTACCCAGGGGGAGGTTCCTGCCTGACCATGGGAAAGAGAGCAGCCCAGGAGCAGGAAGTACAGAGAATCAGAGCTCTGTACCTGGGTAAGTACTGGGGGGAGATTGGATTCACTTACCCAGGGGGAGGTTCCTGCCTGACCAAGGGAAAGAGAGCAGCCCAGGAGCAGGAAGTACAGAGAATCAGAGCTCTGTACCTGGGTAAGTACTGGGGGGGAGATTGGATTCACTTACCCAGGGGGAGGTTCCTGCCTGACCATGGGAAAGAGAGCAGCCCAGGAGCAGGAAGTACAGAGAATCAGAGCTCTGTACCTGGGTAAGTACTGGGGGGAGATTGGATTCACTTACCCAGGGGGAGGTTCCTGCCTGACCATGGGAAAGAGAGCAGCCCAGGAGCAGGAAGTACAGAGAATCAGAGCTCTGTACCTGGGTAAGTACTGGGGGGAGATTGGATTCACTTACCCAGGGGGGGTTCCTGCCTGACCATGGGAAAGAGAGCAGCCCAGGAGCAGGAAGTACAGAGAATCAGAGCTCTGTACCTGGGTAAGTACTGGGGGGAGATTGGATTCACTTACCCAGGGGGAGGTTCCTGCCTGACCATGGGAAAGAGAGCAGCCCAGGAGCAGGAAGTACAGAGAATCAGAGCTCTGTACCTGGGTAAGTACTGGGGGGACGATTGGATTCACTTACCCAGGGGGAGGTTCCTGCCTGACCATGGGAAAGAGAGCAGCCCAGGAGCAGGGAAGTACAGAGAATCAGAGCTCTGTACCTGGGTAAGTACTGGGGGGACGATTGGATTCACTTACCCAGGGGGAGGTTCCTGCCTGACCATGGGAAAGAGAGCAGCCCAGGAGCAGGAAGTACAGAGAATCAGAGCTCTGTACCTGGGTAAGTACTGGGGGGACGATTGGATTCACTTACCCAGGGGGAGGTTCCTGCCTGACCATGGGAAAGAGAGCAGCCCAGGAGCAGGAAGTACAGAGAATCAGAGCTCTGTACCTGGGTAAGTACTGGGGGGAGATTGGATTCACTTACTCAGGGGGAGGTTTGGGCCCAGGGATATTTAATGGCACAAAGTGACTATTTGGGCAGAACTGACAGTACATATAAATCTCCCTGGGATGGGGGGGGGGGCGTGCAACCCAATCCCCCCCTGCTGCAGATGTTTGGCCGCCCCGCTGCTCACGTACGAGCCCATCTGTATGTCATTTTCCTGGCCCCGCAGCCAGAATTAGGCAATGGCTTCTGGATTTTTAATATCCTCGCTGCCAGGGCCCCGGGAATGAGCCGCGGATAAACCCCCTTTGTCTGGCTCCCCCCATAAACTGCAGGAATTCTCTCTCTGACATCCCAGAGCCCCCGCTGTAGCCATAATAATTCCCTCTAACAAGAGCCAAACCGGCTCCGACACTGGCCCATTTAACCCCTTCAGCTCTGGAAAGCCCCAGCACCCTATATTGTATATTATATATAAGGTTTCTCTGGGGCCCAGTATGGCCCAATGGAATGAAACTTCTCTAACTGTCAGTCTGTTATAGAATGTCCTGTTCTGAGCAACTATTCAATTGGTCTTCATTATTTATTTGCCTTCTACTTCCACCTCTTTGCAGTTTTTAAATGGGGGTCACTGACCCCGGCAGCCAAACCCTATTGCTCTGTGAGGCTCCAGTTTTATTGTTATTGTTACTTTTTATTCCTTATCTTTCTACTCAGCCCCTAGCCTATTCATATACCAGCCCCTCATCCAAACCCCCTCCCTGGTTGCTAAGGAAACATGGACCCTAGCAACCAAAAAGCTGCTGAAACTCCAAACTGGAGAGCCACTGAACTGAAAATGAAATAATGAAAAAAACTACAAATAATAAAAATGAAGACCAATTGCAAATTGTCCCAGAATACCACTCCCTACATCCTACTTAAATTAACTCAAAGGTGAACAACAACTTTACGGGAACTGAGCTTCAGTCAATACAATACGTTTACCCCTAAATTCACCCTTTGGCCAATCAGATTGCTCCATTCCCTCGTATGATTCCCCTAGTTACACATTATGCCAAACTGTAAACCCAGAGGTATTTATAGGCCCTGAGCTTTAGTCTGCCATCCATTTGCCTAAAATAACATACTTGCCCATCCGACCAATCATATCGCACTATTCTGTACTGAGCAGCACATTGTGGCAAAGGAGAAAAATGTACCTACCTACCTAGTGCTACCAACCCCTATTTCTGTAGGGAAATGAGAGCAGGGCAGGCAGTAACCCTTCCAACACTTTCCCCTGTCTCTGCCCCTATATATTAGGTACCTACCTAGTGCTACCAACCCCTATTTCTGTAGGGAAATGAGAGCAGGGCAGGCAGTAACCCTTCCAACACTTTCCCCTGTCTCTGCCCCTATATATTAGGTACCTACCTAGTGCTACCAACCCCTATTTCTGTAGGGAAATGAGAGCAGGGCAGGCAGTAACCCTTCCAACACTTTCCCCTGTCTCTGCCCCTATATATTAGGTACCTACCTAGTGCTACCAACCCCTATTTCTGTAGGGAAATGAGAGCAGGGCAGGCAGTAACCCTTCCAACACTTTCCCCTGTCTCTGCCCTATATATTAGGTACCTACCTAGTGCTACCAACCCCTATTTCTGTAGGGAAATGAGAGCAGGGCAGGCAGTAACCCTTCCAACACTTTCCCCTGTCTCTGCCCTATATATTAGGTACCTACCTAGTGCTACCAACCCCTATTTCTGTAGGGAAATGAGAGCAGGGCAGGCAGTAACCCTTCCAACACTTTCCCCTGTCTCTGCCCCTATATATTAGGTACCTACCTAGTGCTACCAACCCCTATTTCTGTAGGGAAATGAGAGCAGGGCAGGCAGTAACCCTTCCAACACTTTCCCCTGTCTCTGCCCCTATATATTAGGTACCTACCTAGTGCTACCAACCCCTATTTCTGTAGGGAAATGAGAGCAGGGCAGGCAGTAACCCTTCCAACACTTTCCCCTGTCTCTGCCCCTATATATTAGGTACCTACCTAGTGCTACCAACCCCTATTTCTGTAGGGAAATGAGAGCAGGGCAGGCAGTAACCCTTCCAACACTTTCCCCTGTCTCTGCCCCTATATATTAGGTACCTACCTAGTGCTACCAACCCCTATTTCTGTAGGGAAATGAGAGCAGGGCAGGCAGTAACCCTTCCAACACTTTCCCTGGAACGTGTCATTTCTCGCAGGAATATTTCGGGACTAAATGTTCTGTGTGAGACTGAGACCCAAGTAATTTTCTTTGACACAATTCATTTCCGGAGTCGGATCCCATTCGGAACGTAACGAGGAAATGAAAGAGGGAACGTTCCCGACTCGGTAGAAGGAGAGAAAGAGCTGCCGGTGTCGGACTGACGTGGGGTATAAATCTAACAGGCAGAAATGGGAGATAATTGGAGAAAATGACTCTTTTTGCCCATATGGAAGGGATCTGCTGCTGAATTGCACAAACGAAGGGATTTGAAGGTTTTAGGGAGAAATATAAAGTAATGGGATATATTAAATGTACATTTGCGTTGCTATGTGTGACGCTGCCATAGGGAATCTATTGTGGCCCCGTTACCACTCCGGCCAACATGGCAACTGATTGATAGATGGAGCCCCTAACTCATTCATTACAGGAGCGGCTGTGACTGATGGGATCTCTATGGCACATTGGGGCCATTGTCTCACTGTCAGGCACAGAGGATGTAGGGTTATTGGTCCATTTCATTCAGGGCACATCTGCCGCCCAACCCTGTATTCCTATTCCCCCCGGCCCTATACATAATAACTGGAACCCCAAATCCCCCCCTAACTGGCCTTCAGGCTGGGCCCCCTTAGCCCATAACAAGGTTACAGATATATAGAAACATTGGGGTAACAGTCACCCCGCTATAGTTCCAGGGGTACCCAGGGCACAAATAAGCACTCACCCCAAATCCCCCCCTAACTGGCCTTCAGGCTGGGCCCCCTTAGCCCATAACAAGGTTACAGATATATAGAAACATTGGGGTAACAGTCACCCCGCTATAGTTCCAGGGGTACCCAGGGTACAAATAAGCACTCACCCCAAATCCCCCCCTAACTGGCCTTCAGGCTGGGCCCCCTTAGCCCATAACAAGGTTACAGATATATAGAAACATTGGGGTAACAGTCACCCCGCTATAGTTCCAGGGGTACCCAGGGCACAAATAAGCACTCACCCCAAATCCCCCCCTAACTGGCCTTCAGGCTGGGCCCCCTTAGCCCATAACAAGGTTACAGATATATAGAAACATTGGGGTAACAGTCACCCCGCTATAGTTCCAGGGGTACCCAGGGTACAAATAAGCACTCACCCCAAATCCCCCCCTAACTGGCCTTCAGGCTGGGCCCCCTTAGCCCATAACAAGGTTACAGATATATAGAAACATTGGGGTAACAGTCACCCCGCTATAGTTCCAGGGGTACCCAGGGCACAAATAAGCACTCACCCCAAATCCCCCCCTAACTGGCCTTCAGGCTGGGCCCCCTTAGCCCATAACAAGGTTACAGATATATAGAAACATTGGGGTAACAGTCACCCCGCTATAGTTCCAGGGGTACCCAGGGCACAAATAAGCACTCACCCCAAATCCCCCCCTAACTGGCCTTCAGGCTGGGCCCCCTTAGCCCATAACAAGGTTACAGATATATAGAAACATTGGGGTAACAGTCACCCCGCTATAGTTCCAGGGGTACCCAGGGCACAAATAAGCACTCACCCCAAATCCCCCCCTAACTGGCCTTCAGGCTGGGCCCCCTTAGCCCATAACAAGGTTACAGATATATAGAGACATTGGGGTAACAGTCACCCCACTATAGTTCCAGGGGTACCCAGGGCACAAATAAGCACTCACCCCAAATCCCCCCCTAACTGGCCTTCAGGCTGGGCCCCCTTAGCCCATAACAAGGTTACAGATATATAGAGACATTGGGGTAACAGTCACCCCACTATAGTTCCAGGGGTACCCACAAAAGGTTTATAGGGAAGGAGATGGAGGAGGAAGATGATGGTGACGCGCGGATCTGTCAGTACAACAGGCAGTTCCTGTGCAGGTTTATCCGTCACCGGACCCCCAGGCTCTGACAGCCCCCCATACACATCTAAAGCTCCTTCCATCCATCTGTCATCATCCTAAGTGTCAGGCCAGTCCTATCAGCTGCCAAATCCATTACTGCCCCGGTGACAGGCGGCCCCCCCTGTGGTTCCAAGTAGCTAAATTGATTTAATCTGTTCCCTGGTCTCCCCCCGGGGGGTAACAATCTAATGTTAATGTGCCCCCTACTGGGGCAGGGACTAATCCCTTGTTCCCGGATGAGCCATTATCACAGTGACAGTTGTTTATCAGATTCTCAGGATTAGGGACCGGCGAGTGGGAGGCGGTCGGGCCCCGTGGGGGCGGAGTTGGAAGTGAGGTCTGGAATTAAAGGGATTAGTTGCCCTTTGTACAAGAGAGGGGCCCTTGCTGTAGTGATTAGGAGCTTACGCTCTTATAGTGCCGACATAGAGATTATACATCATTCGCATCAGCCCCTGCCCCAGTGAGCTTACACTCTAAGGTCCCTATCCCATTCCCATCAGTCCCTGCCCCAGTGAGCTTACAATCTAATGTCCCTATCCCATTCCCATCAGCCCCTGCCCCAGTGAGCTTACAATCTAAGGTCCCTATCCCATTCCCATCAGTCCCTGCCCCAGTGAGCTTACAATCTAAGGTCCCTATCCCATTCCCATCAGTCCCTGCCCCAGTGAGCTTACAATCTAAGGTCCCTATCCCATTCCCATCAGCCCCTGCCCCAGTGAGCTTACAATCTAAGGTCCCTATCCCATTCCCATCAGTCCCTGCCCCAGTGAGCTTACAATCTAAGGTCCCTATCCCATTCCCATCAGTCCCTGCCCCAGTGAGCTTACAATCTAAGGTCCCTATCCCATTCCCATCAGTCCCTGCCCCAGTGAGCTTACAATCTAAGGTCCCTATCCCATTCCCATCAGCCCCTGCCCCAGTGAGCTTACACTCTAAGGTCCCTATCCCATTCCCATCAGCCCCTGCCCCAGTGAGCTTACACTCTAAGGTCCCTATCCCATTCCCATCAGCCCCTGCCCCAGTGAGCTTACAATCTAAGGTCCCTATCCCATTCCCATCAGTCCCTGCCCCAGTGAGCTTACAATCTAAGGTCCCTATCCCATTCCCATCAGCCCCTGCCCCAGTGAGCTTACACTCTAAGGTCCCTATCCCATTCCCATCAGCCCCTGCCCCAGTGAGCTTACACTCTAAGGTCCCTATCCCATTCCCATCAGCCCCTGCCCCAGTGAGCTTACAATCTAAGGTCCCTATCCCATTCCCATCAGCCCCTGCCCCAGTGAGCTTACACTCTAAGGTCCCTATCCCATTCCCATCAGCCCCTGCCCCAGTGAGCTTACAATCTAAGGTCCCTATCCCATTCCCATCAGCCCCTGCCCCAGTGAGCTTACAATCTAAGGTCCCTATCCCATTCCCATCAGTCCCTGCCCCAGTGAGCTTACAATCTAAGGTCCCTATCACATTCCCATCAGCCCCTGCCCCAGTGAGCTTACAATCTAAGGTCCCTATCCCATTCCCATCAGCCCCTGCCCCAGTGAGCTTACAATCTAAGGTCCCTATCCCATTCCCATCAGCCCCTGCCCCAGTGAGCTTACAATCTAAGGTCCCTATCCCATTCCCATCAGCCCCTGCCCCAGTGAGCTTACACTCTAAGGTCCCTATCCCATTCCCATCAGCCCCTGCCCCAGTGAGCTTACAATCTAAGGTCCCTATCCCATTCCCATCAGCCCCTGCCCCAGTGAGCTTACAATCTAAGGTCCCTATCCACTCCCATCAGCCCCTGCCCCAGTGAGCTTAAAATCTAAGGTCCCTATCCCATTCCCATCAGCCCCTGCCCCAGTGAGCTTACAATCTAAGGTCCCTATCACATTCCCATCAGTCCCTGCCCCAGTGAGCTTACAATCTAAGGTCCCTATCCCATTCCCATCAGTCCCTGCCCCAGTGAGCTTACAATCTGAGGTCCCTATCCCATTCCCATCAGCCCCTGCCCCAGTGAGCTTACAATCTAAGGTCCCTATCACATTCCCATCAGCCCCTGCCCCAGTGAGCCTACAATCTGAGGTCCCTATCCCATTCCCATCAGCCCCTGCCCCAGTGAGCTTACAATCTAAGGTCCCTATCACATTCCCATCAGCCCCTGCCCCAGTGAGCTTACAATCTAAGGTCCCTATCCCATTCCCATCAGCCCCTGCCCCAGTGAGCTTACAATCTAAGGTCCCTATCCCATTCCCATCAGCCCCTGCCCCAGTGAGCTTACACTCTAAAGTTTCTATCACATTTACTAGAGCATAAAGGGGAATTATTAGGAGAACATCCCCTTTAGATAGTGTGTAAAGCTGTGCCATTGGCTGATACCAACTTCCCACTAGAGGGCGCTGTGCCATTAGAGTCTATGGATAAGCTGAGCCCATCAGAGTAATAGAGGCTTCCCCAATGAATATGTGGATAAATAAGCCCCCCCCCCCCCACAATATCCTATGACTGAATGTTACATTCAATATTAAAGGGGAAATATCCCTAATGGGATCTCAGATTTCTAGGGTGTATTTTTCCTTGAAGCAGTTTGGCGGCAGGAGGAGGAAGGTGACTCTGGAACTGCCATATTATGGGATAGAATTACCCTCCTGGGGCGACTGCGCCCGGCTCTGTGACACCTAAGTACCCCGGGATTATTTTTCTGTGGGGAGCGAGGCAACACCCTCTTTTTGGTTTTTAGGTGTATTCATGTCACCAGGGCTGGGGCCCCTTTATTCATAATTCAGTATCTTCCCCTGGCACCCCCTTGCCTTACTATACACACTGTTCCCCAGTTACAGCCCCTTCCCCTGGCACCCCCTTGCCTTACTATACACACTGTCCCACAGTTACAGCCCCTTCCCCTGGCACCCCCTTGCCTTACTATACACACTGTCCCACAGTTACAGCCCCTTCCCCTGGCACCCCCTTGCCTTACTATACACACTGTCCCCCAGTTACAGCCCCTTCCCCTGCCACCCCCTTGCCTTACTATACACACTGTTCCCCAGTTACAGCCCCTTCCCCTGGCACCCCCTTGCCTTACTATACACACTGTTCCCCAGTTACAGCCCCTTCCCCTGGCACCCCCTTGCCTTACTATACACACTGTCCCACAGTTACCTCCCCTTCCCCTGGCACCCCCTTGCCTTACTATACACACTGTCCCCCAGTTACAGCCCCTTCCCCTGGCACCCCCTTGCCTTACTATACACACTGTCCCCCAGTTACAGCCCCTTCCCCTGGCACCCCCTTGCCTTACTATACACACTGTCCCCCAGTTACAGCCCCTTCCCCTGGCACCCCCTTGCCTTACTATACACACTGTCCCACAGTTACAGCCCCTTCCCCTGGCACCCCCTTGCCTTACTATACACACTGTCCCACAGTTACAGCCCCTTCCCCTGGCACCCCCTTGCCTTACTATACACACTGTCCCCCAGTTACCTCCCCTTCCCCTGGCACCCCCTTGCCTTACTATACACACTGTCTCCCAGTTACCTCCCCTTCCCCTGGCACCCCCTTGCCTTACTATACACACTGTCCTACAGTTACAGTCCCTCCCCCTGGCACCCCCTTGCCTTACTATACACACTGTCCCCCAGTTACCTCCCCTTCCCCTGGCACCCCCTTGCCTTACTATACACACTGTCTCCCAGTTACCTCCCCTTCCCCTGGCACCCCCTTGCCTTACTATACACACTGTCCTACAGTTACAGTCCCTCCCCCTGGCACCCCCTTGCCTTACTATACACACTGTCCCACAGTTACAGCCCCTTCCCCTGGCACCCCCTTGCCTTACTATACACACTGTCCCCCAGTTACCTCCCCTTCCCCTGGCACCCCCTTGCCTTACTATACACACTGTCCCCCAGTTACCTCCCCTTCCCTGGCACCCCCTTGCCTTACTATACACACTGTTCCCCAGTTACTCCCTTCCCCTGGCACCCCCTTGCCTTACTATACACACTGTTCCCCAGTTACCTCCCCTTCCCCTGGCACCCCCTTGCCTTACTATACACACTGTCTCCCAGTTACCTCCCCTTCCCCTGGCACCCCTTGCCTTACTATACCACACTGTCCCACAGTTACAGTCCCTCCCCCTGGCCACCCCCTGCCTTTACTATACACACTGTCCCACAGTTACAGTCCCTCCCCCTGGCACCCCCTTGCCTTACTATACACACTGTCCCACAGTTACAGTCCCTCCCCCTGGCACCCCCTTGCCTTACTATACACACTGTCCCACAGTTACAGCCCTTCCCCTGGCACCCCCTTGCCTTACTATACACACTGTCCCCCAGTTACCTCCCCTTCCCCTGGCACCCCCTTGCCTTACTATAACACACTGTCCCACAGGTACCGCCCCTTCCCCTGGCACCCCCTTGCCTTACTATACACACTGTCCTACAGTTACACCCCTTCCCCTGGCACCCCCTTGCCCTTACTATACCACACTGTCCCACAGTAACAGCCCCTTCCCCTGGCACCCCCTTGCCTTACTATACACACTGTCCCACAGGTACCCGCCCCTTCCCCTGGGCACCCCCTTGCCTTACTATACACACTGTCCCATAGGTACCGCCCCTTCCCCCTGGCACCCCCTTGCCCTTTACTATACACACTGTCCCACAGTTACAGCCCCTTCCCCTGGCACCCCCTTGCCTTACTATACACCACTGTCTCCCAGTTACCTCCCCTTCCCCTGGCACCCCCTTGCCTTACTATACACACTGTCCCACAGTTACCTCCCCTTCCCCTGGCACCCCCCTTGCCTTACTATACACACTGTCCCACAGTTACCTCCCCTTCCCCTGGCACCCCCTTGCCTTACTATACACACTGTCCCACAGTTACCGCCCCTTCACCTGGCACCCCCTTGCCTTACTATACACACTGTCCCACAGTACCGCCCCTTCCCCTGGCACCCCCTGCCTTACTATAAACACTGCCCCACAGTAACAGCCCCTTCCCCCTGGCACCCCCTTGCCTTACTATACACACTGCCCCACAGTAACAGCCCCTTCCCCTGGCACCCCCTTGCCTTACTATACACACTGTCCCACAGGTACCGCCCCTTCCCTCACCCCCTTGCCTTACTATACACACTGTCCCACAGGTACCGCCCCTTCCCCTGGCACCCCCTTGCCTTACTATACACACTGTCCCACAGGTACCGCCCCTTCCCCTGGCACCCCCTTGCCTTACTATACACACTGTCCCACAGGTACCGCCCCTTCCCCTGGCACCCCCTTGCCTTACTATACACACTGTCCCACAGGTACCGCCCCTTCCCCTGGCACCCCCTTGCCTTACTATACACACTGTCCACAGGTACCGCCCCTTCCCTGGGCACCCCCTTGCCTTACTATACACACTGTCCCACAGGTACCGCCCCTTCCCTGGCACCCCTTGCCTTACTATACACACTGTCCCACAGGTACCACCCCTTCCCCTGGCACCCCCTTGCCTTACTATACACACTGTCCCACAGTTACAGCCCCTTCCCCTGGCACCCCCTTGCCTTACTATACACACTGTCCCACAGGTACCGCCCCTTCCCCTGGCACCCCCTTGCCTTACTATACACACTGTCCCACAGGTACCGCCCCTTCCCCTGGCACCCCCTTGCCTTACTATACACACTGTCCCCCAGTAACACTGCACAACGCACCCCACGCCCGCGCAGCAGCCCCACAGCTCGGGGAGAAGGGCGCGGTGCTTATGGAATAAATCTCAGTATAAGGTGTCGCCCCTATCAGGACGTGTATCTGTATCTCAGTAACTACCCACCTACTGCCCCCCCACCCTTCCCTGGCACTGCCAACTGCTAGATTGTGTTTCTCCTGCAGGGCGGCGCCTCCCCGGGCAATTACTATGCAAATCCCACGGTGTTGGGAAATCTGACATGAACCGACAGAGCGGCTGTTGCCCTCGGATACGGGCACGGTGGGTGGCACAAACGGGCAGGGTGGCACTAATGGGCAGGGTGGCACTAATGGGCAGGGTGGCACCCACACACCGAGCTCAGATAAAAGCCATTTGTTTTGACTCTTTTTATATGTAAAGATGTATAAAAATGTAATTAGTATATTAATTAGACCCGTGAGCACAGGCAGCACAAACGAGGAAGGCGGGGCTTATAATTAAAGCTTATTATCACTTGCACTGGAAGGGAGAGTGGGGCTAAATCCACCCCCCCCACTGCCCCCATCTTGTACATAAGGGACGTGCGCACCTTGTAAATGAGTCCCCCCTCCACTTGCAACTCCCCGAACCCTCTGTAGGATCTCAGTTATGGAGCTGGGGGGGCAACGCCTGGGCCTGGGCAGCCATTGGTAGGAGATCTGGAAATGAATCATGGGATTAATTAGGGCAGGAATGACTAAGGATGGAAAAGGACGGTACCACATGGGCCCACTGGTATTGTCTGATGGGTCATTTCATTCCCTGTATCCAATAAGCACAGTAACTGCCAGAGGGGACACATAGAAGGAGCCGCCCCAAGAGCTTACAATCCACTATTGCCACACAGGGGCTGGGAGACACGGGTTACCTGCGGTGAACGGAATGTTCCACTTTGGCAGCGGAGAAGAAAACAAGAGCAGAGCGGTGCAAGCCCGGGCACATCGGCTGAGAGAGCTCCACCTGCAGCCCCTCCAGCTGTTACCTGCCATTTCCCACAATGCATTGTTATCCGCACAGCAGCTCTGTTCCCTCAGTGGGGGTTCATGTGTGGAAACAACAAGGGGTGTCTAAAATCCCATCATTCCCTGCTCGGGGCAATTCCCATCTAATAACCCTGCTCAATACCCCCGCCATCCATGTAACCCCCTCCCCGGAACAGGGCAGTTGGTTAGGGTGGTGCTGCCATGCCAGAGCCAGTAGGGCCGCTGGGCACAATGGTTCCCACCCAAACTCCCTGACAAACTCCCTGTTCATTGGCTCCTGATGGGTCCAATGTCAGTCAGTCCCTCCCCTAAAGGGGCGGGTTCACCTTGAAGTTGTTAGTAGGTTATAGAATGGCCAATTCTTAGCAACTTTTCAGTTGGTCTTCATTATTTATTTTTTTTATAGTTTTTTGACTATTTACCTTCTTCTTCTGACTCTTTCAAGCTTCAAATGGGGGTCACTGACCCCGGCAACCAAACCCTATTGCTCTGTGAGGCCCCAGTTTTATTGTTACGTTTCATTATTAATCTTTCTATCCAGCCCCTCCCCTATTAAGATTCTAGTGTCTCTTTCAAACCACAACCTGGTTGCTAGGGTAATTTCAACCCTAGCAACCAGATTGGTGCTGACATTCCAAACTAGAGAGCTGCGGAACAAAAAGCTAAATAACTAAAAAAAACTACAAATAATAGAAAATAAAGACCAATTGCAATTTCTCCCAGAATGTCCCTCTCTACATCATACTAAAATGTGATTTTCAGTTATATATTGCAGAGAGTGGATCCAAAGCATTAATACTAATGAGTATTAACCCCAGGCATGCCAGTAAGATAATTTCAGAAAATGGCTTCAGTGCATTACTTTAACCCCACACAGGCCAGTGAGCTCACTGCACAATATGGCTACTGAATCCTACTGACCAGTGCAAAAAATGGATAATGGGCACTGCTTAACCCCAGCTATGCCCCCAGGATCACTCCAGAAAACCTAAACCTAATGGCCTAGGGCAACTGTCAAAGTCACCTTGCCCTTTACGGGTGAGTAGGGACCCTAGATTGTAAGCTCCACGTCACCAATGGGTTCCTGTGGGGAGGGCAGTGCCCAGCCTTATTGCCCATATCATGCCCCAGCTGCACGAGTGCTGCCATCAGGATTGCACCTTTGCTGGAGATCAAAGCACTACGGCAGGGGGTGCGGTGTGGAACAAAGATCTCCTTATCAGTGGAGACTGGGGGAGAGGGGAGAGAAAATCCTGACAAATGACCTGTTAGTCTCAATATCAAACAAATCCCTGTATGAGAGACCCCTGAGCCCAGATGGGACGAGCCCCAAGCATTCACCCATCACCAATCACCGGGCCTTATTGCGGTTACATTGCCACCTGTGTCACGGCGCCGCGTCGGACTGACAGGGTCACATGGTGTTATCACATGATGAACTGTTGGTTTGGACTCGTGACTGTCTGTTTGGCTTCAGTTGTTGGCAGAGCCGGGTGTTGGGGGATAATGTCCAGATTGGGGGTCTCCTCCCTCGTTACTCAACTGTTGCCGGACTACAAATCCCAGAATAATGTAACATATAATGAAGGGTGAGGCATGCTGGGAGCTGTAGTCCAGCAACATCAGGGCTGTATTCTTAAAGCAATATTGCCCAATAAAACTGCATTAAAATGCAAGAAATCCCCCAATGAGAATCCCAGCTGATGTGAGTAAATCCGGCTCCCTGTTCTCTGTTCCTGCAATTGGAGTTGGGAGCAATAAGCACAGTTTCCCAGCACTGAACAAGTCTGTCCCTTTATCCCCATGTCTGATTCCTGTGCCATATAATGACGGGAAAAATGCCATCATTATCTTACAATCTAAGGTCCCTATCCCATTCCCATCAGCCCCTGCCCCAGTGAGCTTACAATCTAAGGTCCCTATCCCATTCCCATCAGTCCCTGCCCCAGTGAGCTTACAATCTAAGGTCCCTATCACATTCCCATCAGCCCCTGCCCCAGTGAGCTTACAATCTAAGGTCCCTATCCCATTCCCATCAGCCCCTGCCCCAGTGAGCTTACAATCTAAGGTCCCTATCCCATTCCCATCAGCCCCTGCCCCAGTGAGCTTACAATCTAAGGTCCCTATCCCATTCCCATCAGTCCCTGCCCAGTGAGCTTACAATCTAAGGTCCCTATCACATTCCCATCAGTCCCTGCCCCAGTGAGCTTACAATCTAAGGTCCCTATCACATTCCCATCAGCCCCTGCCCCAGTGAGCTTACAATCTAAGGTCCCTATCCATTCCCATCAGCCCCTGCCCCAGTGAGCTTACAATCTAAGGTCCCTATCCCATTCCCATCAGCCCCTGCCCCAGTGAGCTTACAATCTAAGGCCCCTATCCCATTCCCATCAGCCCCTGCCCCAGTGAGCTTACAATCTAAGGTCCCTATCCCATTCCCATCAGTCCCTGCCCCAGTGAGCTTACAATCTAAGGTCCCTATCAGATTCCCATCAGCCCCTGTCCCATTGAGCTTACAATCTAAGGTCCCTATCACATTCCCATCAGCCCCTGCCCCAGTGAGCTTACAATCTAAGGTCCCTATCCCATTCCCATCAGTCCCTGCCCCAGTGAGCTTACAATCTAAGGTCCCTATCACATTCCCATCAGTCCCTGCCCCAGTGAGCTTACAATCTAAGGTCCCTATCCCATTCCCATCATTACCTGCCCCAGTGAGCTTACAATCTAAGGTCCCTATCACATTCCCATCAGCCCCTGCCCCCAGTGAGCTTACAATCTAAGGTCCCTATCACATTCCCATCAGCCCCTGCCCCAGTGAGCTTACAATCTAAGGTCCCTATCCCATTCCCATCAGTCCCTGCCCCAGTGAGCTTACAATCTAATGTCCCTATCCCATTCCCATCAGCCCCTGCCCCAGTGAGCTTACAATCTAAGGTCCCTATCCATTCCCATCAGCCCCTGCCCCAGTGAGCTTACAATCTAAGGTCCCTATCCCATTCCCATCAGTCCCTGCCCCAGTGAGCTTACAATCTAAGGGCCCTATCCCATTCCCATCAGTCCCTGCCCCAGTGAGCTTACAATCTAAGGTCCCTATCACATTCCCATCAGTCCCTGCCCCAGTGAGCTTACAATCTAAGGTCCCTATCCCATTCCCATCAGTCCCTGCCCCAATGAGCTTACAATCTAAGGTCCCTATCCCATTCCCATCAGCCCCTGCCCCAGTGAGCTTACAATCTAAGGTCCCTATCCATTCCCATCAAGTCCCTGCCCCAGTGAGCTTACAATCTAAGGCCCCTATCCCATTTCCCATCAGTCCCTGCCCCAGTGAGCTTACAATCTAAGGCCCCCTATCCCATTCCCATCAGCCCCTGCCCCAGTGAGCTTACAATCTAAGGTCCCTATCCCATTCCCATCAGCCCCTGCCCAGTGAGCTTACAATCTAAGGCCCCTATCCCATTCCCATCAGCCCCTGCCCCAGTGAGCTTACAATCTAAGGTCCCTATCCCATTCCCATCAGTCCCTGCCCCAGTGAGCTTACAATCTAAGGTCCCTATCACATTCCCATCAGTCCCTGCCCCAGTGAGCTTACAATCTAAGGTCCCTATCCCATTCCCATCATTACCTGCCCCAGTGAGCTTACAATCTAAGGTCCCTATCACATTCCCATCAGCCCCTGCCCCAGTGAGCTTACAATCTAAGGTCCCTATCACATTCCCATCAGCCCCTGCCCCAGTGAGCTTACAATCTAAGGTCCCTATCCCATTCCCATCAGTCCCTGCCCCAGTGAGCTTACAATCTAATGTCCCTATCCCATTCCCATCAGCCCCTGCCCCAGTGAGCTTACAATCTAAGGTCCCTATCCCATTCCCATCAGTCCCTGCCCCAGTGAGCTTACAATCTAAGGTCCCTATCACATTCCCATCAGTCCCTGCCCCAGTGAGCTTACAATCTAAGGTCCCTATCACATTCCCATCAGCCCCTGCCCCAGTGAGCTTACAATCTAAGGTCCCTATCCCATTCCCATCAGTCCCTGCCCCAGTGAGCTTACAATCTAAGGCCCCTATCACATTCCCATCAGCCCCTGCCCCAGTGAGCTTACAATCTAATGTCCCTATCACATTCCCATCAGCCCCTGCCCCAGTGAGCTTACAATCTAATGTCCCTATCCCATTCCCATCAGTCCCTGCCCCAGTGAGCTTACAATCTAAGGTCCCTATCCCATTCCCATCAGTCCCTGCCCCAGTGAGCTTACAATCTAATGTCCCTATCACATTCCCATCAGCATCTATAATTACGACTATAGCAACACTAGGGGGCGCAGTGGGGCAGCGTTATGGTGGGGTTTATATCCCCTTTACAGGAGTCGTATAGGTACCCCCCCCTCAGTAGCCGTGCCACGCGGCTCAGGTTGCCCTATTCCCCTACAGATAACAGAAGTGGGTCGGATCAGCCCGTCTCCCAATGGGCACAGACTGGGCATGGCTCCCCCGGCCCTGGCACGGGTTCTGAGGCCGCTCTGGGCTGCGTTGGCACAAAGGGAAATTCCTGGAATGCAGACGGAATGTATCTCTCGCCCTGTAATTGTTTGCGGGTCGGAGGCGGGCAGGGGGGCCGGGGGGCCGGGGGCAGGGAACAGGGGGCTCTTATTATGCCTGCTGGGTCATTTTAGGGCTAATTGCAGCTTATTTAGCGTTTCCCATTTCCAAAAAATGAATCTCAATCAGAAGCTTTATTTCCGTGGATAAAGAGGTGATTTAGGGGTCTCCCAGGCGCGGCCCCCCATCTCAGGTTTTGGGCTGGGGGGGGGGATAATCGCACGCAAGGCATTGTGGGAAATGGGAGTCTTGGCTGGAGGGGAGCTGACTATAGTGGCGTTGCTATGTAGTCGGAACCAGCAGTGCAGCTAAATCCTTTCATCCCTGCGCTTGGTCAGCGGAATCTCGCCGTTATTACAGGGCGGCGAATCCCGACCTCAGGAATCCCGACTTCCATCTGGAAAGTATTTTCTGCCCTCTAATTGGCTGGGGGGGGGGGGGGGCGCCGCGGGGGCTAAAGCCACATGGCTACTCCGGTGCGGAGACAAATTTAGTGTTTTATGAGGTTATATTCCCTCAGCCCTAAATAGGAACATTCCTCCAATGTGCTTTATATAGACCCCCAAGGGGTGCTGGGAAACGCAGGGCTGCAGCAGGGCATTGTGGGTAGGAAAGGCTTTCAACAGGCCCTGGGGTAAAATAGCCAAAGAGGGGGCCCCAGTAGTGAGCGTGGGGGTTACAGGGCTACTGCTTCCCAGAAAGGCATTTGTATGGGGTTTTGTATCCGCTGCTCTGGGGGGGCCACACAGAAAGGGGCTCCCTTGTCCTTGTAACGAGACTATGAAGCCAATAGTATCTAGGCCCCCGCAACCCAGGGGGGTTAATGTGAAGTTGCCCCTTCCTTTGCTGCTATAACTGCCCCTGCCCCTCTGGGAGGGTTCCCACTAGATGGTGGAACAGTGTTGCTGGGAGTTGCTCCCATTCAGCCACAAGGGCATTAGTGAGGTTGGGCAGTGATGTTGGGGGTCAGGCTCACAGTCGGGGTTCCATCCCACAGGGGGTCACTTGGGTTGAGCTCAGGGTTCTGTGCAGTTTGATTCTTCAGGAAACCCATTCTGTAGGCACAGGGACTGATGGGAATGGGATAGGGGCCTTAGATTGTAAGATCACTGGGGCAGGGACTGATGGGAATGGGATAGGGACCTTAGATTGTAAGCTCACTGGGGCAGGGACTGATGGGAATGGGATAGGGGCCTTAGATTGTAAGCTCACTGGGGCAGGGACTGATGGGAATGTGATAGGGACCTTAGATTGTAGCTTCACTGGGGCAGGGACTGATGGGAATGGATAGGACCTTATTGTAAGATCACTGGGGCAGGGACTGATGGGAATGGGATAGGGACCTTAGATTGTAAGCTCACTGGGGCAGGGACTGATGGAATGGATAGGGACCTTAGAATGTAAGCTCACTGGGGCAGGGACTGATGGGAATGGGATAGGGACCTTAGATTGTAAAGCTCACTGGGCAGGGGCTGATGGAATGGGATGGACCTTAGATTGTAAGCTCACTGGGGGCAGGGGCTGATGGGAATGGGATAGGGACTTAGATTGTAAGCTCACTGGGGCAGGGACTGATGGGAATGGGATAGGGACCTTAGATTGTAAGCTCACTGGGGCAGGGGCTGATGGGAATGGGATAGGACCTTAGATTGTAAGCTCACTGGGGCAGGACTGATGGGAATGGGATAGGGACCTTAGATTGTAAGCTCACTGGGGCAGGGGCTGATGGAATGGAATAGGGACCTTAGATTGTAAGCTCACTGGGGCAGGGGCTGATGGGAATGGGATAGGGACCTTAGATTGTAAGCTCACTGGGGCAGGGACTGATGGGAATGGGATAGGGACCTTAGATTGTAAGCTCACTGGGGCAGGGGCTGATGGGAATGGGATAGGGACCTTAGATTGTAAGCTCACTGGGGGCAGGGCTGATGGGAACGGGACCCTTAGATTTGGTAAGCTCACTGGGGCAGGGGCTGATGGAATGGGATAGGGACCTTAGAGTGTAAGCTCACTGGGGCAGGGGCTGATGGGCTAGGGCACCTTAGATTGTAAGGGGGCGACGGGGGACTGATGGGAATGTGATAGGGACCTTAGATTGTAAGCTCACTGGGGCAGGGACTGATGGGAATAGGATGTAAGCTCACTGGGGCAGGGCTGATGGGAATGGGATAGGGACCTTAGATTGTAAGCTCACTGGGGCAGGGGCTGATGGGAGGGATAGGGACCTTAGATTGTAAGCTCACTGGGGCAGGGGCTGATGGGAATATGATAGGGACCTTAGATTGTAAGCTCACTGGGGCAGGGGCTGATGGGAATGGGATAGGGACCTTAGATTGTAAGCTCACTGGGGCAGGGCTCATGGGAATGGGATAGGGACCTTAGATTGTAAGCTCACTGGGGCAGGGGGGGAATAGGGATAGGGACCTTATATTGTAAGCTCACTGGGGCAGGGGCTGATGGGAATGGGATAGGGACCTTAGATTGTAAGCTCACTGGGGCAGGGGCTGATGGGAATGGGATAGGGACCTTAGATTGTAAGCTCACTGGGGCAGGGACTGATGGGAATGGGATAGGGACCTTAGATTGTAAGCTCACTGGGGCAGGGGCTGATGGGAATGGGATAGGGACCTTAGATTGTAAGCTCACTGGGGCAGTAGATTCTGCTATGAGTTCCTACAGTCATTCATGTTCTGGTACCAGAGCTGCTAGAACACACAGTACCCAGTGGTACCAGTGGAACAAATAGATATAACGGTGTCTGGGCGAGTTCGATGGGAAACGCTGAGAGATTTGGAAAGTTGCTTCATATTTCAAATATTTTTACTTGATTAAACCCCCCCCCCCAACATCCGAGGCTTCAGCTGAACCTGATAAGGGAGAGACCCCCCCCCCCCCTCGCCTTCCAGAAATGTTTGTGTGATGTTGCGCAGTCCGACTGCTATCTCTCCCACGTACCCCCCCACGGCCCCCAAACTGGTGTAAGGAGAGGGGGCAACTGAACATTAAGAGCTGAAGGGAGTAGGGGGCACAGATAATGGGGAGGGGGGTCAAGAAATATTATGGAAACAAATTTAGAATCATTACTGAGAGGAAAAAGAACAAATGTGGAGATAAAGGGAACTCTGAGTATCACCCCCTACTGTAAATGATAAGGATATTAGCAGTCACTGAGGGGTTCTGTGCCCCCCATATAAAGGCACAAGGCTGCAGGCTGAGTTATACAGGGAACTCTGAGTATCACTCATGTATTATAAGGGATAATGTACCCCCTACTGTAAATGATAAGGATATTAGCAGTCACTGAGGGGTTCTGTGCCCCCCATATAAAGGCACAAGGCTGCAGGCTGAGTTATACAGGGAACTCTGAGTATCACTCATGTATTATAAGGGATAATGTACCCCCTACTGTAAATGATAAGGATATTAGCAGTCACTGAGGGGTTCTGTGCCCCCCATATAAAGGCACAAGGCTGCAGGCTGAGTTATACAGGGAACTCTGAGTATCACTCATGTATTATAAGGGATAATGCACCCCCTACTGTAAATGATAAGGATATTAGCAGTCACTGAGGGGTTCTGTGCCCCCCATATAAAGGCACAAGGCTGCAGGCTGAGTTATACAGGGAACTCTGAGTATCACTCATGTATTATAAGGGATAATGTACCCCCTACTGTAAATGATAAGGATATTAGCAGTCACTGAGGGGCTCTGGGACCACATACCATGCAGAAGGGGCAGTTATATATTTATTATAGTGTTTGGGTACAAGTCAGGTGCTAAAACGGACCCAGATGAGGAGCCAGAGAGCTGAGGAGCCAGAGAGCCCCATGTGTATAAACATCATTATTGCGGGGGGGGGCAGTTTGTAGGTAAATAGGCGCAGCCGGTGGCGGAATCTCCAGATTTATGGCCCCCTCTGATCTGACACATTTGACACAAAACCTACAGAACAATTAGCCAAGAAAACAAACAGCCATTAGGGCTCTGAGTAAATGGACCATAGAGGGGCGCCGGTGCCGCGCAGGTGTCGGGTTGGGCCACGGGAAGTCTCATCGGGGCAACTTTCCTCTTGGCAAGAACCGTATCCAAACACAGACAGGCAAACACTTGCCCGGCCATAACAGGGGCAGGTTCCCGGGGGTCCCTGGGGGTCCCCGGCTGGTTATTAGGCACCGGGTAGATTTCCTGCACTTAATTGCATGAAAAAGACCCTGTTTCATAGCATTAGCAGCTGCTTCGGCTACATTGTTTCAGGAGTCATAACCAGCAGTGCAGCAAACTGCTTCCATTTCCATTCTGTGAATGCTGTAGGCAGGGAGCCAATTCCCTTAATTTTTATAGATTTTTGGTGTCTAATGGTTTTGTTTACTCTGCCTTTGCCGAGCTTTCTCATCTAGTTACCCAAATGCATTGAGGCCTCTCCAGCCAGCAGCCCTGTATAATGGGAATAAAATAAAATCAGTGGGAATTTCCGCCTGCCGGGCAGGGGCACCCCTATTCCTTTTTATTATTCGTGGGAGTGAAAGTGTTAATGAAATGGATCAGTCGCTGAACCCCAATAGTTGGGCAGAAATGTCTAATGCCCAGGGCCGGGCCCCCCCTGCAGAAAAATCTTTTGAGAGGGCCCGGTGCGACCAGTCCCTTCTCCCACTCCCGGCACCGACTGCGCCCCAGTATATTTAAGGTGAGGGGCCTGGGAGGGGGGACTAAGGTACAGCTGACCCCCCCCTGCTGTCCAGGACCCCCCCCGACCGCCACGGGGTCTGCTGTGTATATAGTTACACCACTGCCAGTGCCCCCCAAACAGTTTGCCCCCATATATATCAATTTCTAATGATAAATTATCATCGCTATGGCAACAGTGAAGCCCCCCCCCCCAAAAAAAACAGAATCAGGGTCTGCAATAAGAAATACCTGGGTGCTGGGGGGTGCCACTTGCACAGATGTTACCAGCCCCCCACCCAGGGGAAAAGGTTAATTGGGTGAGTATCAGAACCGCCTGGCAAGTCAGTTGCCCCCCATGGGAGATACCAGCCGGGGGGGGGCATTCCTGGCAGCACCGAGCGGCGGAACATTCCCAGAGACCTGTTGAGACAGGAATCGGCTGCAGAGGAGACTCAGGAATGTCCGTTCCAGTTCACATACCAACGCCTTGAGATCAACATGGCAACCCCTGCGCCCAGCATCATCCCCAGATACCCCGCTGGCCCCCGCCCAACATTGGCCAGTCTGAGGGTTTAACCAGTGGCGCATTGGGATTATACTGGGGGGGTGAGAGGGGTACCTGCCTGTCCATAGAATGGACAATTCTAAGCAACTTTTCAATTGGTCTTCATTATTTATTTCTTATAGTTTTTGAATTATTTTCCTTCTTCTTCTGCCTCTTTGCAGCTCTCAAATGGGGGTCACTGACCCCGGCAGCCAAACCCTATTGCTCTGTGAGGCTCCAGTTTTATTGTTATTGTTACTTTTTATTCCTTATCTTTCTATTTAGCCCCTCCCCTATTCATATATCAGCCTCTCGTTCAAACCACTCCCTGGTTGCTAAGGTAACTTGGACCCTAGCAACCAAATAACTGATGAAACGCCAAACTGGAGAGCTGCTGAGAGCCTGGTTGCTAAGGTTACTTGGACCCTGGCAACCAAATAACTGCTGAAACGCCAAACTGGAGAGCCACTGAGAGCCTGGTTGCTAAGGTTACTTGGAACCTAGCAACCAAATAACTGCTGAAATGCCAAACTGGAGAGCTGCTGAGAGCCTGGTTGCTAAGGTTACTTGGACCCTGGCAACCAAATAACTGCTGAAATGCCAAACTGGAGAGCCGCTGAGAGCCTAGTTGCTAAGGTAACTTGGATCCTGGCAACCAAATAACTGCTGAAATGCCAAACTGGAGAGCCGCTGAGAGCCTGGTTGCTAAGGTAACTTGGATCCTGGCAACCAAATAACTGCTGATACGCCAAACTGGAGAGCCGCTGGACTGAAAATGAAATAACTAAAAAACTACAAATAATAAAAAAATGAAGACCAATTGCAAACTGTCTCAGAATATTACTCGCTACATCATACTAAGAGTTAACTCAATGGTCTTTTTGTGAATTTTTGCGGGGCGGGGGGGGGCATTACCATCAGTGCTGCAGGGCCACATTTGCATAGGGGGTAACAGATAAGCTGTTTACAATACAACGGCTTAGTACATAAGTACAGGTAAACAGGGGTCAGGGGTCACCCATAGGGTCAAATCATAGAAAATGGATCTGGTTTTGCCACATTTAACGTGCGGAGGAGCTTACGGCTATGATTAAATAAAATATGGTGTTACTGGCCCTTTAAGGGTTGTAAACCTTTTAGTATGATGTAGAGAGTGATATTCTGAGACAATTTGCAATTGGTCTTCATTATTTATTATTTGTAGTTTTTTAAAATTATTTCTGTTTTTGTTCAGCAGCTCTGCAGTTTGGCGTTTCAGCAGCTATCTGGTTGCTAGGGTCCAAATTACCTTAGCAATCTGGGAGCAGTTTGATTGAAAGACAGGTATATGAATAGGGGAGGGGCTGAATAGAAAGATAAGGAATAAAAAGTAACAATAACAATAAAACTGGAGCCTCACAGAGCAATAGGGTTTGGCTGCCGGGGTCAGTGACCCCCATTTGAAAGTACATAACGGGGAAGCTGTTTTTTCTTACCCATTAAAGGCTCCGCTCCAGCCTATGGAGGTGACCTGACGTTACTACCTGCTCCGGGGGGGGGGGGGGGTCATTCTGTTACAATGTTGCGTTGCCTTCTGTTTCCAGGAACAGGTTGTAACAATGACACAACTTCAAAGTGACACAAACAGCCCAGGAATCCCTGCCCCCCCCCCCCCCAATCCCTCATACACAGCAACTTCCTATCATTTGCTTCTATGTGACACAGAATTCCCCCCCCCCCATGTTGTTGCTTCAATCCAGTCCCTGTATCCGGGCCCAACTCTCCCCTATTGGAAATATTTGCTGCCGACTCAGATGATAATAATGAGGGGGGGGGGGGGGGGGTGAGAGGCTCAGAGCTGCTTCTGCCTTCTAATTTACATTCCTTGTGTGTAATTACTGTCCCACGTAGGCTTGCACTCGCTTAACCCCTTCCAGCCCAGGGCTATTACTTATACAGGGACACGTGCTGCTCAGTCTGTGCCTTATATCCCAAGGTAACCCCCCCCATGTCCCCCAAATATAAGTACAATGGCAAATAGGAAAGGAAGGAAGAAGGAGAGATGGGGGGGAGTAAGGCCAAACAGTTGGGGGGTGGAATAGAAAAGGAAAGGAGAGGGGATGAGAGACAGAAGGAGAGAGGGGAAGGGAAAGGGGGTTCGGGGAGTAGAGAGACAAATGGGGGGAGAGGGGAAGGGAAAGGGGGTTCGGGGAGTAGAGAGACAAATGGGGGGAGAGGGGAAATATAGAAGGGGGGAGAAGAGGGAGGATGGGGGGGAGTAAGGCCAAACAGTTGGGGGGGGGAATAGAAAAGGAAAGGAGAGGGGATGAGAGACAGAAGGAGAGAGGGGAAGGGAAAGGGGGTTCGGGGAGTAGAGAGACAAATGGGGGGAGAGGGGAAATATAGAAGGGGGAGAAGAGGGAGGATGGGGGGGAGTAAGGCCAAACAGGGAGCAGAGAGATATTGGGGGGGCCAAGGCTTTCAGGGGGGCATCTCCCAGGCACCAATCAGTGTATTTTACTATTTAATACTATTTGTTATAACAACAGAGGTCCCTTTCTTTGCCAGGGATAATGTGACCCCATTGGCCCTTTCTGTAAGATTTATTTTGGCTACTAAATGAGGCGTGTGGGCTTCTGTGGCACGGGGCCCCCCACCTTGTGCTTAGTGCGGGGGGGGGGGGGGCAGAGCCAAGGAACAGGATAATTGTACAGGAAGTGAGTGAGGGAAAGAGAAGCATCAGGGATCAACGACTGCCCCATTCCGTGTGGGACCCCAACTTATCCCCAACACTCCCACTCAGTGTAACCAGGGGGGGCACAAATGGAAACAGTTAAGAAATTAACCTTTCTAGTAGCCAAGGAGAGCATGGAGTACTGAGTGTAGCATGGAGTACTGAGTGTAGCATGGAGTACTGAGTGTAGCATGGAGTACTGAGTGTAGCATGGAGTACTGAGTGTAGCATGGAGTACTGAGTGTAGCATGGAGTACTGAGTGTAGCATGGAGCACTGAGTGTAGCATGGAGTACTGAGTGTAGCATGGAGTACTGAGTGTAGCATGGAGTACTGAGTGTAGCATGGAGTACTGAGTGTAGCATGGAGCACTGAGTGTAGCATGGAGTACTGAGTGTTGGCCCCTGTGGCCCTCCTGTAATGCAGTGGGACAGTTACAGAAGGCAGAGGTGCAATTCCGCCCCCGTATGGAATGTAGCAGAGCCTGTATATATATATATTGTATAAATGGCCAGGGATGGGGGGCCGGCCTGTATATATATATATATATACTGTATAACTGGGAAGGGATGGGGGGCCGGCCTGTATATATATATATATACTGTATAACTGGGAAGGGATGGGGGGCTGGCCTGTATATATATATATACTGTATAACTGGAAAGGGATGGGGGGCCAGCCTGTATATATATATATACTGTATAACTGGGAAGGGATGGGGGGCCGGCCTGTATATATATATATATATACTGTATAACTGGGAAGGGTTGGGGGGCCGGCCTGTATATATATATATATACTGTATAACTGGGCAGGGATGGGGGGCCGGCCTGTATATATATATATAACTGGGAAGAGATGGGGGGCCGGCCTGTATATATATATATATACTGTATAACTGGGAAGGGATGGGGGGCCGGCCTGTATATATATATATACTGTATAACTGGGAAGGGTTGGGGGGCCGGCCTGTATATGTATAACTGGGCAGGGATGGGGGCCAGGCCTGTATATATATATAACTGGGCAGGGATGGGGGGCCGCTGGCTGCACTCTACTACATGAGACGGACCCCCGGGGGCCCCACATCACAACTTCCTGCCAGTTAGGGGCCTGGGAACGGCGCTGGGTTCATATTTAGAGCAGGAGGAAGTGCAAATGTCGCTTTGTTAGGATGCGACCTCTCATTTCCACTCATCCCATGCAATTACCCCATTAATTAGCCCAGGCCTCGTTATCTGCCTGACATTACCCTGCCCCCCCACCCCAGCTGCCCAGGTCTGTACTCTCTCAGTAACTGCTCAGCCAGACGTATGGGCACAGGGGCAACTCCATGTCTGCCTCTTTGTATCTGGTTTCATTAGAACGTGGGCGGGGCTCAGCCCACAAGCAAGAACTGCAGCCCTGTGATTCTTTTAGTATGTTATAGAATGGCCAATTCTTAGCAACTTTTCAATTGGTCTTCATTTTGTATTTGTTATAGTTTCTAAGTTATTTGCCTTCTCCTTCAGACTCTTTTTTTAAATGGGGGTCGCTGACCCCGGCAGCCAAACCCTATTGCTCTGTGAGGCTCCAGTTTTATTGTTACTTTTTATTCCTTGTCTTTCTATTCAGCCCCTCCCCTATTTATATACCTGTCTCTCATTCAAACTACTCCCTGGTTGCTAAGGTAACTTGGACCTTAGCAACCAAATAGCTGCTGAAACTCCAAACTGAGTCCTGAATTGAAAATGAAATAACTAAACAATTACAAATAATAAAAAATGAAGACCAATTGCAAACTGTCTCAGAATATCACTCTCTCCATCATACTAAAAGTTAACACAAAGGTGAACTACCCCTGGCGGGGTATTTGGCGAATTGTAAGCGTAACAACTGTGGGGTAAGCATTAGCCAATGAGATTCCTGCTGATCCAATGCATTTGGGGGTGCTATACAATGGGGGATGATGCAAAGGGAGAATGGCCGCTGCCCCCCCTCTGACCCCCTAGTAATTGCCCTACTGAGTGTATGGAAAAGGGAATAAGGGGGCAGGGTGGGTGTAGGGGTAATGGGGGGCCCCGGTGCCCCAGTAGCCCCGCGGGGGGCAGATGAACTCTACCGTAACCCTGTGAATTGGGAAATTATATTCCAAATATTTAAATGCAAATTTCTTCGAATTCTTCCTTAACGAGTGCCGATCTAATTAGATCTAATCACCGTGCCAGCCAATAGGAACAATGGAACTGGCACGGGATTTCCGGCTCCCTAATGTTAATTATACATTGGGGGGGCCCATATCTCCCTTGGCACAGTGTGATCCCCAGAGCGAGGCGTTGCTGATTGGCACAGACAATGGCCCATTGTGTCTTCTTCCAAAGCGGATTCCACGGACTTTGGTTGGTTTGGGGGGGGAATTGGGTCAGGACTTCAAAGGCTCGGGCCGGGAAATCATAGCAGCTGTTTTACGGGTGGGAGAAGGGTCACTTGTTGGGGGCACGGTGCCAGGCTGCCCAATGGCAATAAGGGATGGAAGCGAATGGATAACTTGCCCTTTGTCACTAGGTCAGTGGCATGAACTGCAGGCTGGTTGCTAGGGGTAACTGCACGGGGCAAATGTTACAATGTTGGGTAACCAGGACTTAGTGCCAAACCCAATGCCTCTCTACTCTGGTACCGGCTGGTCTGATCACTGTGCCACGGGTAGAGAAGCATGGGTCTCTATGCCAAGGCCCTGGGCTGGCATTTTGTTAATGTGGGCACTCGCCCGAGGCCACAGCGCCCTCTCCCCCTTATCCAGAAAGCATCTGGGCAAAGAAGCAAATGGCATATTTTGTGATAATGTATATATTTAAGCCAGTAATGCCCAATATGTGCCCATACAGTTGCGCTACTATGTGAGTAGAAGAATGCTGAGAGAGCAACCTGTAGCCAATCAGAATAGAGGAATGCTGAGAGAGCAACCTGTAGCCAATCAGAGTAAAAGAATATAGACAGAGCAACCTGTAGCCAATCAGAGTAGAAGAATATTGACAGAGCAACCTGTAGCCAATCAGAGTAAAAGAATATTGACAGAGCAACCTGTAGCCAATCAGAGTAGAAGAATATTGACATAGCAACCTGTAGCCAATCAGAGTAGAGGAATACTAAGAGACCAACCTGTAGCCAATCAGAGTAAAAGAATATAGACAGAGCAACCTGTAGCCAATCAGAGTAGAAGAATATTGACAGAGCAACCTGTAGCCAATCAGAGTAGAAGAATATTGACATAGCAACCTGTAGCCAATCAGAGTAGAGGAATACTAAGAGACCAACATGTAGCCAATCAGAGTAGAGGACCTGTAGCCAATCAGCATAGAAGAATGCTGAGCGAGCAACCTGTAGCCAATCAGAGTAGAGGATTATTGACAGAGCAACCTGTAGCCAATCAGAGTAGAATACTGACAGAGCAACCTGTAGCCAATCAGAGTAGAATACTGACAGAGCAACCTGTAGCCAATCAGAGTAGAATACTGACAGAGCAACCTGTAGCCAATAAGAGCATTAGAACACTCACAGGGTTAGAGCAATCTGTAGCCAATCAGAGTCTGGAATACCCATAAGGCCAGTCCAACCTGTAGCCAATCAGAAGGTACAGGTGTTTATACTGCTGATATTACTTTGCCGATTAGTAGAATTCAGGTTGGCGTTGGCCAATCAGGAGCCCATGGGAACCTACATGGGAAGGTCGGGCCGGTGAGGCTGACCCGAGACAGCTGCAGTTAGAGTGCTCACACAGCCGGCCCATACGGCTCAGCGTCCTGGGAACCAGCGCTCGGAATCCCCAATGGGGAGAAACATTGTTTATAAATTCTTTTTCTGGAAAATGACACTTCCTGTTTGGCAGTTTAATGGGCCCAAAGGGACATTGTGTGACCCCTCAGCCCCCGGGATTATCCCTGCGCCTAACGAGCTGTAATTAGGCCCGGCTGGTACCGGCGCTGTCTGGGGGTCCTGGGGGCCCATGGAGCCGATCAGTACCCAGAAAGTGCATAGAACCAAAGTGCTGGGTGGGAAATGGGGGAAAGTGTGGGCCCCAATATAAGGGGGCAATAGGGACGTGCAACCTGCCCCCCAGCCCTTATGTACTTGTGTCTCTGAGCAACTAAGCTGCCCACACAGGGGCAATTGTTGCAACATGTCATACATGTCATAAATCTAAGCAACTTTTCAATTGGTCTTCATTATTTCTTTCTTCTAGTTTTTTAATTATTTTCCATCTTCTTCAAACTCAAATGGGGGTCACTGACCCCGGCAGCCAAACCCTATTGCTCTGTGAGGCTCCAGTTTTATTGTTATTGTTACTTTTATTCCTTTCTATTCAGCCCCTCCCCTATTCATATACCTGTCTTTCAATTAAACTACTCCCTGGTTGCTAAGGTAATTTGGATCCTAGCAACCAGAAAAAAATCTATAAATAATAAACAATGAAGACCAATTGCAAATTGTTTAAACTAGAGGTGAGACCCTAGGTCTGTGAGTGACACAATGGCTTTATATTGGCTACAAAGGTAGGAATATTTCTACCCCTGGGCTGGGCCCCCGGGCAAACTGCCACACAGGAACTGGCGGTTAGGAGCTGCCATTCTCTTTGGCTTTAGTATTGAATAGAGAGATCAGTGTCTGATTGTAGAACGAATCACCGTGTCATGAGATTTGTGGAGTCATCAGGAACCGCTATGGGCCCCCCCGGGCCCCCCCTCCCCAGTGTAACCAATCCCAACTGGGCCAGCCTTTCCCCATAACTGAGCCCATTCCCTTTATCAGCTTAGTCGCTCTTCCCTGTACTTTCTCTATTTCATTACTGCCCCCCCTTATATATTTATATATAGTGACCCCCCTTAACTGCCCCCCCCCCCCCCAGTGTAACCAATCCCAACTGGGCCAGCCTTTCCCCATAACTGAGCCCATTCCCTTTATCAGCTTAGTCGCTCTTCCCTGTACTTTCTCTATTTCATTACTGCCCCCCCTTATATATTTATATATAGTGACCCCCCCCTTAACTGCCCCTTCCCCAGTGTAACCAATCCCAACTGGGCCAGCCTTTCCCCATAACTGAGCCCATTCCCTTTATCAGCTTAGTCGCTCTTCCCTGTACTTTCTCTATTTCATTACTGCCCCCCTTATATATTTATATATAGTGACCCCCCCCTTAACTGCCCCCCCCCCCCCCCCAGTGTAACCAATCCCAACTGGGCCAGCCTTTCCCCATAACTGAGCCCATTCCCTTTATCAGCTTAGTCGCTCTTCCCTGTACTTTCTCTATTTCATAACTGCCCCCCCTTATATATTTATATATAGTGACCCCCCCCCTTAACTGCCCCTTCCCCAGTGTAACCAATCCCAACTGGGCCAGCCTTTCCCCATAACTGAGCCCATTCCCTTTATCAGCTTAGTCGCTCTTCCCTGTACTTTCTCTATTTCATTACTGCCCCCCCTTATATATTTATATATAGTAACCCCCCCCCTTAACTGCCCCCCCCCCCCCAGTGTAACCAATCCCAACTGGGCCAGCCTTTCCCCATTACTGAGCCCATTCCCTTTATCAGCTTAGTGGCTCTTCCCTGTACTTTCTCTATTTCATTACTGCCCCCCCCTTATATATTTATATATAGTGACCCCCCCCCTTAACTGCCCCCCCCCCCAGTGTAACCAATCCCAACTGGGCCAGCCTTTCCCCATAACTGAGCCCATTCCCTTTATCAGCTTAGTCGCTCTTCCCTGTACTTTCTCTATTTCATTACTGCCCCCCCTTATATATTTATATATAGTGACCCCCCCTTAACTGCCCCCCCCCAGTGTAACCAATCCCAACTGGGCCAGCCTTTCCCCATAACTGAGCCCATTCCCTTTATCAGCTTAGTCGCTCTTCCCTGTACTTTCTCTATTTCATTACTGCCCCCCCTTATATATTTATATATAGTGCCCCCCCCTTAACTGCCCCTTCCCCAGTGTAACCAATCCCAACTGGGCCAGCCTTTCCCCATAACTGAGCCCTTCAGTTCCCTTTATTAGTTTAGTTGCGTCTCTCTGTACCATAACATCATGATCCCATGAACCAAATAATACAATAACTCACAAGCCGCTTTACTCTGAAAAACTAATGTGCGGGTTTATTTCGGAGAAACAGATAACCGACATTCTATCAATAAATATACAAAAATAAATAATTATGGCATAAAGAACATTAACACTGAGCGAGGCACCGTCCTACGTACAGAAAGGCACAGAAATAAATTAGAAAGAAAGGGGCGGGGCACAATGAGGATGAGGAAGCTCGGGGGGGGGGGGGGAAGAAGGCACTTGGAAATATTAACATGAATCCAAATTATTAGGAACAAATAACTAAATGCCATTAAATGCCAAAGCAAAATATTATAACGGAAAGACGGAAAAACCTCCAGCCATGGCGGGACTACATTTCCCAGCAGCCCCAGCCAGATTAGTTGGCCCAATGGATTCTGGGAGATTTAATTCTGCAGCCAGCAGAGCACCATTGGCCGACTGTGTAAACGAAGCAGGAAATCACTGCCTGGAACTACATTTCCCAGCATCCTCCCACAACCCTTGTTGTATTTCTCTGGGGAGTTCACTGAGGAGTAATCCAAGCAGCTTTGCAATTGGTCTTGATTTTTATATGTATATATATATATATTAGAAAATGACCCCACTGTTGCTAAGGTCAGTAACCCCCGGTAACTAAAAAGCTATACAAAAAGAATGTAAAAGATTGTAAAAAAGAAAGACCAATTGCAAAGTGTTTCCTAAACAGAATATACATTTAATGTTGATATAAATGGGGCGGGGAGGAGCGGGATTGGTCGTTGGCCGCTCCGCCATTGCCGTTCTGGTACCAAGGCTAAAATAAACACAGTATAAAGTCTATAAATACAATAAAAAGGCACCGAGCGACTGTGCCGCTGCCAAGCTGGGAATTTACTGGGAATGTCCTGAAATTTATCACCCCCCCCCCCGGCCAGATGTTTCACATCTCCCGCAGCTCAGGGGGTATCTGGGAGTCCTAAGGGGGGGGGGGGGGGTCCGAGTGTCACTTCATTAATCTCCATAAGTATAAACACAAAGTGCTCTGCCAAGTCCGGGCGAAGGCGCTGCCTTTGGACAGTCCGCGTTTCAGCTCCGCAGCTTCCGGCCAATGAGAAAGCAGCGTCGTTGCTTTAAATTTCTCATCCGCCGGGCGGCTGTCCCTCGCCCATAGCAGCATCGGTCCGTCATGGGGGGAGGTCACGGGGTCCCTCCACTGGCAGTTCATCCTGCCCCCCCTGTGCATTTTAGAAAGTGCAATGAACCCCCATTGAAGCACCACAGGTGGAAGAGTCCATGTGCCTGTCAGCAGGGGGGGGGAAGCCACTATATATAACTATGGCTCCCCGCTGGTTTTACACTTCAAGTATGCTCAGTTTGTGTGGGGGGGTCCGCAGAGGGGGTGGGTCCCTGCCAACGCCAAGGCAATAAAGACGTAGCCTGTTGGTCCTCGGATGGAGGATATTGCCATGGTTACACGTACGGCCGGCTCTCATTGGCCCTCAGATGGGGATGCCCATGGTGCTGGCGTGCTCCTTCAGTCCCAGGATGCTAAATGCGATGCGTTTCTGGTGCCCGGTTTGCCGGATGCCCAGGTGCTTGATGTCGCTGGGGGGGTAGAAACATGGCACTTAGTTACGGAGAAATCAAGGGTTTGTGCCCGGGGTCCCATACGGCTGTGCCCGGGGGGGGTCCCTACGCCTGTGCCCTGGGGGTCCCTACGCCTGTGCCCTGGGGGTCCCTACGCCTGTGCCCGGGGGGTCCCTACGCCTGTGCCCGGGGGGTCCCTACGCCTGTGCCCGGGGGGTCCCTACGCCTGTGCCCGGGGGGTCCCTACGCCTGTGCCCGGGGGTCCCTACGCCTGTGCCCGGGGGTCCCTACGCCTGTGCCCGGGGGGTCCCTACGCCTGTGCCCGGGGGGTCCCTACGCCTGTGCCCGGGGGGTCCCTACGCCTGTGCCCGGGGGGTCCCTACGCCTGTGCCCGGGGGGTCCCTACGCCTGTGCCCGGGGTCCCTACGCCTGTGCCCGGGGGGGTCCCTACGCCTGTGCCCGGGGGGGTCCCTACGCCTGTGCCCGGGGGGGTCCCTACGCCTGTGCCCGGGGGGTCCCTACGCCTGTGCCCGGGGGGTCCCTACGCCTGTGCCCGGGGGTCCCTACGCCTGTGCCCGGGGTCCCTACGCCTGTGCCCGGGGTCCCTACGCCTGTGCCCGGGGGTCCCTACGCCTGTGCCCGGGGGTCCCTACGCCTGTGCCCGGGGGTCCCTACGCCTGTGCCCTGGGGGTCCCTACGCCTGTGCCCGGGGGTCCCTACGCCTGTGCCCACCGCCCCGGACGCATTAGGACACTCACTCTTGGTTCATGAGGATGATCTTATCCATGGAGTTATAGGGGGAAGCCATGAAGAACTCGTTGTACTGCTGCATCTTGATGGACTCCAGCCACTCTGCGATGGTTCTGAATGGCATCCCTTCCGACCCGCTGGTACTGGGCAAGCGAATGGAGATCCTGAGGGGGCAACAAGAGAATATGGGGGTCACTCTTTCATCACTAGAAACTATAAAAGTAGATTCTCCCCTATCCAATCAGAAGCCGGTATTGGAGCAAGGGGCTCGGTCAGTCCCAGTACAACCCCTACCCCACCACCAGGGGGCACTAAAAGAAACTCTTATATCACAAACCTTGGGTCGAAATCAGCCAATGTCTTGAGAGAGTCGGGGGCTCGGATCAGTTTGTCCAGGATGCTGACGATATCGGGGAACTTGGGCCGGCGGTTGCGCTCCTGCTGCCAGCACTGCATCATTAGTTGGTAGATGGCCGACGGGCAGTCCATGGGTGCCGGGAGTCGGAAACCCTCGTTAATGGCCTTCATGACCTGCAAGAGGCAGCGCGGCGTTAGGAACAGTCGGTTCAACCTCTAACATTACAACCCCCCCAGCAGAAACCCGGACGACTACAACCGCTTAGCAAAGTACTAAGTACAGTTCAGCAGGAACGGCCTACTGACAGACCGGACAACCTCCTCACCTCCTGATTGGACATTTCCCAGTAAGGCCGCTCCCCATATGACATCACTTCCCACATGACGATCCCGTAGCTCCACACGTCACTGGCCGAGGTGAACTTCCGGTAAGAGATGGCTTCCGGGGCCGTCCAGCGGATTGGGATCTTGCCCCCCTGCAATTGGAGAGCATATGATCAAAACTCCCTGCTGGCGTACTGGGGGACAATTTGCAATTGGTCTGCATTTTTTATTGGGAATTGCTGCAGCTCCCTGGTTGCTAGGGTCTTCTTAACCTTAGCAACCAGGTAGTAGGTAGCAATAATAACGTTGTAAGATCGCAGAGCAATCGTTTTTTGGTTGCCGGGGTCAGTGACCCCCAATTTAAAAAGCTGGAAAGATGTAGAAGTGGAAGGTGAATAGATAAAAAATGATAACAAATAAACAATGAAGACCAACTGCAAAGTTGCTAGGAATAGGGCATTCTATGACATTAAAAGTGAATCTAAAGGTGAACCCCCCCATTTAAGGGCAGTTTCCCAAAACCCCTTTTTATTACCTTCTACCCCCTGTACTTTCACTGCCACCCAGGGATGGTGGATAGTATAGAAAAGGACTACAGCTCCCAGCATTCTCAGCAACCCCAATGGCCGCCACGGTCAGAACTTACGCTAGTGGTATAAGTGGCCTCGGGGTCATCCTCCAGCACCCGCGAGAGGCCAAAATCCGACACTTTGCACACCAGCTGGCTGTTCACCAGAATATTCCGAGCGGCCAAGTCGCGGTGCACGTAGTTCATCTCGGAGAGATACTTCATCCCGGCGGCAATGCCCCTGAGCATTCCCACCAGCTGAATGGGGCAGAACTCCCCGTCGTTATCCTGTGGGCACAAGGGGGCAGCGGTGAGATGGGGGCACAGTAACTCATGCTGTGAGGCCCAGGCAGGCAGCACAACCAGTCGGTTGAACCAATGGATCTGGGGGGGGGGGTTCTTACCTTTAGGAACTTGTCTAAGGCTCCGTTTTCCATGTGTTCCGTAACGATCATCATTGGTTTGTCTGGGGGGGAGAGAGCACACGTGAGGGGGGGGCAGTCGGGGAGACGCAGGGGGCGGGAGAAAGGGAATGGGAGGAGTTTACTTACATCTGGAGACCACGCCCTCCAGGCGGATAATGTTATGGTGGCAGAACTGTCCCATGATGCTCGCCTCGCTGAGGAAGTCGATGCGCTGCTTCTCCGTGTAACCGGCCTTCAAAGTCTTAATGGCGACCGGGACTTCTTTCTTCCCCGGCAGCTTCAGGATTCCCTTAAACACCTCCCCGAATTCGCCTGCAAAGGAAAACCGTATTCAATCTCCGTTCCGACCGCGCTTTCCTGCAACGCTGTAAAAACGCCTCACGCAAAAGCCTCACCTGCGCCGATGACTTTCTGCCGCGTGATGGAGTTGGGCGAGATCTCGGTGGTGAACTTCAGCACCGCCTTGTTGGGGTCCTCGTACGTGTGGGGGTCCACGTAGGTCTTTAGGGGTTTCAGTTGCTCTGTGGGGGGGGGGAGGGGCGTTAGCGGATAAAGATATTGGCACGAAATGTATTGAAAAATTGGGGGGAAATATATTTACCGGGTTTGGAGAAGTAGATGTCCTCGTCGCTCTGGCGCGTATTGGGGTTCCTGCGGCTGTTGGGGGGCAGAGAGAGAGCGGCAGGGGGTTAGAGACACGCAGAGAGAGACAGACAGACGCAGAGAGAGACAGACAGATGCAGAGAGAGACAGACAGATGCAGAGAGAGACAGACAGACGCAGAGAGAGACAGACAGACGCAGAGAGAGACAGACAGACGCAGAGAGAGACAGACAGACGCAGAGAGAGAGAGAGAGACAGACAGACGCAGAGAGAGACAGACAGACAGACGCAGAGAGAGACAGACAGACGCAGAGAGAGACAGACAGACGCAGAGAGAGACAGACAGACGCAGAGAGAGAGAGACAGACGCAGAGAGAGAGAGACAGACGCAGAGAGAGAGAGACAGACAGACGCAGAAAGAGAGAGACAGACAGACGCAGAAAGAGAGAGACAGACAGACGCAGAAAGAGAGAGACAGACAGACGCAGAGAGAGAGAGACAGACAGACGCAGAGAGAGAGAGACAGACAGACGCAGAGAGAGAGAGACAGACAGACGCAGAGAGAGACAGTCAGACGCAGAGAGAGACAGACAGACGCAGAGAGAGACAGACAGACGCAGAGAGAGACAGACAGACGCAGAGAGAGACAGACAGACGCAGAGAGAGACAGACAGACTCAGAGAGAGACAGACAGACGCAGAGAGAGACAGACAGACGCAGAGAGAGACAGACAGACGCAGAAAGAGAGAGACAGACAGACGCAGAAAGAGAGAGACAGACAGACGCAGAAAGAGAGAGACAGACAGACGCAGAGAGAGAGAGACAGACAGACGCAGAGAGAGAGAGACAGACAGACGCAGAGAGAGAGAGACAGACAGACGCAGAGAGAGAGAGACAGACAGACGCAGAGAGAGACAGTCAGAAGCAGAGAGAGACAGACAGACGCAGAGAGAGACAGACAGACGCAGAGAGAGACAGACAGACGCAGAGAGAGACAGACAGACGCAGAGAGAGACAGACAGACGCAGAGAGAGACAGACAGACGCAGAGAGAGACAGACAGACGCAGAGAGAGACAGACAGACGCAGAGAGAGACAGACAGACGCAGAGAGAGACAGACAGACGCAGAGAGAGACAGACAGACGCAGAGAGAGACAGACAGACGCAGAGAGAGGCAGACAGACGCAGAGAGAGACAGACAGACGCAGAGAGAGACAGACAGACGCAGAGAGAGACAGACAGACGCAGAGAGAGACAGACAGACGCAGAGAGAGACAGACAGACGCAGAGAGAGACAGACAGACGCAGAGAGAGACAGACAGACGCAGAGAGAGACAGACAGACGCAGAGAGAGACAGACAGGGACGGTACCTTCTGTGCATGAAGATGATGACGGCCACGAAGACGACGATTAACAAGGAGCCGGCGATGGCGCCACCGATGACTGCGGCGTTATTGGAGTTTTCCTCACCTGCGCCGAGAGAAATGGCGTCAACGACTGGCAAACATTAAACAGCCGGGGGCGTTACTACGTGTCATAAAGGGAGGAGCATCTACAGCCGGGGGGCCCTGGAGTCTCACCCTGAGGGCCCCCCCATAGGCTAATGGTCTGACCGTCGTTACTCACCGAGCAGAGTATCGAACTCGTAGTCTTTGCTGTAAATCCCGACTCCCTCCTGCGTCAGCGTCTGCACCCGGACGACATAGGTGGTTCCCGGCGCAAGTTTCACGAGCGTGACGGCATTGCCCTCGCACCGCTGCACCGAGTAACTGTTGCCGTCGTGCTGCAACCAGAACAGAATATGCATTAGCCAATCAGGGGGGCTCATTGTGCACAGTGCCACCTCCCACGGGAAACAGATCCGTGCTCTACTACTCTTACAACTTACCTTCTTGCTATAGGTGACTTCGTACTTCCATACGCGGCTCTGCTGCCGGGCCGGCACTGACCAGGACAGGCCGAGGGAGTTGGTCCCCTGGTTCTCCAGGATTACGGAGGTGACTTTGGGGGGTTCTGCAGAACAAATAAGCGTAAGCTCTTGCACAGGGGACCGGGCCCAACACACAAACAGGACCGGTCCAGCGCCCAATTCCTTACCAGTCTGGTTCAAGCTGATCCGTAGAGCTGCGTAGCTGCGACTGGAGCCGGAAGCAGAAACGCCATTCCGCGCCTCGACGGTGAAGGAGTAGTTGAGATGAGGCTCCAGGTCCATGATGGAGATGGTGGTGCCTTTCAGGTCCCGGGGGGTCTCGGAGTAACGGATATTGTCGCAGGGAACGCAGTCGCCAGTCTCCGGGGGGCATTTCTCGCACGTCACCGTGTAGGTGATGTCACTGCGGCCCCCGGAGTTGCTGGGGGGCAACCAGCGCAGCACCACCTTGGAGCCCATGTCAACAGCCGTGAAGTCACGGGGGGCAGATGGGAAACCTGGGGGAGAATCGTGAGTCAGACCCAGTTCTACTACAAACCCAATTAAGTACAAGCTGCCCCAGTCCCAAACTACCCCCCCCCCACGGGGGAGATGGAATTCCCCATTACTTACTGGTGCAGGGGGCAGAGTTGGAGTCAGAGGTGGCACGGAAGAACCCATCATTGCAAGGGCAGAAAGTAGCGGCCTGACTGGTCGGTTCTGTATGATCCGGGCAGGGCAGGCAGGGTCCGTTGGAGGTTTCCGACTTAAAGAATCCTGGCTTGCAAGCTGTGGAAGGAAAAAGGGCAACTGAGTGAGCCAATCATCGACAGGAGCTGCCATACTGATTACAGGAGCTGCCATACTGATTATAGAAGCTGCCATACTGATTACAGAAGCTGCCATACTGATTATAGAAGCTGCCATACTGATTACAGAAGCTGCCATACTGATACAGGAGCTGCCACACTGATACAGGAGCTGCCATACTGATTACAGAAGCTGCCACACTGATACAGGAGCTGCCACACTGATTACAGAAGCTGCCATACTGATACAGGAACTGCCATACTGATTACAGGGGACTAACTGTACCCAAATTATAACCAACCCCTAATTCTCAGTGTTGGGGACCCTCGCTGGGGCAGAATGGGGACCCTCGCTGGGGCAGAATGGGGACCCTCGCTGGGGCAGAATGGGGACCCTCGCCGGGGCAGAATGGGGACCCTCGCCGGGGCAGAATGGGGACCCTCGCCGGGTCAGAATGGGGACCCTCGCCGGGGCAGAATGGGGACCCTCGCCGGGGCAGAATGGGGACCCTCGCTGGGGCGGAAGAGCACAGAGCGCTCGTTGTCTGGATCCATTTATGTGTTGGTTTTACAGCGCCAGGCTCCCTTATTACTGGATTTAATAGGAGCCGAGGTGGGGGCTGGGGAACCCCAGGAGGGAGCAAAGTTAACCCCTTTCCCCACTTTGCCATAGCCCCCCCCCCAGGCAAATAAGCCCCTTATCCAATCAGCAGCTGTTTTTATGCTGCAAGGCTCTTCCCTGAGGATGATGGGAATTGTACTTCCCATAGGGTGCTCACCCCCCCCCCCCCCCAATACAGAGTTGTGTCATTAAACAGAGCAACTAAAAGCCACAGAAGCCACAGGGGTATCCGGTTCTACAGATACTGTCGCCTCTCTGGGTAGAACAGTCCGTTCCTGCTTAACCGGTTCCTCTGCTTGTGATGGGGAAATTTACCAACTCTAGAACCGAGGGGGGAACCGGGGGGCCCTCTGGGGAACAATGCAGCAAAGAGAGAGACCCTGGGGTCCCACTGAGCCAAACCGGACCACCAAAACTAGGAGATTGGCCACTAAATCAAATGGGCTGCAATAAAGGAGCAGCTTGTTTAACCCTTGTATTTACATTGCCCCATGGGGCATCAAAGGGAAGAGCTGATGTGGCCCTTCCTTGTATGGGGGTGGGGGGGCATTTCCATCTCTAAAGCTCAGTGGGGGTCCCGGCCGGCCCACAGGGAAAGGCACCTATTGTCAGACTCACCGGCCCGCACTCCTGTGTATTCAGCACATTCTTTCATGTTGGAGGTGGGACACAGGTGACTTGCGCAGAGACAAAAGGGGCAACTTGGGGCAAGATCAGGGGATTAAGGGCAAAACAAAAGGAGAAATACCACTTTAAGCAGTGGGGGGTGCAGCGGGGGGGGGCACAATAAGCCAAGTTTGTCAGAACGTTCCAAAGCTGCGGGGGGTAAACAATAAGCACCCAGAATTACAACTTAATCCCCTTATTCACAGGCAGCGGCGAGAGGTGCCCCTGGGAAGGTGGCGGGGGGGCCCCATTCCCTGCCGGGGGGGGGGGCACTGGATAAGATAAAGGCAAAGCGAGAGAATAGGTGGGGAGTGTTTGCCGAGCTCAATATTCTCTATTTCCTCTGACCTTAACATGGGATTTCTCTATAATTAAAGGGGATTGGGCGGCTAATCCCCCCCCCCCCCCCCCCCGCGCCTCAGAAACTCCTATTTGCCCTGGGGTCAGGGGTAACGCTTATCTGCCCCTAACCAGAAAGGTAACTCATAATCCACTGGCTACACCACAAGCAATGGCTGCTGCTTCCATGTTGGCCCCGGGGGGCCCCGGCACAAGTGCCCCAAGAGCCCCCCCCCCCACCGGCTGCTTATCTGATTGGCCGCCTCTGCCCAAACACAAACCCCGCACTTTCCCAGGGCAGATTAATGAAAGGTCAAAAGCAACTCTTGACCTGACAAGTCGGCAGCGAGGGATGGAGTGGTCTGCGCCCCCCAGACTGAGTGTCAGCCTTTGTGCCGGGATGAATGGGCCACGGCACAAAAGGGAAATGCTGCAGGGGGGGGGGTGGGAATGGAACAAGGGGGGGCTCTGAGCATCTGCCTGCACTAGGAAGCCCCCCCTTGGCCCCCCCAGGAAGAGGCACAAGTGGAAATGCGATCATTACCATTTCCATGCACATCAGCGGCCAAATGGCCAATGATTTAATTTGGAGAAATTAAATTCAGCCCCCCCCCCCCGGTTGCATTGGAACAAATGCTGGAGGCTTCGCACCCCGAGGGGCCCCCACGCACGGGCGGCAGTGAGAGATAATGAATATTAAGGGCAGAGCGAGAGGCTGCTGATTAGTAGGGAGAGCGGAGCTGCCATGGCTCTTACAAAGGGGACAATGGGCCGATCTATTGTGCGCCAACGGCGGGGGAGTTCCTGGGCAACCTTTGTGCCAGTCTTGTCTGCCCTGGCGGCAGATGGACATTTGAATTTTTTTCATCTCCTTGGGGGGGGCCATAGGCTGCTGTCGCTATAGCAACGGTGACTGATCTGAAAACAAGATTCTTGAGGGACCTCATAGCTGCTTCTGTGTGATGCCCCCCAGGCCCCCATTCCTTCACACCTGCCCCCGAAATGCTCCCCTGAGTCACCAACACTGCCCCGTCTCTACTACCCACACCAACTGCCACCACTGCTCTGTCTCTACTACCCACACCAACTGCCAACACTGCTCTGTCTCTACTACCCACACCAACTGCCACCACTGCTCTGTCTCTTCTACCCACACCAACTGCCAACACGGCCCTGTCTCTACTACCCACACCCACTGCCCTGTCTCTACTACCCACACCAACTGCCACCACTGCTCTGTCTCTACTACCCACACCAACTGCCAACACTGCTCTGTCTCTACTACCCACACCAACTGCCACCACTGCTCTGTCTCTTCTACCCACACCAACTGCCAACACGGCCCTGTCTCTACTACCCACACCCACTGCCCTGTCTCTACTACCCACACCCACTGCCCTGTCTCTACTACCCACACCAACTGCCACCACTGCTCTGTCTCTTCTACCCACACCAACTGCCACCACTGCTCTGTCTCTACTACCCACACCAACTGCCACCACTGCTCTGTCTCTACTACCCACACCAACTGCCACCACTGCTCCGTCTCTACTACCCACACCAACTGCCACCACTGCCCCGTCTCTACTACCCACACCAACTGCCACCACTGCTCTGTCTCTACTACCCACACCAACTGCCACCACTGCCCCGTCTCTACTACCCACACCAACTGCCACCACTGCTCCGTCTCTACTACCCACACCAACTGCCACCACTGCTCTGTCTCTACTACCCACACCAACTGCCCACCACTGCTCCGTCTCTACTACCACACCAACGCCACCACTGCTCGTCTCTCTACCACACCAACTGCCACCACTGCTCTGTCTCTACTACCCACACCAACTGCCACCACTGCTCTGTCTCTACTACCCACACCAACTGCCACCACTGCTCCGTCTCTACTACCCACACCAACTGCCAACACTGCCCCATCTCTACTACCCACACCAACTGCCAACACTGCCCCATCTCTACTACCCACACCAACTGCCAACACTGCCCTGTCTCTACTACCCACACCAACTGCCACCACTGCTCCGTCTCTACTACCCACACCAACTGCCAACACTGCCCGTCCCTACTACCCACACTAACTGCCAACACTGCCCGTCCCTACTACTTGTTGGCCATACTGCTGGGCCCCAGTGCCGCCGGCGGTGTAGTAGTTACAAGGCCCCATCACCAAATCGTCTCCTTTTGACAGCAAATAACTCTGCGCTCATTTGGGAAAATTCAATGTGGAATTTAAACTGCTTCTTTCCGGAACAAAGGGTTCGGCAGATGCCGCTCATTCTTCCCAGCGATTCCGGTTTCACCACAATAAAAACACTGAGAGAGACGGCTGCTCCCATTGGCTGAGCCCTCGGCCTGTCTCGGGGCGCTGGGAGTTGTACCTGACAGGGTGCAGTGTCTCTATGGGAGCTGAGCAGAGATACATTGGTACATATGCTGCCCCCCCTTTGGTACATACGCTGCCCCCCCCATTGGTACATACACTGCCCCCCCTTTGGTACATACACTGCCCCCCCCCATTGGTACATACACTGCCCCCCCCCATTGGTACATACGCTGCCCCCCCCATTGGTACATACGCTGCCCCCCCCATTGGCACATACACTGCCCCCCCCCATTGGCACATACACTGCCCCCCCCCCATTGGTACATACACTGCCCCCCCCCATTGGTACATACGCTGCCCCCCCCCCCATTGGTACATACACTGCCCCCCCCATTGGTACATACACTGCCCCCCACCCCCCCATTGGTACATACGCTGCCCCCCCATGGTAATACGCTGCCCCCCATTGGTACATACACTGCCCCCCCCCCATTGGTACATACACTGCTCTACAGCAGCCCCAGAGGTGTGTGAGTTCCCCCCCCCCCATACAAACAAAGATAAATTATTTCTTCCCTTTTTTAAACCCCCTGCTGCTAAATACAAGGATTTACCCCCCCCCTCCCAGGAATCCCCACCTTGCCCACAGGCACAGACAGCAAGGTGGTCTCACAAGCCGCTTGTGTCCAGAATGCAAACACCCTTTCCCCTGAGGGTCCGACTTACCCCTCTCCCCCCCCCTCACTCTGACCTCTGCCCCCAATTTGTTCTACAGAAAACTAACTTTCCTTTTAATATTATCTAGAAAGGAAGAGGAATGGAACCAACTCCGACCCGGGGATTAATGAGAGAGAGAATATCCGGCTGCTGCCGAGTCACATGACTTTATGTCTAATAAACTCCCCCCAAAAGCCTCTTAACTTCCCCTTTATTCTGCCTTTGCCCTTTCCTTCCAACTGTCACCTAAACCCGTAATCCTTCTACTCAAAAATAGTAACAGGGAGTCTGGTTAAACCCAAAATTAGGCCTCTCCTCTATTAAATAAACTTAATGATACCCAACAGCACCACATAAAGAACAGAACATTGTTCCAAAGTTTATATTAGGAACCTGCCCAGTAATACCAGTCCCTATATATTAGGTACCTACCTAGTGCTACCAACCCCTATTTCTGTAGGGAAATGAGAGCAGGGCAGGCAGTAACCCTTCCAACACTTTCCCCTGTCTCTGCCCCTATATATTAGGTACCTACCTAGTGCTACCAACCCCTATTTCTGTAGGAAAATGAGAGCAGGGCAGGCAGTAACCCTTCCAACACTTTCCCCTGTCTCTGCCCCTATATATTAGGTACCTACCTAGTGCTACCAACCCCTATTTCTGTAGGGAAATGAGAGCAGGGCAGGCAGTAACCCTTCCAACACTTTCCCCTGTCTCTGCCCCTATATATTAGGTACCTACCTAGTGCTACCAACCCCTATTTCTGTAGGGAAATGAGAGCAGGGCAGGCAGTAACCCTTCCAACACTTTCCCCTGTCTCTGCCCCTATATATTAGGTACCTACCTAGTGCTACCAACCCCTATTTCTGTAGGGAAATGAGAGCAGCGCAGGCAGTAACCCTTCCAACACTTTCCCCTGTCTCTGCCCCTATATATTAGGTACCTACCTAGTGCTACCAACCCCTATTTCTGTAGGGAAATGAGAGCAGGGCAGGCAGTAACCCTTCCAACACTTTTCCCCTGTCTCTGCCCCTATATATTAGGTACCTACCTAGTGCTACCAAACCCCTATTTCTGTAGGGAAATGAGAGCAGGGCAGGCAGTAACCCTTCCAACACTTTCCCCTGTCTCTGCCCCTATATATTAGGTACCTACCTAGTGCTACCAACCCCTATTTCTGTAGGGAAATGAGAGCAGGGCAGGCAGTAACCCTTCCAACACTTTCCCCTGTCTCCTGCCCCTATATATAGGTACCTACCTAGTTGCTACCAACCCCTATTTCTGTAGGGAAATGAGAGCAGGGCATGGCAGTAACCCTTCCAACACTTTCCCTGTCTCTGCCCCTATATATTAGGTACCTACCTAGTGCTACCAACCCCTATTTCTGTAGGGGAATGAGAGCAGGGCAGGCAGTAACCCTTCCAACACTTTTCCCTGTCTCTGCCCCTATATATTAGGTACCTACCTAGTGCTACCAACCCCTATTTCTGTAGGGAAATGAGAGCAGGGCAGGCAGTAACCCTTCCAACACTTTCCCCTGTCTCTGCCCCTATATATTAGGTACCTACCTAGTGCTACCAACCCCTATTTCTGTAGGGAAATGAGAGCAGGGCAGGCAGTAACCCTTCTAACTGCCAACATCAGGCTAATATTTAGCTTTAAGGTTAACTTTCCCTTTTGGGGTGAAGTGGAATTTTGGCTTGTATTTCAGGGACAGCAGACAGTGAGCAGTCATCAAGGTCAGTTATTCCCAGACCCCCGGGACCCCCCCAGGAGGCGCAGCCCCCGCTCACAGCTGGAGGGGCACATTTATGTCTGGTTCCCATAAGAGAACAAGCAGCCTGTTGATTCCGGGCCAAGCTATGGTTTTATGGCCGTTCCTACCTATGGGAGCAGGGATGAAGGTGCAGTTTTACAGCCCAAATGAATGGTTGGGGGAATGAGTAACGCGGATTCCTGGCCGGTCCCTACTTGCCACAATACGAGCCCATAAAGTGCAGTCAGTTCCGGCAATCAGCGCTCCAATCTAATTAAATCACCCCCCTTCATTGTTTCAGCCATGTTTGCCCCTGGAAGGGTCTGTAGGATGTTAATATATAGGGGGAATAAGCCACCTGCTGCCCCCCAGCCCTTCTATCTCCCAGCTTAGTCACAGGCCTCACCGGGCAGCAGTGCTGTAAAGACAAATGTGTCGCTGCAAAAGGAATTCACCTTTCTTCCAGTTTATTCTCTCGGCTCCCTGTGCGGCGCGGCCTTAAATCAACATTTATTCAGTAAAGGCTCGTTGCTAAATGCCCCATGTGCGGGGCAGGTGAGCGCCGTAAGCAAACAGAGAATTCCTGCGCCGTTCTAGCGTGACGCGGGCAGAACAAAGTGTGCGAGCGAAACCGGGCGTATATAGAGATTTATCATTCGCTCACCCTTCCTGGGGCACATAATAGGCCAGGGGTAGTTTATAGGGCAGGGGTAGTTTACAGGGCAGGGGTAGTTTACAGGGCAGGGGTAGTTTATAGGGCAGGGGTAGTTTACAGGACAGGGGTAGTTTACAGGGCAGGGGTAGTTTACAGGGCAGGGCAGAACCTTGGCCCAATAGTGACCTTGGGAATATCCCACATACGGATAGAGGTACATGTACAGCACTGCTGCCTGGAGATACCCTCGGCAGGTCCGACTAGGAGAAGGGGAAACCAAACCACTGATACACGGGAGGGGGCAGCTTTCTGGGCACCGTGCCCGCTCCTGGCCTGACAGCACCAGATGGGCTTTTCCCGCAGGGTCCCCACCGGCAGCGGATCATCCGGTACAAATTCCATCATATCCACATCGGATATCCCACACAATTCAGCCTTTCCTGTTTGCTGCGCATTCTTCCTGCTCTTACGCAGCACAAAAGCCGCAGGATCCAGTCAGGACCCACTCAGCGTGGCACCGGCCTATGTGGCATTTAGGGCAAGATCAGCCAAGTGGTTCAGTATATCTGTTGCATTGGGGCAGGGAGTGACGTCACAATTGGGGCAAGAGCAGGGGATACCCTGTGGGAAGGCAGAAATGCCAGTCGCTGTGGGTAGGAGGAGGTTACCCGTCCCTGCCAGTCCCTCCCAGTTCCCACGGTCTCGCCGGCTAAATAATGTGGCACCCAGATCACCTGTTTGGCCCTGAATCACTTCCTGGCAGACAGGACTGGCAGCTTCTTGTACATATGATTTACATCTCTTGCACCTACTGTGCCCAACAATGGCCAATACACCATGCTGGGGGGGGACTGGCAGGGACGGGTAAGGGACGGCCACTAAGGCTTGGCCGGGGGTGACACTAAGGCCTGGCCGGGGGTGACACTAAGCCTAGGCCGGGGGTGACACTAAGCCTAGGCCGGGGGTGACACTAAGCCTAGGCCGGGGGTACACTAAGGCTTGGCCGGGGGTGACACTAAGCCTAGGCCGGGGGTGACACTAAGGCTTGGCCGGGGGTGACACTAAGGCTTGGCCGGGGGTGACACTAAGGCTTGGCCGGGGGTGACACTAAGGCTTGGCCGGGGGTGACACTAAGGCTTGGCCGGGGGGTGACACTAAGGCTTGGCCGGGGGTGACACTAAGCCTAGGCCGGGGGTGACACTAAGCCTAGGCCGGGGGTGACACTAAGGCTTGGCCGGGGGTGACACTAAGGCTTGGCCGGGGGTGACACTAAGGCTTGGCCGGGGGTGACACTAAGGCTTGGCCGGGGGTGACCGGTTGGGCAGAGCAGAGAGATGAAGCCACAATCACTAACCAGGCACTAATGGAAGCAGAGGGCTACTGACTTACAGTGAACACAAACTGTTGCCATGAACAGAGACCCTAGCAACCAGATGCAATTTTTTTTTTCTAACAGTACAGGCTTATTTAACCCATTCACTCCTGGGGGGGCCACTTGTAACAGACTAGTGAAGCAGGGAATACAGGGTCCCTCGGGGGGTGGGGGGGCTGACGGCGCTGGCCAGAATACAGATGACAAATAACATTGGTTCCAAAATAACCAGCAAGCAGTTTCCCAGAACCCCGGGGTCAGCTCCCTGCGGGCAGTGCCAGCACGTACGGGGCACAGGGGATCCTCCCGGGGGGGGGCTCTCTTTATTTAGAGACAAGGAGGGAGGGGGGCTGCTGGGGGGGTATTTGTTTGCAGTGGGGGGGGATTAGGGATCGGAAGCCAATGACACCCCGGGCACCACCTGGCCAAGGTCAAATAACCTCATTTCATTCACCCCAGAGATGAAACGGCCTGAGATTAGGCTCCGCCTCCTTTATAAACAGGCGCCTCTCGGGGAAAGGGTCCAAACTGCACAAAAACCAGGGATGTCTAAAGGGAAAGTTCAACTGCCATTTACCGACTGTACCCTGCGTGTGGCGCTGTGTCTGCTACTGCAAGAGCTTATGGGTTGGGAGTTACAGTTGCACTAGAGCAGTAGTGCTATTTATATGTAACTATAGATTAGTTCCCCTTTAACCTCCAGCCCCCACTCACCTTATCTTTCCTATTGGGGGCATTAAATCCCTTTATAGAGCAGAAAAGCCTCTTTATCAGTCAGAATCAGGTCGTTGGGGCAGTAACAACTGCCCCCCCCCAGTGCTAAATTCCTGTGTCTTTTTACACCTCTGCTTGGGGGGGGGGGGGGGGGAGTCATTAAGGGTAAAAGCCACTCATTCCGCACATACCTCCCTCCTGCTCTCACAGGCTCAGGGTTAAGGACACCTGCGGGGCCCCTCCTGCCTCTGTCTGCCCCCCCCCCCCCCAACTCCTGCCCTGGATGGGGCATTTGACCCCCTGTTTCTATTCTGGGGGGGAATCCAGACAGGGAATCTGGATCTAATCAAACAATCATTACGGCTTCTGAAGAAGAGGGGCATAAATCTGCCGCCATGTGGGGGAGGCCAGACAAGGGCCCTTTGTTAGTGGCTTCTCCTCTCCTGAGCGCCCCCCCCTGGCACTGCCATATAAAGGTGCTTGCCCACACGGGAGTTGTAACTGCCCCGGCACACAAGCCCCAGCCGTAGGGGAGAGGGCTACTGACTGGGCACAATAAATGATACCTATGGCCATTAAAGGGGAAGCTAACCCTCACATACACATGGAAATCCCTGATGGTAGAAAGGAGAAACCAGAAACAGACTCGGGCAAGAGATGAAAGTAATCCCATAATCCTGAGTGATCAGTGACAGGGGGCACGGGGCCATTACCCCTCACTGCACACCTACCCCCCCCCCCCAGTGTTTAACTTGTAGCAGATCTGTGTCAGAATCCTGTCCCAAGGAAACCCAACACCTCAGGGATTAACCCTTACATCTACCTACAAACACCCTGGGCTAGCAGTAGCCACCCTGAGGCCCGGTCTGGCACCTTTGGGCACATATAAAACCCCCAAGCTGTGCGGTTAATTGGCAGTTCGTTAAAATGCCTGCTGCGTGGCTACATAGAATCCAGTACAGCCTGCAGCATCCATTCATCTGCAGCCCTGCCGGATCTACATCTAACCCAATATCAGTTTAAGAACTGGGGGCTTCTAATCCCGGCCTAAAGACGGTAGCCCCAAGATAGCCCAGGATTGCACTAAGCACCGCAGCCTAGTCCTTCAGCTGGCCTATTGAGTCAGGAGCAATTTAGATTTTTGCACCTCTGCCCATTTGAACAAACGATAGAAGTTAAGGGACTTGTGTCTTTTATCAACTTCATCTACCCTGTCCCTGAATTCTCTCTCGCACCCGGGACCGACCCGACCCCCCCATAACCAGCAGTTTAGTGGTTGGGAATCTGCAGTAAAACATAATTGGGCGCCCAAAGGTTCAGCTCCACGTAGAGCCCAGGGCACCTATAGCTGCGAGTTGGTTTCAGCGCACACCCTCCTGCATTCCATAGACCTGCTGTAAACTGGGAGTTGGCCCCATCGCTGGGGGGGGGGACAGGTCTGGGAACAGTGACAGTTATTGTTCTGCAGGGAGAATTACAATCCCGGGCAATGCTCGGCCATATATAATAGTGACTGTGCCCAGGGGCCAACCCTGGGGCCCCCCAGCAACAACAAGTATTGGGAAACCAAGCCCCCCCCCCTGGGGGGAGCTGAAAGGAAATCTGCCCACCGTGCAATTACAGAGCTGCCAGACAGCGCAGTCCCTGCTGACTAAGCCCCGACGCATTCCACCCCAAGTGCCACCCTATTGGCCAATGTGCTGACACGCTCCACTAGCCGCCGGCTCTGAATGGGACTAAATGTCATTGTCCACATGAATGAACCACAAGGCCAATGCCTGGGCGGGATCAGCGAGGGGGGGGGGGGGGGCGTTATGACGGCTTCTAACTCTTAGTATGATGTAGACAGTAATATTCCAATACAATTTGCAATTGGTCTTCATTTTTTATTATTTGTAGTTTTTCAGTTATTTCATTTTCAGTTCAGCAGCTATTTGGTTGCTAGAGTTTAAATTACCATAGCAACCAGGGAGAGAGACTGAAATAGGAATAGGAGAGGGGCTGAATAGAAAGATAAGGAATAAAAAGTAACAATAATAATAAAACTGGAGCCTCACAGAGCAATAGAGTTTGGCTGCCGGGGTCAGTGACCCCCATTTGAAAGCTGCAAAGAGACAGAAGAAGGGAAATAATTCAAAAACTATAAGAAATAATGAAGACCAATTGCAAAGTTGCTAGGAATAGGCCATTCTATAACAATAGTTGAATGTAGAGCCAAACCCTACTGCAATGGCTGCTGGGAAACATCCCAGGCCGGACTTACCTTGGCAGGTGTCTCCGACTTTCTCATAGCCAGGTTGGCACAGACAGTGCCCGATGGGTACCAGCCACTCCCCGTCAGTGTTGCAGTGCATTGTGGGAACCTCTCCAGTGGCCGACACGGCGTTATTCACACATTGGCCCGACACCTTTGCCAAAGACTGGGAGTCGGTACCAGCGACTGTCTCTGGGAACTGCGCCATCCCCTGCACCACCGACGGGCATTTCTTGTAGTAAATGCGCACAGAGAGCAGCGCCACGCAGGCCCCGATGTCTTGGAAGGCCAGGTAGAAGCCTTTGCGACTCAGCGGCCCCACCGAGCGCACTTCCACATTGACTTTAACGTTGCGCGACGCGAAGTCGGCCTGAACCGTGATCTCATCGGGGGCGATCGTGTCGATCTTGCGGAACTGGCGCTTCTGGAAGTTGGTCCCGTAATCGATGTCGGACTCCAGGGAGTAGAGGTTGAAGGTTTCCTTACAGGTGCCGGAGCCCCCGGGGAAGCTGTTACAGTCCCGCACCGTGAACTTCAGCTCCACAAAGATGCGCTGCGCTTCGCTCCGGTAGATCCAATTGGTGCGCAGCCAGTTGTCCTGCTCCCCCTCCTGCACGTTACACACCGAGTAGATGTAGATCATACTGCCGTTCATTACGTTCTGCAGCAGGTCCCACTGTCGCACAAAAACGCAGGTTTAATAAATATGAGAAAAATCAGCAGCAAAATGTAAAATATGCAGCCTCATTAGTACATAGGAACTGCGCCATTGTCACAATTACACCTATAGGCTCATTAGTACATAGGAACTGCGCCATTGTCACAATTACACCTATAGGCTCATTAGTACATAGGAACTGCGCCATTGTCACAATTACACCTATAGGCTCATTAGTACATAGGAACTGCGCCATTGTCACAATTACACCTATAGGCTCATTAGTACATAGGAACTGCGCCATTGTCACAATTACACCTATAGGCTCATTAGTACATAGGAACTGCGCCTTAGTCACAATTACACCTATAGGCTCATTAGTACATAGGAACTGCGCCATTGTCACAATTACACCTATAGGCTCATTAGTACATTGGAACTGCGCCAATATCACAATTACACCTATAGGCTCATTAGTACATTGGAACTGCGCCAATATCACAATTAAACCTATAGGCTCATTAGTACATAGGAACTGCGCCATTGTCACAATTACACCTATAGGCTCATTAGTACATTGGAACTGCGCCAATATCACAATTAAACCTATAGGCTCATTAGTACATAGGAACTGCGCCATTGTCACAATTACACCTATAGGCTCATTAGTACATTGGAACTGCGCCAATATCACAATTACACCTATAGGCTCATTAGTACATAGGAACTGCGCCATTGTCACAATTACACCTATAGGCTCATTAGTACATAGGAACTGCGCCATTGTCACAATTACACCTATAGGCTCATTAGTACATTGGAACTGCACCAATATCACAATTACACCTATAGGCTCATTAGTACATTGGAACTGCGCCAATATCACAATTAAACCTATAGGCTCATTAGTACATAGGAACTGCGCCATTGTCACAATTACACCTATAGGCTCATTAGTACATTGGAACTGCGCCAATATCACAATTACACCTATAGGCTCATTAGTACATAGGAACTGCGCCATTGTCACAATTACACCTATAGGCTCATTAGTACATAGGAACTGCGCCATTGTCACAATTACACCTATAGGCTCATTAGTACATAGGAACTGCGCCATTGTCACAATTACACCTATAGGCTCATTAGTACATAGGAACTGCGCCGATGTCACAATTACACCTATAGGCTCATTAGTACATAGGAACTGCGCCGATGTCACAATTACACCTATAGGCACATTAGTACATAGGAACTGCGCCATAGTCACAATTAAACCTATAGGCTCATTAGTACATAGGAACTGCGCCATTGTCACAATTACACCTATAGGCTCATTAGTACATAGGAACTGCGCCATTGTCACAATTACACCTATAGGCTCATTAGTACATAGGAACTGCGCCGATGTCACAATTACACCTATAGGCTCATTAGTACATAGGAACTGCGCCGATGTCACAATTACACCTATAGGCACATTAGTACATAGGAACTGCGCCATTGTCACAATTACACCTATAGGCTCATTAGTACATAGAAACTGCGCCGATGTCACAATTACACCTATAGGCTCATTAGTACATAGGAACTGCGCCAATATCACAATTACACCTATAGGCTCATTAGTACATAGGAACTGCGCCCATGTCACAACTGTTTCCCTTGTACAGTTAATTGTAACTAGGGAAGGCCCCCCAGGGGGGGTTGTACAAACATGGTTTCTCTGCACTTACCCCTTTGCCATATGGATGGGTGAGCCAGCCCAGTTCTCCTTGAGTCTTCTCGAAATCCAGCAGAACCACTGTGAGAGAGAGAGGGGGGGCACGTTACCATGGCATTTACTCATTAGCGGGTATACTGTCAGTACTGGTTATTTATACATGGAACATCCCAGAACAGTGCGGTGATGGCAGAAACAGTAGATAGCTTCCAGTAAGGGTCAGATGCCTCTTTGGGGCAAGTGGGAATAAATACAGCCAATGGCGGCCTATGATTGTAACTGAAAATATATATACAATATCATACATATTATATAGTGAATAAAGTGCCCCCCTATTGTAACATGTAGGGATATTATAAGCCCCCGAGGAGTTCCTTATAATATATAGTGAATAAAGTGCCCCCTATTGTAACATATAGGGATATTATAAGCCCCCGAGGAGTTCCTTATAATATATAGTGAATAAAGTGCCCCCTATTGTAACATATAGGGATATTATAAGCCCCCGAGGAGTTCCTTATAATATATAGTGAATAAAGTGCCCCCTATTGTAACATATAGGGATATTATAAGCCCCCGAGGAGTTCCTTATACTATATAGTGAATAAAGTGCCCCCTATTGTAACATATAGGGATATTATAAGCCCCCGAGGAGTTCCTTATAATATATAGTGAATAAAGTGCCCCCTATTGTAACATATAGGGATATTATAAGCCCCCGAGGAGTTCCTTATAATATATAGTGAATAAAGTGCCCCCTATTGTAACATATAGGGATATTATAAGCCCCCGAGGAGTTCCTTATAATATATAGTGAATAAAGTGCCCCCTATTGTAACATATAAGGATATTATAAGCCCCCGAGGGGTTCCTTATAATATATAGTGAATAAAGTGCCCCCTATTGTAACATATAAGGATATTATAAGCCCCCGAGGAGTTCCTTATAATATATAGTGAATAAAGTGCCCCCTATTGTAACATATAAGGATATTATAAGCCCCCGAGGAGTTCCTTATAATATATAGTGAATAAAGTGCCCCCTATTGTAACATATAGGGATATTATAAGTCCCAGAGAGGACTCTGTGGCCAGGGAAGGTGCCAGCGTTGCACTGTGTGACTAGCAGAAGATTCCTACACAAGCCCGGGCAGCTCCCGCATATTTCCATGGGCTGCAGTAGGTCAGGGAGTGGGGCAGGAATGCCGCAGCACGTGGGGCGCACGTAGGTTTCGGGGATTTAGTAGAATGATCTCATACAGGCGTGGGAGGCTTTACAGATCCAAATCATATTATATTTCATTTATATTTCATTCTGCGCACGTAGAGAATGGGAATCTCAGCGTTAGCCAAACAGCGCCCCTAGTGGCCTCATCACCATGGGAAGTGGCAGAATGGCTGCTCTCCTCCCCCGGGCAGTAGCTTCCCAGTATATCTGTTTTAATCCAAATATCATTTCTAGTTTCATTTTCCCCAAAACTGCAGATTAACTCATTCCTCCCCTTGCCCTTTGGGACAAGGCATTTAGGGAGAAGGTGTGTGTAGGTTGTAGTATAATGTAAGTGTAGCCAGTCCTTGTACCATCTCCCTGCCTCCCTGGGCAAACAGTCTGTAAGCAAATACTGATACAGCGCCGGGCACAAAGGGCATACAAACAGCATGGAATGTCCTTCCTCTGCCAACATACACGGGGTGAAGGGCATTTACTTTCCTAAAAGCTTCTCTGCATTTAAAGATATATCCATTGTAAGCAGCAGTCCTGCCCTGCTTTATGGCTGAGATTCTAGCTATCTGTATAACAGAGCATTCTGTCACAGTGGCACAGATCTTATCTGATCCCCCCATTGTAAGCAGCAGTCCTGCCCTGCTTTATGGCTGAGATTCTAGCTATCTGTATAACAGAGCATTCTGTCACAGTGGCACAGATCCTATCTGATCCCCATTGTAAGCAGCAGTCCTGCCCTGCTTTATGGCTGAGATTCTAGCTATCTGTATAACAGAGCACTCTGTCACAGTAGCACAGATCCTATCTGATCCCCCCATTGTAAGCAGCAGTCCTGCCCTGCTTTATGGCTGAGATTCTAGCTATCTGTATAACAGAGCACTCTGTCACAGTGGCACAGATCCTATCTGATCCCCCCCATTGTAAGCAGCAGTCCTGCCCTGCTTTATGGCTGAGATTCTAGCTATCTGTATAACAGAGCATTCTGTCACAGTGGCACAGATCCTATCTGATCCCCCCCCCATTGTAAGCAGCAGTCCTGCCCTGCTTTATGGCTGAGATTCTAGCTATCTGTATAACAGAGCATTCTGTCACAGTGGCACAGATCCTATCTGATCCCCCCATTGTAAGCAGCAGTCCTGCCCTGCTTTATGGCTGAGATTCTAGCTATCTGTATAACAGAGCATTCTGTCACAGTGGCACAGATCCTATCTGATCCCCCCATTGTAAGCAGCAGTCCTGCCCTGCTTTATGGCTGACATTCTAGCTATCTGTATAACAGAGCATTCTGTCACAGTGGCACAGATCCTATCTGATCCCCCCATTGTAAGCAGCAGTCCTGCCCTGCTTTATGGCTGAGATTCTAGCTATCTGTATAACAGAGCATTCTGTCACAGTGGCACAGATCCTATCTGATCCCCCCATTGTAAGCAGCAGTCCTGCCCTGCTTTATGGCTGAGATTCTAGCTATCTGTATAACAGAGCATTCTGTCACAGTGGCACAGATCCTATCTGATCCCCCCCCATTGTAAGCAGCAGTCCTGCCCTGCTTTATGGCTGAGATTCTAGCTATCTGTATAACAGAGCATTCTGTCACAGTGGCACAGATCCTATCTGATCCCCCCCCCCATTGTAAGCAGCAGTCCTGCCCTGCTTTATGGCTGAGATTCTAGCTATCTGTATAACAGAGCATTCTGTCACAGTGGCACAGATCCTATCTGATCCCCCCATTGTAAGCAGCAGTCCTGCCCTACTTTATGGCTGAGATTCTAGCTATCTGTATAACAGAGCATTCTGTCACAGTGGCACAGATCCTATCTGATCCCCCATTGTAAGCAGCAGTCCTGCCCTGCTTTATGGCTGAGATTCTAGCTATCAGTAGTTAGTAACAAGGTCAGATAAGGAAGCTTAGCAAGGCATAGGGGATTTGGATGCGTTTACACAAAAATCAAAAAGTGAAACAGAAATGTAAAAAAGGGAAATTTCAGGATGACTTAACCCTTCAAATACCAGTTTCTGGCACCCCGTAACCCCCCCAGTGTCCAATCGGCGCTGCCCAGGCCTGGAGAAGCAAGGGGTTTGGGTTGCACATTGAATTGTGAGGTTTTTGAGGCCACAGTAATTGAAATGCAATTTGGTAGGATCAGGGCAGGACTGCACAGAACAAGCCACAGATCCCACGTTGCCTGAAGGGGCAAAGTAAAAACACAGCGAACAGGTACGAACAACAAACGCGGGATTGGCGCCAATCGATTCAAGTGCAGCCTTGCGTTCCGCATAATCGGACTGTTCCCTAGGGAATAATGGGGCACTTACTGTGGGAGACGCACAGAGTTCAAAAAGTCTTTGTGGTTGCCGGGGGTCAGTGCCTGCAGCAACCAGGCCACAGATTCCTTCGCTTTTTATTCAGGCTTTCCCTGTCCATCCTCCTATCTGCCAATCAGTGTGGTTGCTAGGATTAGTGGAACTCTAGCAACCAGATAACAGTTTAAAACTTGGGGGCTGCAGTTTAATTGGGGCATCACGATGATAAAAAGGGGAAATCTTGTCTCGCAGAGCTTACACTTCATTACATGATAATGACCCCCACGCTCTAGGTACAGCGCCGAGGGACCTGCGCCAATTCCATGTTTATGACTCGGGCGCGAGGGGAAGGAAGAGGAGACCTTTGGGCCGGTGCAGGGGAAGAACCATTTATTCCAAACAGGATACTGCGCTCTGCTTCCCTGAGCCGGAATTTCCCCTTTACTGGAATCTGCACCCCCCGTCCCAGTTCATACTGCATTTTCCAGTGAAACTCAGATTCCCATTATTTATTTGTGCCTTTGTCCCTCTAACATGGAACTTCAGAAACCTCTGGTGACTCAAAATCATGAGCCCTATGGCTACTGAGCCTTTAGCGCTGCCCTATGGCTACTGATCCTGAGCCTTTAGCGCTGCCCTATGGCTACTGATACTGAGCCTTTAGCGCTGCCCTATGGCTACTGATACTGAGCCTTTAGCGTTGCCCTATGGCTACTGATACTGAGCCTTTAGCGCTGCCCTATGGCTACTGATACTGAGCCTTTAGCGCTGCCCAATGGCTACTGATACTGAGCCTTTAGCGCTGCCCTATGGCTACTGATACTGAGCCTTTAGTGCTGCCCTATGGCTACTGATACTGAGCCTTTAGCGCTGCCCTATGGCTACTGATACTGAGCCTCTAGCACTGCCCTATGGCTACTGATACTGAGCCTTTAGCGTTGCCCTATGGCTACTGATACTGAGCCTTTAGCGCTGCCCTATGGCTACTGATACTGAGCCTTTAGCGCTGCCCTATGGCTACTGATACTGAGCCTTTAGCGCTGCCCTATGGCTACTGATACTGAGCCTTTAGCGTTGCCCTATGGCTACTGATACTGAGCCTTTAGCGCTGCCCTATGGCTACTGATACTGAGCCTCTAGCACTGCCCTATGGCTACTGATACTGAGCCTTTAGCGCTGCCCTATGGCTACTGATACTGAGCCTTTAGCGTTGCCCTATGGCTACTGATACTGAGCCTTTAGCGCTGCCCTATGGCTATTGATACTGAGCCTTTAGCGTTGCCCTATGGCTACTAATACTGAGCCTTTAGCGTTGCCCTATGGCTAAGATACTGAGCCTTTAGCGTTGCCCTATGGCTACTGATACTGAGCCTTTAGCGCTGCCCTATGGCTACTGATACTGAGCCTTTAGCGCTGCCCTATGGCTACTGATACTGAGCCTTTAGCGTTGCCCTATGGCTACTGATACTGAGCCCCAGCATCCAGGGCTTATCCTCTAGCGTTGCCCTATGGCTACTGATACTGAGCCTTTAGCGTTGCCCTATGGCTACTGATACTGAGCCTCTAGCGTTGCCCTATGGCTACTGATACTGAGCCTTTAGCGTTGCCCTATGGCTACTGATACTGAGCCTTTAGCGTTGCCCTATGGCTACTGATACTGAGCCTTTAGCGCTGCCCTATGGCTACTGATACTGAGCCTTTAGCACTGACCTATGGCTACTGATACTGAGCCTCTAGCGCTGCCCTATGGCTACTGATACTGAGCCTTTAGCGCTGCCCTATGGCTACTGATACTGAGCCTTTAGCGCTGCCCTATGGCTACTGATACTGAGCCTTTAGCGCTGCCCTATGGCTACTGATACTGAGCCTTTAGCGCTTCCCTATGGCTACTGATACTGAGCCTTTAGCGCTGCCCTATGGCTACTGATACTGAGCCTTTAGCGCTGCCCTATGGCTACTGATACTGAGCCTTTAGCGCTGCCCTATGGCTACTAATACTGAGCCTTTAGCGTTGCCCTATGGCTACTGATACTGAGCCTTTAGCGCTGCCCTATGGCTATTGATACTGAGCCTTTAGCGTTGCCCTATGGCTACTAATACTGAGCCTTTAGCGTTGCCCTATGGCTAAGATACTGAGCCTTTAGCGTTGCCCTATGGCTACTGATACTGAGCCTTTAGCGCTGCCCTATGGCTACTGATACTGAGCCTTTAGCGCTGCCCTATGGCTACTGATACTGAGCCTTTAGCGTTGCCCTATGGCTACTGATACTGAGCTCCAGCATCCAGGGCTTATCCTCTAGCGTTGCCCTATGGCTACTGATACTGAGCCTTTAGCGTTGCCCTATGGCTACTGATACTGAGCCTCTAGCGTTGCCCTATGGCTACTGATACTGAGCCTTTAGCGTTGCCCTATGGCTACTGATACTGAGCCTTTAGCGTTGCCCTATGGCTACTGATACTGAGCCTTTAGCGCTGCCCTATGGCTACTGATACTGAGCCTTTAGCGCTGCCCTATGGCTACTGATACTGAGCCTTTAGCGCTGCCCTATGGCTACTGATACTGAGCCTTTAGCGCTGCCCTATGGCTACTGATACTGAGCCTTTAGCGCTGCCCTATGGCTACTGATACTGAGCCTTTAGCGCTGCCCTATGGCTACTGATACTGAGCCTTTAGCGCTGCCCTATGGCTACTGATACTGAGCCTTTAGCCCTGCCCTATGGCTACTGATACTGAGCCTTTAGCGCTGCCCTATGGCTACTGAGCCTTTAGCGCTGCCCTATGGCTACTGATACTGAGCCTTTAGCGCTGCCCTATGGCTACTGATACTGAGCCTTTAGCGCTGCCCTATGGCTACTGATACTGAGCCTTTAGCCCTGCCCTATGGCTACTGATACTGAGCCTTTAGCGTTGCCCTATGGCTACTGATACCGAGCCCCAGCACCCTCCGCAGGCCCATTCTTGCCCCACATGCTTCTCTATGGCCAATCACATTCCTCTATTTACTCAGTTTCCCCCTCTCCTACTCACAGATGCCAGACCCCCAATTTCCCAGACCAATCGCATTGCCCCCCTATATATACACGAGTGCTGCAGGGTTCCGCCCCGCTGTGCATGCTGGGTAAGTGACTAGTCATGGGCAGATTAGAGAATGCGGTGAGAGGAATGTCGCTGGGCTGCACTACAATCCCCTGATTCACCAAAGCGCCGGTAATTACAGGTACGGCGGGTAAATGTCGGAACATGTACAAAGGAGGGAGCGGTGCCAAGTCCAACTACCTGCAATAAAGGAGTGTTTGGGGCATTACATCACTGACATTAGAGAGGATATTACACGGAATCCCAAGCCAACACCCCGCAGCCCAGCATTATAGTTCAACACCAGCAATTTAAAGGGGAAGTAAAGCCCCAAATGAGTGTTTAGTCTATAATAGCCCAAGGCATAGGGTCGCAGTTATATAAAGAAGAAATCGACCAACTGCAGGAGGATCCTATTGCCGACAACTCCCAGCAGCATCTGTTCCCCGGCGCTGGGAGTTGCGCTTCAGCGAGTACAAAGGGGCGTTAATGCCGACCCATCAGCCCTTTCATTAGAATGATAAAAGGCCACAATCACCCCCGGTTATGACTCGGTACCATCCAGGGGAGGGGCTCAGATCCATGTGAAAGATCCCATCAAAGGCCGACAAGTCCCATAAACAACACTTCCCCGGAGGTGACGAGACCATGTGCCCGGGACTCTAACACCCTTTTATTGTGCGGAAGGAACATCAGGGGCTGTGAATCTGCCTCATTAGTGAGTCAATGGGGTGAGAAATGCCCACAATCAGGTGATACTAATGCATCCTGCGTCCAACCCCCACCCTTGTCTTACATATCAAAGGGGAAGTAAACCCTAACATTCATTTACTATGTGAGTAATAATCCAAGTAGAAAGAATCCTCAGTGACTGCCGATATCCTTATCATTTACAGTAGGGGGTACATTATCCCTTATAATACATGAGTGATACTCAGAGTTCCCTGTATAACTCAGCCTGCAGCCTTGTGCCTTTATATGGGGGGCACAGAACCCCTCAGTGACTGCTAATATCCTTATCATTTACAGTAGGGGGTACAGTATCCCTTATAATACATGAGTGATACTCAGAGTTCCCTGTATAACTGAGCCTGCAGCCTTGTGCCTTTATATGGGGGGCACAGAACCCCTCAGTGACTGCTAATATCCTTATCATTTACAGTAGGGGGTACATTATCCCTTATAATACATGAGTGATACTCAGAGTTCCCTGTATAACTCAGCCTGCAGCCTTGTGCCTTTATATGGGGGGCACAGAACCCCTCAGTGACTGCTAATATCCTTATCATTTACAGTAGGGGGTACATTATCCCTTATAATACATGAGTGATACTCAGAGTTCCCTGTATAACTCAGCCTGCAGCCTTGTGCCTTTATATGGGGGGCACAGAACCCCTCAGTGACTGCTAATATCCTTATCATTTACAGTAGGGGGTACATTATCCCTTTCGCATGCAGTTTGGCAGCACATCTTGCCTCTAGGGTTTCTGCCCATAGCAACAACACCTGACATGTCTGGGCTGAGTCCGTATCAGTGTATCTATGGGACGGGGAAGAGAATGTGTAGGGGATGAGCACAGGAGATGCCTGACTGACTCTTGGCCGCTTTCCCTTTCCTTGTAGAAAGCGCTTGTATTACAACATCTCTCTTGTGGCCCCAGACAAGGGCAGAAGGATCTGCCAAAAATCTGCTTTCCCTGTAAGCGAGACAGTCTCCCTTACCCAATGTTACGCAACCCCCCCCCCCCCCCAGAACCTGATACCGAGTTACCTCTCTCTCTCTATTTTAAAGGGGATGTTCACCTTTGAGTTAACTCTTAATATGATGTAGAGAGTGATATTCTGAGACAGTTTGCAATTGGTCTTCATTTTTTATTATTTGTAGTTTTTTAGTTATTTCATTCTCAGTTCACCACTTTGGAGCTTCAACAGGTATTTGGTTGCTAGGGTCCAAATTACCTTAGCAACCAGGGAGTGGTTTGGATGAGAGACAGGAATATGAATAGGGGAGGGGCTGAATAGAAAGATAAGGGATAAAAAGTAACAATAACAATAAAACTGGAGCCTCACAGAGCAATAGGGTTTGGCTGCCGGGGTCAGTGACCCCCATTTGAAAGCTGCAAAGAGTCAGAAGAAGGCAAATAATGTAATAACTATAACAAATAATGAAGACCAATTGAAAAGTTGCTTAGAATAGGCCATTGTATAACGTACTAACAGCTTAAAGGTAAACCCACCTATTTAACTAAATATTTCAAAGAGGAGAAAGGTTTTCTCTTTAACATATAGGGTATAATTAACCCCGAAGAACCCACACAGAGGAGACACCCCGCTCTACTAGGGGAACCCAGCTAGTACCCCAGGACAGATCCCCCGCTCTACTAGGGGAACCCAGCTAGTACCCCGGAACAGATACCCCGCTCTACTAGGGGAACCCACCTAGTACCCCGGAACAGATACCCCGCTCTACTAGGGGAACCCAGCTAGTACCCCAGAACAGATCCCCCGCTCTACTAGGGGAACCCACCTAGTACCCCAGAACAGATACCCCGCTCTACTAGGGGAACCCACCTAGTACCCCAGAACAGATCCCCCGCTCTACTAGGGGAACCCACCTAGTACCCCAGAACAGATACCCCGCTCTACTAGGGGAACCCACCTAGTACCCCAGAACAGATACCCAGCTCTACTAGGGGAACCCACCTAGTACCCCAGAACAGATACCCAGCTCTACTAGGGGAACCCAGCTAGTACCCCAGAACAGATCCCCCGCTCTACTAGGGGAACCCAGCTAGTACCCCGGAACAGATACCCCACTCTACTAGGGGAACCCAGCTAGTACCCCGGAACAGATCCCCCGCTCTACTAGGGGAACCCAGCTAGTACCCCAGGACAGATCCCCTGCTCTACTAGGGGAACCCACCTAGTACCCCGGAACAGATCCCCCGCTCTACTAGGGGAACCCACCTAGTACCCCAGGACAGATCCCCTGCTCTACTAGGGGAACCCACCTAGTACCCCGGAACAGATCCCCCGCTCTACTAGGGGAACCCAGCTAGTACCCCAGGACAGATCCCCCGCTCTACTAGGGGAACCCACCTAGTACCCCGGAACAGATCCCCCGCTCTACTAGGGGTTTCCTACAGCTCCTGGGTTCCCCTGGGCCGGCAGCCTGACTTCAATGGCCAATAAAAGTGCTTTACGATGGAGGGCAATAACATTCCAGAGTTAGTAGCTGCTCATTAAGGTGTTAGAGCCGTTTGCCCAGATGATGATCTAACAGGTAAGTACATAGCAATGCAGCCCTAGCAACCGGCCCTAGCGACCGGCCCTACGTCACTCAATGAATATCCGAATTCCTGAGCTTGAATCAAGCACCGGCCCAACCCCTCCCTCACTTCATTCTTACTGCCCCCCCCCCCCTCTGTGTGACACCCTGCACCCTACATCATGGGCAGATTTCTACCTTTATCCCATTCCTTCAAGTTAACCCTTTCCCAGTCGTGAGGTTTAAACTGAACCAATCACCCGGGACTTTCCAGCAAGTGAGATTTATTGGACCATACGGTCACATGGAGCCGGATTTATGTGGTTACTCAGCGCCATATCCCGGGCTGATTGGTTATATGGAACCTGAGCAACATTAATACTGATATAAACACGGGGAATAGCTGTGGTATAATCCAGGGGATGTTGCAACTGACTTTAATAATATTATGTAACTATTGTGGCATTTTCTTAACTATCAGTATAATCATCCCAGCAGTATTTATAGTGATATTAAATGTATCAGTGACTGTCCTTTATCCTTATCATTTACAGTAGGGGGTACATTATCCCTTATAATACATGAGTGATACTCAGAGTTCCCTGTATAACTCAGCCTGCAGCCTTGTGCCTTTATATGGGGGGCACAGAACCCCTCAGTGACTGCTAATATCCTTATCATTTACAGTAGGGGGTACATTATCCCTTATAATACATGAGTGATACTCAGAGTTCCCTGTATAACTCAGCCTGCAGCCTTGTGCCTTTATATGGGGGGCACAGAACCCCTCAGTGACTGCTAATATCCTTATCATTTACAGTAGGGGGTACATTATCCCTTATAATACATGAGTGATACTCAGAGTTCCCTGTATAACTCAGCCTGCAGCCTTGTGCCTTTATATGGGGGGCACAGAACCCCTCAGTGACTGCTAATATCCTTATCATTTACAGTAGGGGGTACATTATCCCTTATAATACATGAGTGATACTCAGAGTTCCCTGTATAACTCAGCCTGCAGCCTTGTGCCTTTATATGGGGGGCACAGAACCCCTCAGTGACTGCTAATATCCTTATCACTTACAGTAGGGGGTACATTATCCCTTATAATACATGAGTGATACTCAGAGTTCCCTGTATAACTCAGCCTGCAGCCTTGTGCCTTTATATGGGGGGCACAGAACCCCTCAGTGACTGCTAATATCCTTATCATTTACAGTAGGGGGTACATTATCCCTTATAATACATGAGTGACCCTACAATGAATAACTGAGGGACAATTTGCAATTAAAGGCAAAGTATACCCCATATTTACAGTCAGTAAAGCAATAACATTCCAGAAGGCAAGTGATGCCGAAAACAAGCAGAATTCTCCCTTTATTTAACAAACAATGAAAGGAAAAGAAACATGACAAAGACAGGGGAGGACACTTGTTCTACTCGCTAAGAAAATACACACGGGGTTTGTATTGTGCCACCAGCATGAACTGCCCCGGCACTGTCACAATGGCCCCCACTTACCCCCACTCATTATGGGATGCCGGCTGAGTGTGACTCCTGCCTGCGGTTCAGCGACATTGGACTTTGGAAAGTAATAACCGGCACCGAGAGCAGAAACAATAAATCTCTGGGTTGTTTTAGTTCAACAAGAGCCGAAAAGGAAAGGCTTTGAGAGTTCCTTCTGGGCAACCAATGGTTAAATAATAGGGGTTTTGGGAATTTTTGCATCAGAAAGAGTTTTTACCCCCCCCCCCCCCCCCCAGTTATACTCTATATGGCAACCTAAAGGGGAAGTTCACCTTCAAGTTAAATTTTAGCATGTTATAGAATGGCCATTCAAACCACTGCCTGGTTGCTGGGGTAATTGGGACCCTAGCAACCAAAGAGCTGCTGACCAAAATAGCTAAATAATTCAAAAAACACAAAAAATGAAGACCAATTGCAAAGTGGCTCGGAATATCACTCTCTATATCAAGTTAAATTGTTATTAAAACGATGCCCCTGCCCCCAGGGAGCACATTCAGGCTTCTGCCCCAGGGGTAAATGCGCTATTTTTATACCCCGCATATTTTAACACTCAGATTTAAATATACCTGGCACTTTATTTCCATTAATCAGAGCCAGGCGTGTGATCTCACACTGACAACACTGCTCCCTAATTAAACAATTAACCATTTGTGTCGCAATCAGCCTAATGACTCAGGCACGACTCCTTAGCGCAGCCGGGATGTGGGAAGGAAGGAAACAATTTGCCCCGCTACAGCGGAGAGCTAAGGCTGCTGGGAGTTGTAGTCCAACAACAGGGTCACAGGCCGCATACAACTCTTTTACCCGTATAATCGCACGGAACTACTTACAAAAGCGGCGCAAAAACGCCGCTATAGAGGGAAATGGGGCTACATACAGGAGTGCAGATCGGCCGACTATGAGGGGTTAAACCAGGAAGTAATAAACCCTTTCACTGCCAAATCTCAGAGTGAGGAATTTGGAAGGAATCCACGTAACCCAACCGACCGGTTTCCAATCAAATTGCCCAAAGCGATCCGTATCCTGGGCACACAGTGCGCCGGGGGTGTAAGCCCCCCAAATTATAGACTCCCCCGACATGCAGGCAGGTGTACCCCCCAAATTATAAACTCCCCGGACATGCAGGCAGGTGTAACCCCCAATTTATAGACTACCCCGACATGCCGACAGGTGTAACCCCAAAATTATAGACTCTCCGAACATGCAGGCAGGTGTAGCCCCCAAATTATACACTCCCCCGACATGTAGGCAGGTGTAACCCCCAAATTATACACTCCCCCGACATGCAGGCAGGTGTACCCCCCAAATTATAAACTCCCCCGACATGCAGGCAGGTGTAACCCCCAAATTATAAACTCCCCCGACATGCAGGCAGGTGTAACCCCCAAATTACAAACTCCCCCTGACATGCGGGCAGGTGTAACCCCCAAATTACAAACTCCCCCTGACATGCGGGCAGGTGTAACCAAGCTAGATACAGACACCCCAACATCCCAGCTGGCACCCCTTAAACCTCTGCCAGACACGTTTTAAAGAGAATTCTCACAATTCCAACAAAAGTGCATAAAACTCCCAACTGTCAGTTCCCAGCCGGGGGGCACAGAGAGACGAGCTGCCCACCCAGGTGAGCGACTTTACACTGTATATACTGGCAGAACCGGCCCATTGTCCCCTGACTGATACTTTGTATTTATGGGCAGAACTGACCCATTGTCCCCTGACTGTTACTGTATCTACGGGCAGAACCGGCCCAGTGCCCACTGACCGATACATTGTATCAGAACCCCATGTTCCCGGCAGATTCTGTTCCTCCCGGTACCAACTCCCATGCCCGGATGCCACCTTATCCCCTGTACCGGCATCTGGCTGCCCCTCTCCTGTCCCGAACATTCCTGACTCTACCACACTTTCTACCCATTCGTTATCAACTTTCTCTTAGCCCTGGTGCCAACTCTCCCTACCCCCGGTGCCACCTCTCCTTACCCCCGGGTCCCACCTCTCCTTACCCCCGGTGCCAACTCTCCCTACCCCCGGTGCCACCTCTCCTTACCCCCGGTGCCACCTCTCCTTACCCCCGGGTCCCACCTCTCCTTACCCCCGGTGCCAACTCTCCTTACCCCCGGTGCCACCTCTCCTTACCCCCGGGTCGCACCTCTCCTTACCCCCGGTGCCACCTCGCCTTACCCCCGGTGCCACCTCTCCTTACCCCCGGTGCCACCTCTCCTTACCCCCGGTACCAACTCTCCTTACCCCCGGTACCAACTCTCCTTACTCCCGGTCTCCTTACCCCCGGTGCCACCTCTCCTTACCCCCGGTGCCACCTCTCCTTACCCCCGGTGCCACCTCTCCTTACCCCCGGTACCAACTCTCCTTACCCCCGGTACCAACTCTCCTTACCCCCGGTACCAGGTCTCCTTACCCCCGGTACCAACTCTCCTTACCCCCGGTACCAACTCTCCTTACCCCCGGTACCAACTCTCCTTACCCCCGGTGCCACCTCTCCTTACCCCCGGTGCCACCTCTCCTTACCCCCGGGTCCCACCTCTCCTTACCCCCGGTGCCACCTCTCCTTACCCCTGGTGCCACTGCCCTGACACGGTGCCAACTCCCCTCACCACAGACATAACCCCCTGGGCCGGTGGATGATCAACTTTCCTGTACCCTTGGTACCCCGGCCATTCCCTCTGTGCCACATTTCTGCCCCTGGCACCCACCCCCTTACGCCTGGCACAGCCCCTCTCTCAGTGGCACAGCTCTTCCTACCCTGGCACCCCCCCTGCTTGGCACCCCACTGTAGCCAACGTGTCACCGACCCCCCCATCCCGACCCCCGGCACATGGGTACTTACCCTCCTTGGTCTGTAGGGCAATAAACACATTGCTGAGCAGCAGGGTAAGTACGGGCACAATCCGCTCCGGTCTCATGTTAATTCCGATCGGTTCCCTCCTGGGTCGGTGTGTCGGGATCCAGTCCGGGAATATCTCCTGCAGTTACTCGGTAAAGTCGCTCCTGTTTGCCCTGGGTCAGTACCGACTGTCTGTCTCTACATTCCTTTGCTCAGTGCCCGACAGTCGCAGCAAGACGCCAGTATCAGGTCAGCACTGAGTCGTGTGCGCTGCCCAACTGGCGGCTTCTGTGCGGCACTTGGTTCCCAGAGTGAGCGGCCCAGGCTCCGCCCCCACACCCCATTCAAGCTCAACTCTCAGCTCCGCCCCTTAAAGGCGCAGTGTACCTGATCCGGTGGGGAGGAGGGGAGCTGTGGGGTTTCCTTGTTCCTTTGATGCCACAGAGTTATTTTGGGAGCCCTTTGATCGTTTCTCTGCCTTCCTGAGCGCCTTCCTCTCACCCTGAGTGCACTTCAGCTCAAACAGACCCTTCTTACCCCCCATATGGGGGGGGGGGGGCATTAATACCACCTGGCGGGGCTACTGTCTCTTTTAATCAGGTGGTGTCACATTTGTCTGCATCTATTACTGCCTGTCCCAAAGGCTTACACTCTACCAGCTTAGCGACTGTAGCCCCGGAAAAATCTCATGGTTTTCCTGACAATCTTAGATTGTAAGCTCTTTGGGACAGGAGAATCTATCCTGTTGTATATTTACACACTTAATCTTGAATTTTATTGTATTGTTTATACTCTGTGTATTGTCCGAATGTGCTGTGTATAGAAAATTATCCTTTATTGTCCCCCAATAATTATACCTTAATCAGTGTTGCTAAGCAAAACACTACCCTTAGTAACTTTAAGAGCTACTATAGGGGCCTCTGTGCTACTATCCCACTGCTACTATAGGGGCCTCTGTGCTACTATCCCACTGCTACTATAGGGGCCTCTGTGCTACTATCCCACTGCTACTATAGGGGCCTCTGTGCTACTATCCCACTGCTACTATAGGGGCCTCTGTGCTATTATCCCGCTGCTACTATAGGGGCCCCTGTGCTATTATCCCGCTGCTACTATAGGGGCCCCTGTGCTATTATCCCGCTGCTACTATAGGGGCCTCTGTGCTACTATCCCGCTGCTACTATAGGGGCCCTTGTGCTACTATCCCACTGCTACTATAGGGGCCTCTGTGCTATTATCCCACTGCTACTATAGGGGCCCCTGTGCTATTATCCCACTGCTACTATAGGGGCCCCTGTGCTATTATCCTGCTGCTACTATAGGGGCCCCTGTGCTATTATCCCGCTGCTACTATAGGGGCCCCTGTGCTACTATCCCGCTGCTACTATAGGGGCCCCTGTGCTATTATCCCGCTGCTACTATAGGGGCTGCTGTGCTACTATCCCACTGCTACTATAGGGGCCTCTGTGCTATTATCCCACTGCTACTATAGGGGCCCCTGTGCTATTATCCCGCTGTTACTATAGGGGCCTCTGTGCTACTATCCCGCTGCTACTATAGGGGCCCCTGTGCTATTATCCCGCTGCTACTATAGGGGCCTCTGTGCTACTATCCCGCTGCTACTATAGGGGCCCCTGTGCTATTATCCTGCTGCTACTATAGGGGCCCCTGTGCTATTATCCCGCTGCTACTATAGGGGCCCCTGTGCTATTATCCCGCTGCTACTATAGGGGCCCCTGTGCTATTATCCCGCTGCTACTATAGGGGCCCCTGTGCTATTATCCCGCTGCTACTATAGGGGCCCCTGTGCTACTATCCCACTGCTACTATAGGGGCCCCTGTGCTATTATCCCACTGCTACTATAGGTGCTGCTGTGCTACTATCCCACTGCTACTATAGGGGCCCTTGTGCTACTATCCCACTGCTACTATAGGGGCCGCTGTGCTATTATCCCACTGCTACTATAGGGGCTGCTGTGCTATTATCCCACTGCTACTATAGGGGCTGCTGTGCTATTATCCCACTGCTACTATAGGGGCTGCTGTGCTATTATCCCACTGCTACTATAGGGGCCCTTGTGCTACTATCCCACTGCTACTATAGGGGCTGCTGTGCTATTATCCCACTGCTACTATAGGGGCCCTTGTGCTACTATCCCACTGCTACTATAGGGGCTGCTGTGCTATTATCCCACTGCTACTATAGGGGCCCCTGTGCTATTATCCCACTGCTACTATAGGGGCCCCTGTGCTACTATCCCACTGCTACTATAGGGGCCCCTGTGCTATTATCCCACTGCTACTATAGGTGCTGCTGTGCTACTATCCCACTGCTACTATAGGGGCCCCTGTGCTATTATCCCACTGCTACTATAGGGGCCCTTGTGCTACTATCCCACTGCTACTATAGGGGCCGCTGTGCTATTATCCCACTGCTACTATAGGGGCCCTTGTGCTACTATCCCACTGCTACTATAGGTGCTGCTGTGCTACTATCCCACTGCTACTATAGGGGCCCTTGTGCTATTATCCCACTGCTACTATAGGGGCCTGTGCTACTATCCCACTGCTACTATAGGGGCCGCTGTGCTATTATCCCACTGCTACTATAGGGGCCCTTGTGCTACTATCCCACTGCTACTATAGGGGCCGCTGTGCTATTTTCCCACTGCTACTATAGGGGCTGCTGTGCTACTATCCCACTGCTACTATAGGGGCTCTTGTGCTATTATCCCACTGCTACTATAGGGGCTGCTGTGCTACTATCCCACTGCTACTATAGGGGCTCTTGTGCTATTATCCCACTGCTACTATAGGGGCCCCTGTGCTATTATCCCACTGCTACTATAGGGGCCCTTGTGCTACTATCCCTGCTACTATAGGGGCCCCTGTGCTATTATCCCGCTGCTACTATAGGGGGTGCTACTACTGCTGCCTGCTACTATCTGCTGCTACTATAGGGCCTCTTGTGCTATTATCCCACTGCTACTATAGGGGCCCCTGTGCTATTATCCCACTGCTACTATAGGGCCCTGTGCTATATCCAACTGCTACTAAGGGGCCCCTGTGCTATTATCCCCACTGCTACTATAGGGGCCCCTGTGCTATATCCCACTGCTACTATAGGGGCCCTGTGCTATTATCCCACTGCTACTATAGGGGCCCCTGTGCTACTATCCACTGCTACTATAGGGGGCCCTTGTGCTACTACCCACTGCTACTTATAGGGGCCCGCTGTGCTACTTATCCCACTGCTACTATAGGGGCTGCTGTGCTATTATTCCACTGCTACTATAGGGGCTGCTGTGCTATTATCCCACTGCTACTATAGGGGCCCTGCTGTGCTATATCCCACTGCTACTATAGGGCGCTGTGCTATTATCCCACTGCTACTATAGGGGCTGCTGTGCTATTATCCCCACTGCTACTATAGGGGCCTTGTGCTACTATCCCACTGCTACTATAGGGGCTGCTGTGCTATTATCCCACTGCTACTATAGGGGCTGTGCTATTATCCCACTGCTACTATAGGGGCCCTGTGCTACTATCCACTGCTACTATACTATCCCACTGCTACTATAGGTGCTGCTGTGCTACTATCCCTGCCTATACTGCTACTATAGTGCTATTATCCCACTGCTACTATAGGGGCTGCTGTGCTACTATCCCACTGCTACTATAGGGGCTCTTGTGCTATTATCCCACTGCTACTATAGGTGCTGCTGTGCTACTATCCCACTGCTACTATAGGGGCCCTTGTGCTACTATCCCACTGCTACTATAGGGGCTGCTGGACCCCCAAACCCATCCCATGTTGCCCAGTATCTCTCTCCCTAATGGAACAGCCTGGGATCCTCTGAGCAATTAACTCCCTGCTGCCCAACGCCTCTCTGGGAGTTATTTGAAGTATAAATAAACACCTCGGAATATTTGCCCCCCGGGGCTGCGTCAGTGACAGCGGCGCAAGTAACGGTGAGATTTCCAGCCTACTATACGGGGCGCTTTGGCCGCCGGCCGCATCCCAACAAACAGGAGCCACATGTGTTTCTCGTTAGCCGCTCACTGCGGAATTTATTAAGGTTTTATTCCAGTTTGGCAACTGAACTTTCTTTCTTTAAGTCATTAAAAATTATAGATAAATTCAGCAGTCGCTTGCCTGGAGCAAAACCTGATAAAATCTTTCATTCTCTCTCCCTATATTAATAGTCTGTGTAACCGGGGCCTACGGTGAGTACCCAACGCTCCGTCTGTGGCCCCAGTAGGGTCCCGAGTAATGGGGCTGAGCTCGGGAGAAAGGATCTTATAAGCCGGGAAAGTCGCACTAGAGTAGAATGTGTATATACAGTATATATATATCTATGGCTGGAATGGGGCCCAACCCAGTGAGAAGAACCCATAAAGCCCAGGATCCTTCTGATTTGTACAAATTAGCCCAATTTTGCCGATTTGTATCAATCTTCTGTGAGAAAAATATTTTAAACTGGTTTAGTAAACACTGGGCTCTCCCAAAATAAAATGAAGTCTTCCCAATGAGAGAAAAGACTGGACTCTCCCTATAGTAGGAAAGATTGGCCTCTCCCTATAGTAGGAAAGACTGGACTCTCCCTATGGTAGGAAAGACTGGACTCTCCCTATGGTAGGAAAGATTGGACTCTCCCTATAGTAGGAAAGACTGGCCTCTCCCTATAGTAGAAAAGACTGGCCTCTCCCTATAGTAGAAAAGACTGGCCTCTCCCTATAGTAGAAAAGATTGGCCTCTCCCTATAGTAGAAAAGATTGGCCTCTCCCTATAGTAGAAAAGATTGGCCTCTCCCTATAGTAGGAAAGATTGGACTCTTCCAATGGTAGAAATGGTTGGATGTTCCTAGGGCTAGGGATTGTTGGACTCTCCCAGTGACTCTCCTAATGATAGGAAAGGTTGGACTGTCTAAATGGTAGAAAAATTGGACTGTTCCAGTGGTAGAAATGGTTGGACTCTTCCAGTGACTCTTCTGATGGTAGGAAAGGTTGGACTGTCTAAATGGTAGAGAAATTGGACTGTTCCAGTGGTAGAAATGGTTGGACTCTTCCAGTGACTCTTCTGATGGTAGGAAAGGTTGGACTGTCTAAATGGTAGAGAAATTGGACTGTTCCAGTGGTAGAAATGGTTGGACTCTTCCAGTGACTCTTCTGATGGTAGGAAAGGTTGGACTGTCTAAATGGTAGAGAAATTGGACTGTTCCAGTGGTAGAAATGGTTGGACTCTTCCAGTGACTCTTCTGATGGTAGGAAAGGTTGGACTGTCTAAATGGTAGAGAAATTGGACTCTCCCTATTGTTGGAAAGATTGGACTCTTCCAATGGTAGAAATGGTTGGATGTTCCCAGGGCTAGGGATTGTTGGACTCTCCCAGTGACTCTCCTAATGATAGGGAAGGTTGGACTCTTGAAATGGTAGAGAAATTGGACTCTCCCTATGGTAGGAAAGATTGGACTCTTCCAGTGGTAGAAATAGTTGGGCTCTCCCAGTGACTCTCCTAATGATAGGAAAGGTTGGACTGTCAAAATGGTAGAGAAATTGGACTCTTCCAATGGTAGATATAGTTGGACTCTCACAGTGACTCTCCCTATGGTAGCAAAGGTTGGACTCTTCCAATGATAGCAAAGTTTAGACTATTGTTATAGTGGGAATGTTTGGACTCTTGAAATGGTAGAGCGTTGGTAGACTCATTGAAAGGAATAGACTCTCCCTATGACCAAAAAGAATGGACTCTCCCAGTGGTAGTAAAATTGGTCCCTCCATATGGTAGGAATGGTTGGACTCTCCCAGTAACAGGAAAGGGGGGATTCTCCCAGTTTTAGGATAAGCTCCAGTTGGACAGGGGACCGAGAACCTAATCATTTGTCTGATTAGCAGAAAGTTTCATCTTTTTATAGTTGTCTGGCTTGTGGGTAGGCAGCAGGGCCAACAGGACTGGGCCCAATGAGATTTGTTCCTAGTGGGCCAGTCCAACCCTGGCCTCGAATCAGAAGGTCTGAATAAAAACACTAGCCCTATAAAAATAAAAATCCAGTCTTCCAATAACTTGTTTTGGTTGCTAGGGTCACAGATCCTAGCAACCTCAAGCAGATATTAAATAAAGGGCTTAGGATACAAGTAAGGGGAGTGCAGTTCAACTTCATTTGACTCCCTCATAGGCGCCGGCACTGGGTGCTACGTAATGTGGGTGGGGGGCACCGAGGGATAACGCAGAGATTTGCACCAGTTATTTGCATCTTCCCCCCCAAGATTCTCATGTCGGGCTAAAAACACATCTTTTTTGTTTGCTTTTGTAATATTTTGCCTCAATGACTCCCGTGGGGCGAATCAGCCCCCCTCCCCGGGCCCTGTACAGGCCTGTAGGAAATATCCCCCCCCCAGGGCTGCTTTAATTAGCGCCCATTCCCACCGGCGCGGCCCCCCCAGTCCCCAATTCACTGTGATACAATGTGGCACAATGTCTGCCCCACACAATACTGAGAGGGGACCCACGGGGCAAGTGAGAGGGGACTGGGGGGGGTGTGTGTGGTCCTTGGGTATTCACTGGGGGGGCTGGGAAATCTTCCTTGTACTATAGATTGGGATAAATCTGCCGCCTCTGTATTTATTCCCCTTTATTGTTCAGCAAATTCCTTTATTCTCTCAAGTTTCATTAAATCATTCAGTTTATTGGGAAGTGGAAATGTTATCATTGCCGGGGGGGGGGGGATCACAGATCCTTCTGAGCCCCCAAGGGTCCTACTGATGGTGAGTAACTTTAAAGGGGAAGTTTAACTTTTATGATGTAGAGAGTAATATTCTGAGACAGTTTGCAATTGGTCTTCATTTTTTATTATTTGTAGTTTTTTCGTTATTTCAATATTCGTACAGCTATCTGGTTGCTAGGGTCCAAATCACCTTAGCAACCAGGGAGTGGTTTGGATGAGGGACTGGTATATGAATAGGAGAGGGGCTGAATAGAAAGATAAGGAATAAAAAGTAAGAATAACAATAAAACTGGAGCCTCACAGAGCAATAGGGTTTGGCTGCCGGGGTCGCTGACCCCCATTTGAAAGCTGCAAAGTTTAAAGAAGAATAATTAAAAAACCATAAGAAATAATTCATGAAGACCAATTGAAAAGTTGCTTAGAAGTGGTCAGATTCTTCATGTGGGGATCGTGTTTATTGAATGAAAAGATGTCGGGGGAAGGTTGGGGTGCAGAGAAGGGGGTGTAAGTGCGTATATAGAGTTATTAAGCCCCCCCGACACCCCTATACGCAGGGTGTAAAAACACCCAGAACTGCACAAAGTTCAGATAAAAGCCAGAAAGCTCAGACTGCGCCAATGGGAATGGGGGGGGGGGGGGAGTTACTATGGGAAGAAAGAGAAATTCCATATTCTTTTCATTTGTGAAATGGGTCTCGGATTTTGCTAAACAGTTTGTATTTCATGGGTGAGCGATAAAAGCAAAGTGATGCCATATGTACCGTTATTATCCCCGAACTGCCCCGATGATTATGTGCCGGGCCCTATGCGCCCCGACCCAGGGCAATCATACCCTGACCAGATGGGCCCACGGTACCAGCGCATCTACCAGTACCAGGTCCGGTCTGCAATGGCCAATGGGGATGAATTCCCTGCAAACAGCTTCACTCCTCTCTCCCAGGAGCAGGGAAAGGGGGTTCGGGGAGAGACAAATGGGGGGAGAGGGGAAATATAGAAGGGGGGAGAAGAGGGAGGATGGGGGGGGAGTAAGGCCAAACAGTTGGGGGGGGGGGAATAGAAAAGGAAAGGAGAGGGGATGAGAGACAGAAGGAGAGAGGGGAAGGGAAAGGGGGTTCGGGGAGTAGAGAGACAAATGGGGGGAGAGGGGAAATATAGAAGGGGGGAGAAGAGGGAGGATGGGGGGGAGTAAGGCCAAACAGTTGGGGGGGGAATAGAAAAGGAAAGGAGAGGGGATGAGAGACAGAAGGAGAGAGGGGAAGGGAAAGGGGGTTCGGGGAGTAGAGAGACAAATGGGGGGAGAGGGGAAATATAGAAGGGGGGAGAAGAGGGAGGATGGGGGGGAGTAAGGCCAAACAGTTGGGGGGGGGAATAGAAAAGGAAAGGAGAGGGGATGAGAGACAGAAGGAGAGAGGGGAAGGGAAAGGGGGTTCGGGGAGTAGAGAGACAAATGGGGGGAGAGGGGAAATATAGAAGGGGGGAGAAGAGGGAGGATGGGGGGGAGTAAGGCCAAACAGTTGGGGGGGGGAATAGAAAAGGAAAGGAGAGGGGATGAGAGACAGAAGGAGAGAGGGGATGAGAGACAGAAGGAGAGAGGGGATGAGAGACAGAAGGAGAGAGGGATTTCTTCATGACAATTCTTGTGACGTGGGCAACAATTTTTGGACACACGGTGAATTTTTTTAATGGTGAAACGCGGAAATTCCCCACAATTCCAAACCTGGTGGAACATTTCGCCCATCGCTACCGACGGCGACTCTGGTTGGGGGAATAGGGAAGGATTGGGGGGGGGGGGGCGACACTATGGGCTCAGGGCCAGACCCCCGGTCTCTCAGGAATCTCACAATCCAATGACTAAATACCTGTCTGTCTCTCTGTCTGTCTCTCTGTCTGTCTGTGTGTCCTGTTCCATAGCAACTGAAGGAATTTTTCACATTAAACGTGATATTTGTTGATATTGGGAGAGATATAATTGGATCTAATTGGCTGATTGGCAGACATGGCAGGTACCCGCTGTGCCACCTCGCTGCCCATAGTGCCCGTAGCCCAGAGACTAATATTTAGTGCTGTTCAATGTGGCCCAGGGGGGCCCCCAAATATTCCCCACAGGACAGAACAGGTTCTGGGTGGCAGCGGGGGGTGCAGCCTGGGTGCCATTACGTAAGTGGGTGGCATCGCTCAGTAAAGATAACACTAAGGTGCCTTTGGCGAGAAGCAACACGTCAGGAATTCCTCGCAGCGCAGAATGTGCAGTCGTGTGTCGCTGCCGCCGCCTGTGAGGCTCCAGGTATTGTTGCCCCGGCATGGGAGAGTGAGAATGAGAGAGGGAGGGGGGGCTAGACATGGGGTGATGGATGGAAAAGAGCCATGAAAGGAACAGGCAGGGGAGCTCGTGCATGGCTGACGGATAGACGGATGACTGTCTCTTTTATAGACATTAGAGCAGGTGAAATGGAGAGGGGCCCCTAGAGAGCGGCTGAATGAGGGGCCACAGTACCCGCCCCCTGTAATTCTGTTTCATCTAAGTATAATTTCTCCCAGAGATTGGAGACAGTAGGGCAAGATGGAGACAGTAGGGCAAGATGGGGGCAGTAGGGCAAGATGGAGACAGTAGGGCAAGATGGAGACAGTAGGACAAGATGGAGACAGTAGGGCAAGATGGAGACAGTAGGGCAAGATGGAGACAGTAGGACAAGATGGAGACAGTAGGGCAAGATGGAGACAGTAGGGCAAGATGGGGACAGTAGGGCAAGATGGAGACAGTAGGACAAGATGGAGACAGTAGGGCAAGATGGAGACAGTAGGGCAAGATGGAGACAGTAGGACAAGATGGAGACAGTAGGGCAAGATGGAGACAGTAGGACAAGATGGAGACAGTAGGGCAAGATGGAGACAGTAGGACAAGATGGAGACAGTAGGGCAAGATGGAGACAGTAGGACAAGATGGAGACAGTAGGGCAAGATGGAGACAGTAGGGCAAGATGGAGACAGTAGGGCAAGATGGAGACAGTAGGGCAAGATGGAGACAGTAGGGCAAGATGGAGACAGTAGGGCAAGATGGAGACAGTAGGGCAAGATGGAGACAGTAGGGCAAGATGGAGACAGTAGGGCAAGATGGGGACAGTAGGGCAAGATGGAGACAGTAGGACAAGATGGAGACAGTAGGACAAGATGGAGACAGTAGGACAAGATGGAGACAGTAGGGCAAGATGGAGACAGTAGGACAAGATGGAGACAGTAGGGCAAGATGGGGACAGTAGGACAAGATGGAGACAGTAGGACAAGATGGAGACAGTAGGGCAAGATGGAGACAGTAGGGCAAGATGGAGACAGTAGGGCAAGATGGAGACAGTAGGACAAGATGGAGACAGTAGGGCAAGATGGAGACAGTAGGACAAGATGGAGACAGTAGGACAAGATGGAGACAGTAGGGCAAGATGGAGACAGTAGGACAAGATGGAGACAGTAGGACAAGATGGAGACAGTAGGGCAAGATGGAGACAGTAGGACAAGATGGAGACAGTAGGACAAGATGGAGACAGTAGGGCAAGATGGAGACAGTAGGACAAGATGGAGACAGTAGGACAAGATGGAGACAGTAGGGCAAGATGGAGACAGTAGAGCAAGATGGCCACGGCCTTCCTCCCTTTCCCCAGGGGAACCCCGGCGCTAGCACCACCTCCAGGCCAGGCAGTACCTACAGGTACCCGGTGCCGGTAAGTGGGGCCCAGATGGGCCCAAAGAATAGGGTGCCCACGTTGCTCTCACACCAAATGCTATTTCGACAGCACCCTCTGGTGACCACAATTACTCTGGGAATCTGGGGGGGGAACACTGCATTGTGGGTAAAAAACATGATGATTGCAGCAGAATATTGCACTTTACTCAGTGTAGGTGCAGGGGGAGTTAATGATGGGGGGGCCGGGCCAAACCTTATGGGGTAACCTGTGATTTGGGTGGGTCCGGGCTGAAAATTGGGCTCCTTCATCCCTAGCAGAACAGAACCATGAATTCCCTTCTCAAAGTCTGGCCGGGTCAGGCCTGGGATGAGAACGGGGGGGTTAGGGTGGGCACAGGCACCCCCTGTATGTTCTCTGTGCACCCCCATTTGTTATAAGTGGCTGAGGGATGTGCTGGCAAATTCAAACTCATGATAATAATAGCAATATAATAATAATTACATTTATATCTGTCCGTAACTGAGCAGAATGTCACGTGTTTGCTTTTCAGCCAATGAAAATGAAGGAGGTGAAACATGAAAGTCACCCCCCCCCCCCAGATACACAGAGCCAGGTATTTGCTGATCGCATTAAAGGGCAAGTTATACTAGAAATATGTTTTACTGAGCACTAATTAGTAAATAAAGTAACTGCACTTCTGATTGGGGTCTATTAGGGGTTTTTAGGCATCTCCCCCCCCCCCCCCCCCCCCGGGCAGGTTTGGGAATAGGAAGAGTGACAGATGGGGAAAGCCTGGCTTGTACCTCTCATGTTTGTCCCTCAACAGTGTGAGGGTCTGTATGGGACTGAATGACAGATCCCTCCATCACTCAGTAACGTGACCCCCCCATGGTGAGACCTGTCCTGTTCAGGAATCCTGTGTCCCGCTGACATACAGGGCCGGGCTGGGCCAGGACTAGCCACAGGGGGGGCCACAGGGGGAGCCACAGGGGGGGCCACAGGGCAGGGCTTTCCTGCACTTACTGCATTGTAAAGTCAAATATAGTAAAATATTATGGGAAAATGAAACAGAAAGTTCAGATCTGGGGGGGTGGTCCCTGCAATGAGCAGAATTTCACTTCTCTGTACCATGTGACAGATAGGGCCTCATTAGAGCCAAAGAGTCTCAGTTGCCACCCCCCCCCCACGCGCTCGGGGATACAGTGTAACATTCACTCATTGATATCACAATGGGCCCCTGTGTGTGGGGGGGCAGCTGCCGGGGGAATATAGATACAGAGACCCAATGGGATTTCATATGTGCAACTTTAATAGAACTGTATGTTCTCTTCAGGCTTAGATTGGTAGGAAATGGGTGGGATAACTGGGGTCCAACAAAAAGAACCAAAAAAGTGGGTTCAGTGCATCCCTAGAGATAATAGGCACAACCACAGGGCAAAATGGGGGCAGTTGGGCAATGTTGCAAAACTGGGGAACAATGATAACATTAGAGCAAGATTGGAGACAGTAGGACAAGATGGAGACAGTAGGGCAAGATGGAGTCAGTAGGACAAGATGGAGACAGTAGGGCAAGATGGAGACAGTAGGGCAAGATGGAGACAGTAGGACAAGATGGAATCAGTAGGGCAAGATGGAGACAGTAGGGCAAGATGGAGACAGTAGGGCAAGATGGAGACAGTAGGACAAGATGGAGTCAGTAGGGCAAGATGGAGACAGTAGGGCAAGATGGAGACAGTAGGGCAAGATGGAGTCAGTAGGGCAAGATGGAGTCAGTAGGGCAAGATGGAGACAGTAGGGCAAGATGGAGACAGTAGGGCAAGATGGAGTCAGTAGGACAAGATGGAGTCAGTAGGGCAAGATGGAGACAGTAGGACAAGATGGAGACAGTAGGGCAAGATGGAGACAGTAGGGCAAGATGGAGTCAGTAGGGCAAGATGGAGACAGTAGGGCAAGATGGAGACAGTAGGGCAAGATGGAGACAGTAGGACAAGATGGAGTCAGTAGGGCAAGATGGAGACAGTAGGGCAAGATGGAGACAGTAGGGCAAGATGGAGTCAGTAGGGCAAGATGGAGACAGTAGGGCAAGATGGAGACAGTAGGACAAGATGGAGACAGTAGGACAAGATGGAGTCAGTAGGGCAAGATGGAGACAGTAGGGCAAGATGGAGACAGTAGGACAAGATGGAGACAGTAGGGCAAGATGGAGACAGTAGGGGAAGATGGAGACAGTAGGGCAAGATGGAGACAGTAGGACAAGATGGAGTCAGTAGGGCAAGATGGAGACAGTAGGGCAAGATGGAGACAGTAGGACAAGATGGAGACAGTAGGACAAGATGGAGACAGTAGGGCAAGATGGAGACAGTAGGACAAGATGGAGACAGTAGGACAAGATGGAGACAGTAGGGACAAGATGGAGACAGTAGGACAAGATGGAGACAGTAGGACAAGATGGAGACAGTAGGGACAAGATGGAGACAGTAGCGCAAGATGCCAATAGTGGGACCAGATGATTTAGATCTGTGATGATCAAGCTAGATCCCTTCAGCTGTGGGGGGGGGGGGGTGCTGGGAGTTGCAGTTAAACAGCTGACACCGCCCGTGTAGCTCAGACACTATCTGGCTCTGCAGGGGGTAAATGAGGGGTAAATGGGGGTTAGTGAGGGGCCCCAGAATATTCGGGGCAGGTGTTGCTGGGAGTCTCTCTCCCTTCCTCGTCAGATCCTTTAGCTGAAATCCCCAGATCTGATGGGACATTTCTAACTCGTCAGTCACCAGATTCCATTCCCAGCCGCACCCCGTACAGCGCCGGAGCCCGCGGGGCAATAGGAAGGGCCACAGCCACTGACCACAAAATAAGATAAAGTGGCAAAAAAAGCCCCGGGACGGAAGGGAACCCATGTCAGCAATTTGTATTGGAGTCACCGGCCGGGGGGGGGGGGTTTGTTTTCCTGGTCTCCATAGTGCCGGCACAGATATCTGGGATGTGATTCACTCATGAATCAGCCGCAATAAGTTCCTTATTTACCTGCCCAAATCATAAACCCCGGGGCTCGGCACTGGTATCCGGCGTGTTTATTGGCCGATTCCTCTCACAGGCTGATCCCCTGATACAGAAGTTGCTGGGCAAGATATCAGCCATATCCTCACTGTATTAGTCCCACCGGCCCTGCTGGGAGGCTGCTCCCTGTACCTACCCCCCTTTCTGTAAAGTAGCACTTCCTTATGTTCCCTTTCAGCCCCCCCCCCCATTCCTTTACTGTATTAGTCCCACCGGCCCTGCTGGGAGGCTGTTCCCTGTACCTACCCCCCTTTCTGTAAAGTAGCACTTCCTTATGTTCCCTTTCAGCCCCCCCCCCCCATTCCTTTACTGTATTAGTCCCACCGGCCCTGCTGGGAGGCTGTTCCCTGTATCTACCCCCCTTTCTGTAAAGTAGCACTTCCTTATGTTCCCTTTCAGCCCCCCCCCCCCATTCCTTTACTGTATTAGTCCCACCGGCCCTGCTGGGAGGCTGTTCCCTGTATCTACCCCCCTTTCTGTAAGACTTTAGCCCCATACCCCACCCTCCCTCTGTATAATAATAATACAGGGAATTTTCATGCAATGCATTGGGCTCAGCTGATCTGGGACAGACAACATGGCAGCTCCAACCCCCCATATCAATGAATACAGGGAATTTTCATGCAATGCACTGGGCTCAGCTGATCTGGGACAGACAACATGGCAGCTCCCGGCGTAACTGAGAAGCCATTTGCTAAACAAGCCAATGATGGGGGTGATTACAGGGTGATCATTAGGCAAGTGACAATATCGGCCTCCAGGCTCCTTGCAGCTTGAGCCAATCAGACTGGCCCTGGCAGTGAGAATAAAGGGCAACATAACCCTCCCCGCCCAGTTGGGGCCAATTTCCTCCCTGCCTGGAGACAATGAGCCCTCAGCCCTTTATGGCCCCACAATAAACAAATCACAAAAGGTTGAAATTCCACATTGGGCAATTTAATGGCAGTTACTTACCCTTTGATGCCTCATAAAGGTCCAGCGCCTGTCAGGCTCAGGGGTGCAGAACAGGTCGGGGCTGATGGTGTCGGGGTGATAGGAGAGGGAATTGCACCTGGGCAAGGGGCAATAATCACTGGCAAGGGAGAAGCCGGCCAATAGGGCCACTTACCTCCTCACTAAAATAATAAACTGCTCATTCACATAATAAACTACGGAACAGGGAAAGTCACCTTTAAATTAACCCTTACAGGGCAGCATGAACTCCCTCATTCTCTTGGCACTTTGCACCGTCATGGCTGCTATTGGCCAGTTACAATATGCCCTAGTCACATGGTACGGGGAGCTGAATTAGGGGCTTCTATCAGTGAGAGACCCCAACTGCTGCAGATGGGACGACATGGGGGGCAGCACCCCTCTATTGAAAGAATGGGAGACCCCCCCCAGTCACAGAGAAACAGGGAGAAAGAGATCTCAGGAGGCAAAATAGAAAGGCAGAGGGGGTAGAATAAGGGGAGAAACCCCCCTATTCTTGCTTCAATTTAATGCTGGGAGTCACTGGGAATGCTGGGAGTCACTGGGAATGTTGGGAGTCACTGGGAATGCTGGGGGTCACTGGGAATGCTGGGGGTCACTGGGAATGCTGGGAGTCACTGGGAATGCTGGGGGTCACTGGGAATGCTGGGGGTCACTGGGAATGCTGGGAGACACTGGGAATGCTGGGGGTCACTGGGAATGCTGGGGGTCACTGGGAATGTTGGGAGTCACTGGGAATGTTGGGAGTCACTGGGAATGCTGGGGGTCACTGGGAATGCTGGGGGTCACTGGGAATGTTGGGGGTCACTGGGAATGCTGGGAGTCACTGGGAATGCTGGGGGTCACTGGGAATGCTGGGAGTCACTGGGAATGCTGGGAGTCACTGGGAATGCTGGGGGTCACTGGGAATGTTGGGAGTCACTGGGAATGTTGGGAGTCACTGGGAATGCTGGGGGTCACTGGGAATGCTGGGGGTCACTGGGAATGCTGGGGGTCACTGGGAATGCTGGGAGTCACTGGGAATGCTGGGGGTCACTGGGAATGCTGGGGGTCACTGGGAATGCTGGGAGACACTGGGAATGCTGGGGGTCACTGGGAATGTTGGGAGTCACTGGGAATGTTGGGAGTCACTGGGAATGCTGGGGGTCACTGGGAATGCTGGGGGTCACTGGGAATGTTGGGGGTCACTGGGAATGCTGGGAGTCACTGGGAATGCTGGGGGTCACTGGGAATGCTGGGAGTCACTGGGAATGCTGGGAGTCACTGGGAATGCTGGGGGTCACTGGGAATGTTGGGAGTCACTGGGAATGTTGGGAGTCACTGGGAATGCTGGGGGCCACTGGGAATGTTGGGAGTCACTGGGAATGCTGGGGGTCACTGGGAATGCTGGGAGTCACTGGGAATGCTGGGAGTCACTGGGAATGCTGGGGGTCACTGGGAATGCTGGGGGTCACTGGGAATGCTGGGAGTCACTGGGAATGCTGGGAGTCACTGGGAATGCTGGGGGTCACTGGGAATGCTGGGGGTCACTGGGAATGCTGGGAGTCACTGGGAATGCTGGGAGTCACTGGGAATGCTGGGGGTCACTGGGAATGCTGGGAGTGACTGGGAATGCTGGGAGTCACTGGGAATGCTGGGGGTCACTGGGAATGCTGGGAGTCAATAAAATTTCTCCCTATTTGCCCACCCTAAGGTGGGTGATATCGGGGTAATTCAATAATTACCCTAGGGTGGGTATAGGGGCAGTCGGAGGAGCAAGCCAATGCGATATGAAAACCAAACCTGCCCCATGGGCACCTGCCCAGTTTTCAGCCAGAGAGCGGTCAGATAAGCTGACAGTCGGTCTGACCCCTGTATGGGCACCGTAGGGGGAGTCATTTATCCCTTTGGCCAATGGTTCTGAGCAAGAACCTTCACATTCTGATAACAACTTGACTCTTTTGGGCCCAACCCATAGGCCGCAGTTTGGGCACCGGCCAACCCCTGCCCGCGTGTGCCCGTATCTATTGTTATTATAGCGGCCGGCAGCCTCCTGCTATTCATCTGCTTTATGGGAACGCCGTGCCAACCCCATGGCTATAAAGGGTTGGGCAATGGCCCAGACTGGCCGACAATAGCCGCACATTCCCAGCACTCCCAGTGGCCCCTCCCTCCCTGCGACTCTTTCAACAAAAAGAAAGACTTATTCTGGGTGCGACTCAGGTTTAGTTTCCCTTTAACAAACTTTGCTTGAAATATGAGTGTAATTATTATATTAGTCATATCTGCACATTAGCACCCGTGAGTGCGGGGATCGGTATTTGTAGGGTGGGGGGGGGGGGGTATCATGTTCATTAATAGGACTGGGCAGGTCCAACGGCAAATAGTTTGTGTTTTAGCTCAGCCTGGGAAAAACTGACATTGCTGCACCCCCATTATTTATATGTCTGTCTGTATTGTTCTACAAGATGGGGACAGTAGGGCAAGATGGGGACAGTAGGGCAAGATGGAGACAGTAGGGCAAGATGGGGACAGAAGGGCAAGATGGGGACAGTAGGGCAAGATGGAGACAGTAGGGCAAGATGGGGACAGTAGGGCAAGATGGAGACAGTAGGGCAAGATGGAGTCAGTAGGGCAAGATGGAGACAGTAGGACAAGATGGAGACAGTAGGGCAAGATGGAGACAGTAGGGCAAGATGGAGTCAGTAGGGCAAGATGGAGACAGTAGGACAAGATGGAGTCAGTAGGGCAAGATGGAGACAGTAGGACAAGATGGAGACAGTAGGGCAAGATGGAGACAGTAGGGCAAGATGGAGTCAGTAGGGCAAGATGGAGACAGTAGGACAAGATGGAGACAGTAGGGCAAGATGGAGACAGTAGGGCAAGATGGAGTCAGTAGGGCAAGATGGAGACAGTAGGACAAGATGGAGACAGTAGGGCAAGATGGAGACAGTAGGGCAAGATGGAGTCAGTAGGGCAAGATGGAGTCAGTAGGACAAGATGGAGTCAGTAGGGCAAGATGGAGTCAGTACGGCAAGATGGAGACAGTAGGGCAAGATGGAGACAGTAGGGCAAGATGGAGACAGTAGGACAAGATGGGGACAGTAGGGCAAGATGGAGACAGTAGGGCAAGATGGAGACAGTAGGGCAAGATGGAGTCAGTAGGGCAAGATGGAGACAGTAGGACAAGATGGAGACAGTAGGGCAAGATGGAGACAGTAGGGCAAGATGGAGTCAGTAGGGCAAGATGGAGTCAGTAGGACAAGATGGAGTCAGTAGGGCAAGATGGAGTCAGTAGGACAAGATGGGGACAGTAGGGCAAGATGGAGTCAGTAGGACAAGATGGGGACAGTAGGGCAAGATGGGGACAGTAGGGCAAGATGGGACAGTAGGACAAGATGGAGACAGTAGGACAAGATGGAGACAGTAGGGCAAGATGGAGACAGTAGGGCAAGATGGAGACAGTAGGACAAGATGGAGACAGTAGGACAAGATGGGGACAGTAGGGCAAGATGGAGACAGTAGAACAAGATGGAGACAGTAGGACAAGATGGAGACAGTAGGGCAAGATGGAGACAGTAGGACAAGATGCAGACAGTAGGACAAGATGCAGACAGTAGGGCAAGATGGAGACAGTAGGGCAAGATGGAGACAGTAGGACAAGATGGAGACAGTAGGACAAGATGGAGACAGTAGGACAAGATGGAGACAGTAGGACAAGATGGACAGTAGACAAGTTGGAAGTGGCAAGATGGAGACAGTAGGGCAAGATGGAGACAGTAGGACAAGATGGAGACAGTAGGACAAGATGGGGACAGTAGGGCAAGATGGAGACAGTAGAACAAGATGGAGACAGTAGGACAAGATGGAGACAGTAGGGCAAGATGGAGGACAGTAGGACAAGATGCAGACAGTAGGACAAGATGGAGACAGTAGGACAAGATGGAGACAGTAGGACAAGATGGAGACAGTAGGGCAAGATGGAGACAGTAGGACAAGATGCAGACAGTAGGACAAGATGGAGACAGTAGGACAAGATGGAGACAGTAGAACAAGATGGAGACAGTAGGACAAGATGGAGACAGTAGGGCAAGATGGAGACAGTAGGACAAGATGCAGACAGTAGGACAAGATGGAGACAGTAGGACAAGATGGAGACAGTAGGACAAGATGGAGACAGTAGGACAAGATGGAGACAGTAGGGCAAGATGGAGACAGTAGGGCAAGATGCAGACAGTAGGACAAGATGCAGACAGTAGGGCAAGATGGAGACAGTAGGGCAAGATGGAGACAGTAGGACAAGATGGAGACAGTAGGGCAAGATGGAGACAGTAGGGCAAGATGGAGACAGTAGGACAAGATGGAGACAGTAGGGCAAGATGGAGACATTAGGGCAAGATGGAGACAGTAGGGCAAGATGGAGACAGTAGGGCAAGATGGAGACAGTAGGGCAAGAAGTATAAAGTGTAGGGGCCCTAGTAAAGTTCAGCTCTGCTCTGTTTATACCCTGTGGGGCTGTAACAGGATCTGCCTGAGGAAGAGCAGATGAAGAGGGTATTGTGCTGGGGCAGGGGGAGAAGGTGTTGGGGTAAAACAACAAGATCCTGTCAGGGGGTCAGAGGGCTCAGGTGACACAATTGCACAGGGGCGGGGGGGGGGGGGGGCAATTGTTTTGCTAATAATGAGGGGCTCAGAGGAAGGGCATATGGTTCTCTCTTCCTAATCTCTTATCTGAGGATCCCACGGCCAATCACATCTGCTCGTTTGTTGGACAATCTGGTTACAATCAATGTCAGTATATTGTGGGGGGGAATCGCCATAGAGCCGCGGCGACCAATGAAATGGCAATGAAGTCGGTGGTTAAATTGAGTTTATGATGATTTGTTCGTCTGGAATTTAATCTGTTAAAATCCATATTTACAAATGACAGAAAAAAGACCAATTGCAATTTTATATAGATTTTCACATTGTGTCATTTAATTGACCTTTAATTCTCAGCTTGTGCCAAATCCTCACCCAATCAGGGACTTTCTGCTCACATGACCAACTTCCTTATCCCCAAACCCCCATGCCCCCCCCCATTCTCACTCATTAACCCCTGGGGGGCCCGGGGGTAACTTTTGCACAGGAGCCCCTGAGTCTCTAGGGGAGCCCCTACATAGTCAGTAACAACAGGGGGTGCAGATCCTGTGAATATATGAAAAGTGGGGGCCCCTGGGCTTCTCCCCACACTGATAGATCCCTAAACACAAGCGTGGGGGGGGGGGCGGGGAGAAATCAGCCACTGTGGGGGCATTAAAAGTCATTTTTTTACAGAGGGGCCACAGTGGGGCTGGCACAACACATTGTATGAATATTAGGGTGATGCCGGGGGGCAGCAGGGGGAGGAGCCAATATAGTGCAGAATGTCAGGGGATGCTGGGAGCTGTAGTTGCACAGTAGCTGCAGGTTGGGTTTATGTTCATTGATCAGATTTTAACCCTTCCTATAACCAGGCAACCCCCCAGAGCTGCACTACATTGCCGCCCATACGGCAGCCTTCCCATCCCCATGTTATTTGCAGAGGAGACAAACAGGAGACAGTACCCCCCCCGCCCCCCCCCAGGCATAGGATAAAGCAGCAGAAGTTTCCGAGCCAACACTTCTCATTCTGTTTGCTGTTCCGCCCCGGCTTCCTGTGCGGTTCCACTGTGTCAGGAAACTGGATCTTACAGGGATAAATGCCCTGGCACCAACTCTAGTCTGCCCAGATAGCAAAAATCATGTGGTCCAGATCTGGCCCAGACCCATCGTAAGTTCTGGGCCAGATTCGCGCAACTGACTTGGGCCGATGTCTTTTGGCACAACGGGCCAATACTGGCATAGATCCGATTGTACTTATCCGGACCAGCACTGAGCCGGCTCCGGGCCAGATGTGGATTCCTTTATGATGATCTGGCTCAAATGTGGACCAGATCTGGTCCAGCTCTGTTCTGGTTTTGGTCCCATACCAGCCCCAGATGTGGGCCAGAAGTGTGGAATAGATGTGGGCCAGATGTGGATTCCTTTATGATGATCTGGCTCAAATGTGGACCAGATCTGGTCCAGCTCTGTTCTGGTTTTGGTCCCATACCAGCCCCAGATGTGGGCCAGAAGTGTGGAATAGATGTGGGCCAGATGTGGATTCCTTTATGATGATCTGGCTCAAATGTGGACCAGATCTGGTCCAGCTCTGTTCTGGTTTTGGTCCCATACCAGCCCCAGATGTGGGCCAGAAGTGTGGAATAGATGTGGGCCAGATGTGGTTCACATTTGCGCCAAATCATCATAGTATCTGGCCTGGAGTTCGCTCAGCTGACTCAGATCTGGCCCAAGACTATGTTGTCTAGAATTTCAAGCATTTATTATCTAAAATATCTTTTTTGTCTTTTGCTACTTATTTTTTTATATAAACAAATACTGTATTAAAATGCCTTCTGATCATCTAATGTTAATTCTAACACAACAGCCACTACTTTACTATAAACATACATAAACAATTACACAGAGCAGATTTGACCTTACTTTCTACCTAACACAGTTTTTTACTTACTGTGCTTCCATAATATTCACCAAGCTTAAATCAGTGCTACACAATAAGAAAAACCTAATTATTACCACATAGTTGTAATGCAACACTTCCTGAAATTTAAGTCAACTGAGATCTAATTTCAATTTAAGTTGCTAGTCACAAACATTATTTACCAATATTTTCTCCATGTTTTGAGCCTTGTTATGCTTTTACTAACAAAGACGGTAGGGGAGTGACAGGATAAGGAATAACATCCAATAAAGTCAGTGGTCACAAGCAGTTCTTGGACTACTGTTTAAGTATTGTTTTTCTGTTTCTGTTTCAAAGTAAAGTAAATTGACAGTATATTTATGCTAATAAAAGAAAAACAAACACTGATCTTTACAACACTGTTGACAAAAATAGTTATTGTGCAAAGTGTAAATAAAAAACAAATAAAACAGTACAAGAACAATGCAAATAAATTTATTTATTTATTTACTATTTTTTTTAACTGTGCAACTACAGGAGTTGGTCCCCTGTGTCCAAACAATGTGGTCAGAACAAAACAGAGAATACTAATAACAGATTTATCCCAATGAACAAAAACACAATCCGATAGAGCAGTCAAACAATTTAATTCCCATGGGCCATCTGAAAAAAAACAAAAAAAACACACCAATAAGAAAGCTGTTATTTTTCCACTAAAGCAGTGTTATGAGACAGACTATGGATAAACTGCAAATTAACTTATAACTTATTTTACTGATTAAGTTATCTTACAAATTCTAGTACAAAAAATATTTTCATTTATTTATTAATTTTTTATCTATAAATCAATGGCTGTTTAATAATGTTTGAGTTTTTTTGCATTAAATAAAAGTTGAAATTTATTTTTATCATGAAGTCAACCTCTATTACTGACTTGTTATCCTAATGAAAAAATGTAACTGCCACTATGCTTCTTGGATCTGAATTTACCTCAGTTAACGCCTCTTTGACTCTTGAACGCTCTTTCCGGCCACCGCCACGGTCAGGAGCAAGATTGAACCAACGGATGGCATAAGAATCTATCTCACTGTCTGCTGCATTGGTCGAAGACTGGTTCTTTCTTACAGCCCCTGGTAAAAAGAAAAATAAGACTCTTTAACTTCACCCAGATCCAAATAACCAGGCCACGGTATTAGAAGCAGCAGTGGTCTCCTCATTTGAAGCATTGGCAAACCAAATATATAGAGGGATACCGTCCATACACCCCTTAACCCCACCCATGAAATCCCATGAATCCAGGTCTTTTCTAGAACGGTAAAAGTAATACACAAAAAAGCAAATAGCTGGTCCAAGTGGACACCACTCTGGGGCAATAACACCCTTACGCAATTCAGGACCTTCCCAGATGCTAACCTTTGGGCTGCTGCAGGGGTAAAGCACCTACATGATGTGGTGGAAGCAGGAGGTATCAAGCAATACGCTCAATTAAAGGAGGAATTTAACCTGCAGAACCACATGCTCTTCAGGTACCTCCAGCTGAAACATGCGTTCCAGATACAGTTCCCCAGGGAGCCCCCCAATATTACTGAAAGTACCCTTGAACGATACCTACACAGACCTAATCTGCTCAAACCCCTCAGCTGGTTCAATGCCATACTATTGCAGGGGAGCTTTGACTCAGTAAATCATATTAGGCTGAAATGGGCCCAGGACTTTCCCCAGCTAGATAATGATGTCTGGAAAGATATACTAGAACAAATAACTGAAAATAATACAGCAACAAGGGACCGCTACATACAGGTCAAATTCCTTAACAGAGTGTACCTAACCCCCCACAGGCTGGCACGCATATACCAGGGATACCCAGATGTGTGTAAAATGTAATGTAGATCAGGGCAATTACATCCATGTATTCTGGGAGTGTCCTAATCCAGCAGTACAGGACCACCATACTCACCTTATGGCTCACCATATGGGCTCCTTGCTGGGACTCCCGAATATCAGGACACCTGAATTTTGCCTATTGGGCCATACGGAAGGTCTTACTTTGCCCTCAGGGGACAGGATATGTCTGCAGCAACTCCTACATTATGCCAAGAAAGCTATTTTGCTGACATGAAAAAATACGGAACCGCCAACCCTGGGATTTTGGATAAAGCTGGTGGATGACACACTCCCAAGACAGAAACTTACCTACCTGGCCCGAGGATGCCCGGCCAAGTTCGACAAAATATGGAGCTGCTGGCTGACAGTACGAACGAATAGCATAACCCACTAATACCTCAACAAACCCTAGACAAGTAGCTAGGCACCGTTACAAATGAAACTTCTTCAAATGTAAACGCCCACCACTGAGTATTACCATGTATGAGTACCTTCTTTCTTTCCTATTTTCTTTCACTTCCTCCTTTACTATTCTCTTTTTGTTCCAAAATTAATAAAGAAAAACTTTCAAAAAAGAATCTTTAACTTCCACAGAATAATAAGCTCCATAATAATGGCATAGTAACTTTATTGTTTAGGTTTTAAAGATGTATCTAATACTCAACTTCTTGGTATTACTCAATACTTACTGATCAACAAACTTCTTCTGAGCATTTCCTTAAAGCACTTCTTCCCATTGACTCCTTTCCAGTTTATTTGTTTGGCTACTGCATCTGAGTAAAGCCTTGAAAGTATGTTCCATGTCACTCTTTTGGTGTTTTGACCTCCAACAGCACCCAGAGCAGATATCTGAAAAGACAAAAATATATTATATTGTCTGCTCTAATCAAAACGAAAAATTTTTATATAATGTAGAGAACAGCATATTCCAGGGGCCGTTTTACGGTGAGGACCCTCTCTGACTACAAAAGTAGAGAGAGACATTAGTAAAGTCAAGACGCTTTTATTGTCATTACAACCACATATAGCTGACGCAGTACACAGTGAAATGAAACGTTCCTAAAGGACCCTGATGCTACATACTGTAGACAACATAATTCAGGTCCAGGATCCAATTACAGAGGGAGGTGTTCAGGGCCGGCAGGCTCAATTACTCAATCTGGTGCTGTGGAATGATTGTACTGGATGCTGAACTGAAGTCTCTGAACAGCATTCATGTATGTCCAGGTGTGTAAGGGCCAGATGGAAGGTTGTGGCATCATCCATGGAGCAGTTAGGATGATATTCAAACTGCAAGGGGTTCAATGAGCGTGATAGCTGTGTTTTGATTTGTTTCCTGATGAGTCTCTCAAAACACTTCTTCACAGTGGGTGTGAGAGCAAAAGGACGTTAGTAATTGAAGCAGGAAACTGTAGACATCTTCAGCGCAGGGACAACGGTCATTGTCTTGAGGCATGTAGGAACAACAGCGCTGCTCAGGAAAATGTTAAAGATGCTAGCTGTTCTGCACATTCCGTGAACGCTCTGCCAGGAATGTTGTCTGGTCCAGCAGATTTCCATGGGTTAACTCTGCATAGAGTTTGCTTAATGTTTCTTAATGGACAGACTGAGCACCTGATCACTGGAGGGAGGGATGGTCTTGATCACGTTGTTCTCTACCATGAACCGAATGAGTACCAAACTTTATATTAATTGGTGCCCTGTATCTAACACTCTCACCTTAAATAATATGTAACCAAAACTAAGAATTAATATTAATATTTGAGGCCAGTATCACTACAACAGGCACAGAACCACTTGAGATAACGTAGGTACAACAACCATAAAGTAGCTTTAGATAATGGGAAAAAACATACCATGTTTTGTTTAGCTTGTGAATTTCTTGAGTCTTTAAGCCATTCCTCAAACTCCTCAACTTCAGGCACAGTGGTCAGGGGGATACTGATGTCTTTAGGCATTTCAGCCACAGGAGCCTCTGTCCCCAGTCTTGCAGCAAGATTGTTCACAGCAGCAGCAATCGCCGTTTGCTGTTCCTTCACATAATCCAATAAAGTTAGGATGTGCAGCTGAGCAGCTACAATAAAGGAAAGATTGAAAGTTTTCTTATTATATATCATTTTGAAAAACTGGATGTTTGAAATAAAAAAAAAAAAAAAAAAAAAGATTTTACCAGAGCATGGAATTGGTCCAGTGCCTGTCTTCCCCAGTCTAAATGTGGGCCTAAAGAAATGCTCATCTGGCAGAGGCGTGGCAGAGATCTGGCCCATAGAGCTTGATGGTGTGTGAGAGACACGTGTTGCAACTTGAGGCCCTGAGCATGGGGAGAGTCATTATTTTTAGCTCACTGACTGTTGATCAAAGATGGCATGCAAAGAATTATTAAAAAATATACTATATATATATATATATATATATATATATTAATTATTATAAAAAAATACCTGAGCAAAAATCATCTTGAAAATGCATCGTATCAAAATGGCCAACAGAGGAGTGGGGCAGAGGACTGGAAGGCATGCAAGATGTACTTAAGGGGGCAGGTGGTGCTGCTGTGAAACATAGGTATGTCAATAACATATTTTTAAGTGAATAACAACAAATTATGAAAAATTTACTATTATAATAATAAATCCTTTATGTTTATAGTTTCTATTAATTATGTGCACTTACAACGAACAATGTTCAGCCAAGATCTGTCAGATTCACTCAGCACATAAAAACATTAACTTTACAGTTACATTAACTGCATCAGATCCAGACAAGTACCTTGACTTAAGATAAAATTTGCCACGGCTTGACTGTATATACATGTTCAGTTGTAACATTAACATAACAGTATTAAAAAACTATTCAACAAAAATACAAGAATATACCAGTAAAATAAGATTCCGTCTGCCTCTGGTCTAGGAGAGGTCTAGCAGTAGTCTGGCAAGCTTCATTGTCAGGAGTAGGGGGAGGAATAGGTGGTACTGGACAAGGGAGGACATTGTGGCATCTCCTCTTTATAGCCATCTCTGGCTCACTGTCAGAGTCTGTATCGCCAAAGATTTGCCTAACAAACAAAACAAACACCAACTAATCATAATGTTTGGCAGGGTTAAAAACTTAAAGCAATTTGTTAAAGATTAAAACCTAAAAACACTCAAAATACATAAAAAGACACACAAAATATTAAATTAACCTACACTATGGAATCTATAGTATGGCTTGTATCAATTGACCCTTTATAGTACTGCAAAATATCCAAACAGTCCATTGCTTCCTTTGGCAATTATAGCAAATTACTTCAAAGCAAAAAAAGAGAAGTTTACACTACCTAGCCTTTAAGCTCTATAGTTAAATATTTCTAAACGTATTTTAAATGGTATATAGTAGTAGTGGAGTAATAGTCTCAGAATATGAAACCTTGGCTTAATTTTTCTCTTCCTAATCACTTCTTCCTCCTCATCTGTTTGTAATTCAGAGGTATTGCAGGTCAGCAAGGCCCTCAGTTTCTGTCTTGCTTTAAGGTAATCACCTGATCAGAATTCACAAAAAATAAATAAAATTAATTAAATAAATACCCTCACTTCTACAATCTCAAATTGAATCTGCAATCCGTCTGTGCCTGTCGCCCATCTGACCCGCATCCGACACATAAATATTACTCCACCTGTTATAGTACATCAAATATTAGCTGTTCATTTAAATTTTCTGTAAAAATCATCAGAACTACCATGCTCAGGGATCATCCGATCATCTCAATCGGAATGCAGTTTATGCATGGAGCGCTCTTCTAACAATCTGATCTGAATCATGTGTGTTAGTGAGGACTAGAATTGAGAACCACTGATCTAAAGTGGTTTGGCTGTTGTTCTAGACCCACTATTAAGTACTGACTGTTAAATTTGTGTAAATTAATGTGTACAATATAGAAATTTGAAACCATTAATAATTGAAATTAAAAAATTTTTAAGTTTAGTTCACAGAAATTACAAATAAATTTCATTTTATTTCTAAAGCAGATTCTTACCTGTTCTTGAATGGACTCGAACATCATATTTTTTCCAGTCTGCTCCTGGCTCTTCACATTTTTGAACAGCTCGGTTTATGCGTTCGTCGCTTCTATAGTTTGGCCACCAAGTGACACCATCTTCAAGCCATGATTCAGATATAATGTTAACAGTGTTTGTTTCTATAAATTCCACAACCAAAAACATCTGAAAAAGAAGTTTTTGCAGAAAGTATTACATATTTTAAAAGACATACAACATTCCTTTAACATTTTCCTTCAATCCATGTACTAGCATTCTTTGATCATACTGTTATCACCAGCATAGATTGCCTTTTCCCTCAAACAATTAAAATTGACACAACATACAAGCACAGGTAACAACATATATAGTACCTCACAAAAATGAGTACACCTCTCACATTTTTGTAAATACTTTAATATACCTTTTCATGTGACAACACTTAAGAAATGCCACTCTGCTCCAATGTACAATAGTGAGTGTACAGCCTGTAAGAACAGTGCACATTTACTGTCCCCTCAAAATAACTCAACACACAGACATTAATGTCTAAACTGCTGGCAACAAAAGTGAGTACACCCCTAAGTGGAAATGTCCAAAATTGGTCCCAATTAGCCATTTCCCTCCCTAGTCCCTAAATTTGGTGTTATTGCTCTCACACTCTCTCATACTGGTCACTGGAAGTTCAACATGGCTCCTCATGGCAAAGAACTCTCTGAGGATCTGAAAAAAACAATTGTTGCTCTACATAAAGATGGAAAAGGATATAAGTGCTAGAAAATAATGGTGAATGGTGGGACCAACGTGTCAAAATATTGACACGTTGGTCCCAATTTGGACATTTCCATTTGGGGTGTTGCCAGCGGTTTAGACATTAATGGCTGTGTGTTGGGTTATTTTGAGAGGACAGCAAATGTACACTGTTATACAGGCTGTACACTCTCTACTGTACACTGGAGCAGCGGCATTTCTTCAATGTTGTCACATGAAAAGATAGAATAAAATATTTACAAAAATTTCTGGTGTACTTTTTTTATACTGTACATGAAATGAAGTGTTACTGTCAATGCTTCATAAAATGTATTATAAAGCCATCAGTCATTTACCACTTACCCCAAGTTACCTGCTCCCCCCTTTTTCTTGTTAGTTGTTTTTCTTTTTAGTTTTATTAACATGTAAATAAGATAACTGACTCAATTTTGCTGTATTACACTTAATAATATATTTTGTTATTTCTCAAAAAATAAATTGTTCAAGTTAGAAATTTACCAGAGAAGAGTAAAAGCAAAAGAAAATTTACAAAGTAAACCTCATCAGAACTACCATGCTCTGGGATCATGGTCAGGGATCATCCGATCATGCATGGAGCGCTCTTCTATCGATCTGATCTGAATCGGGTGTGTTAGTGAGGACTAGAATTGAGAACCACTGATCTAAAGTGGTTTATTTGGAATACTCACATTTTCAAAATCCAGTATCCAGAAACCTTTGTGAAGTAAAGCAGTCTTTTGTCAGTTTTTGTCAGTCTTTTTCGTCATATTGTTCCTAACCCCATCCCTAACCTGAACTAGAGCTGTGTTCTATAAGCGGGTATGCAAGAGAGGCATGACAACAAATTTATCATTGTAAGGAAGGAGTACACACTTGTGAGAGATCTGTGATGCTTTGGCTACCCTTAATGGTCCTGTTGGCTCTGACACAATAAATACTCTAAGAAAATCCGAGCTCATTGGATAGTTGAAAAAATTTGCAATTTGTGTAAAAACTCTAAACACAACGTATATTTCCTTTACAGACTGAACAATGTTAAGAATAACACAAATGTCTTTGCCTATAGCAAAAACATTATCTCCTGTTGAAGCTTTCACTGACCAGTGTTCAGTCCTCAGCTCCCTGTACTGTGCTGTTGCTTGAAGGCCATCAGGAACAGGTCCAACATAATGTTGCATTCTTAAAGCTTTACAGGGCAACTCAGAACTACTGATTTTTTCAACCTCTGATAACCTTCTTATTATCTGCGCAAGAGGAAATTCTGGCTTTCTCACAAACTTCTTCAGTGTACGGAGGTAATTTTCATATGGAAAAGCTGAGATAGTGTCTAAAGAACCATGTAGTTTGGCATCAGCTGACAGGTGGACCAAGGCATGCACATTATACACTAAGGCATCTTTTCCATAAAGCTCCCCAACATGTTTTACAAATGCTGTAAGAAGCGTGTTTGCATAATTGTTAAACAAAGAATAAAGCTGCGGGCTAACAAGGATGCAAATACCTGTATAAAATAACATAAAGTTGTTATATAAATTATGATCTAAATACGGTGCCAGAGCAACAGAACCAGTATACAACAGAAACTGTCTAAGTTCAGTAGCTTTCCAACGATCTAGTTCTCTCAAAGATCTTGGTTTCCTTACAAACTCAACTGGTATGTACGCACGCATCTGAGTCAGAGTTTGAGAAATGCGATCAACACAACCGGAGGACAAGCGAAATTTCAAAGGGCCCCTCAGCCAAACATTTAACAATTTACGTGTAACACCTAAACATGCAAGGTGCATGTAATCTATAGGAAATCTAGTCACCATGCCCACATCTAGACCAAAAAATCCATGTGGTCCATCATGATGATGGTCCTCGTCAACTTTGTCTGAAAATGATGAATCAGTCCGTAACACAAAATCATTCTGGGGGTATGTCATTCTGTGGTTAACATAAACTCCTGGCTGGCAACACTTATCACATCCATGATAACCATTGTGTGCCTTTACGTTTTTTACAAAAGCTCTAGCAGGGGTATCACATACAACAGAATCCAGTTCAAAGAAACCTTTTTTTCTTTAAAATAGACTCCTTCCTGCAGCTGTTTTAACTCGTGGGTAAAGTCTTTCAAATATTCATCAGGGGCATTTGGTTTTTTGGTACCACAGAAGAGCCCGATAACAACAGGTTCTTTCATTGGGGCATTTAACAAGAGTCCTAAAATGGGCCATAACTGTAAATTTGTGCTCTTAAACAATGGCAAGCCATCAATGTTTACTTGCAATTTAAAAGTAAAGCCATTTGGAAACTTTTCAATTAGTTTGGTTAGGGTGTTCCAGAGAGCTGTCAGGATACCTCTATAATGATAAAACCCACCACATTTTTGTTGAATTTTATATTCAGTTTTTGTTTTAAGGATGGTTCGGGCATCCTTTGGAAGTTCTGGGTGGTACACTCTCAACAAACTAAGGAGAGCTGATAGGGCAACTAAAGAAACACCAAACTGTACAGACCAGTTGGCTAAAGTTTCAACAAAGCTGACTGGCTCATCTGCAACCTCTGGTTCGGATTCAGAGTCAGGCTCTGAAACACACTGTCTTTCAGTCAATCCTCCAAAATCATCTGTGCAAATAGAATCTAAATGCTCGTCTGTCCGAGAGAGTCTTGAGTCACTGTCATTGGTTGTGGAATATGCATCAGCTTCGTAAGCTGTTGTAAAAGTTGGTTCTGGTTGTAAGTCTGCAATGTCATGCAGGCGTTTTTCAAGTGCAATGCGAGCCCTCCGTCTGACTCCAGAACTTGTTAAAGGTGGTTCCCTCCTTTTCATAGTCTCTAAATAAATATTAAGTGTGAACAAAAAAAATTCAGTGTTTCTTATTTCTTATTTTTAGCCTATTATTAACATATTTACTGGTAAATGGTTAAAATGATTGCGCCTCCGCGTAGGGACAGTAACCGGGGGACAGAGGTATTGCAAGTAGTTATAAAGGGTGAAGGAGCTGGAGTATGTAGATGGGAGCAGGGAGGAGGATATGTGGATGGAGTATGGACAGACAGCAGGGGGGTTAAAGGAAGTGACTACCTTAGGGAGCACCATGCATACAATTAGAAGAAATGAAGTGCATTTTGCCATTATCAGGTGAGGTGTAGTCTTGTAGCGTCAGAGAATGGCAATGGTTCCTCAGTGCATTAATGAGTTGGTCTGCATTTGAGACAGTTCTTTAATTTCAAGCAGCAGTCTGTAGTGGCTCTCCTTGTAGGTCTCCTCTGATTAACTCCTTGTTAAACTCGTTCAGATCACTTGTAAACGAATCACTTTGGAACAAATCACCCTTGCAAATGCTCAACCCCCAGCAAATGCTCTCCCCTAAGAAAGTCTTAATAGGGAGAGGCAAAGCTGGGGAATCACAACTGATTGTAATTGATCAAGCAACAGGCTAATCACCCAGCTGTGTCAGAGGGGGGGAGTATAGCAAGAGTGAAGATGAACCCTGATATAAAGTGACTTACAGAGTTTATTTACAGAGGAGTTTTATGGGGGGTCATAAAATGTACAAAACTACAGAAAGAGCTAATAGTCTATAGATTTTGGCTAGTGCCAAAAATGAAAATTACCAGTAAAAACTGTACAAATGCAGACAACAAGGCCACAGAGTAGATGGAATGGAGGGCAGATATAGCAGATTTACCAGTAAAAACTGTACAAATGCAGACAAGGCCACAGAGTAGATGGAATGGAGGGCAGGTATAGCAGATTTACCAGTAAAAACTGTACAAATGCAGACAACAAGGCCACAGAGTAGATGGAATGGAGGGCAGATATAGCAGATTTACCAGTAAAAACTGTACAAATGCAGACAACAAGGCCACAGAGTAGATGGAATGGAGGGCAGATATAGCAGATTTACCAGTAAAAACTGTACAAATGCAGACAACAAGGCCACAGAGTAGATGGAATGGAGGGCAGATATAGCAGATTTACCAGTAAAAACTGTACAAATGCAGACAAGGCCACAGAGTAGATGGAATGGAGGGCAGATATAGCAGATTTACCAGTAAAAACTGTACAAATGCAGACAACAAGGCCACAGAGTAGATGGAATGGAGGGCAGATATAGCAGATTTACCAGTAAAAACTGTACAAATGCAGACAAGGCCACAGAGTAGATGGAATGGAGGGCAGATATAGCAGATTTACCAGTAAAAACTGTACAAATGCAGACAAGGCCACAGAGTAGATGGAATGGAGGGCAGATATAGCAGATTTACCAGTAAAAACTGTACAAATGCAGACAAGGCCACAGAGTAGATGGAATGGAGGGCAGGTATAGCAGATTTACCAGTAAAAACTGTACAAATGCAGACAAGGCCACAGAGTAGATGGAATGGAGGGCAGGTATAGCAGATTTACCAGTAAAAACTGTACAAATGCAGACAACAAGGCCACAGAGTAGATGGAATGGAGGGCAGGTATAGCAGATTTACCAGTAAAAACTGTACAAATGCAGACAACAAGGCCACAGAGTAGATGGAATGGAGGGCAGGTATAGCAGATTTACCAGTAAAAACTGTACAAATGCAGACAAGGCCACAGAGTAGATGGAATGGAGGGCAGGTATAGCAGATTTACCAGTAAAAACTGTACAAATGCAGACAACAAGGCCACAGAGTAGATGGAATGGAGGGCAGATATAGCAGATTTACCAGTAAAAACTGTACAAATGCAGACAAGGCCACAGAGTAGATGGAATGGAGTGCAGATATAGCAGATTTACCAGTAAAAAACTGTACAAATGCAGACAACAAGGCCACAGAGTAGATGGAATGGAGGGCAGGTATAGCAGATTTACCAGTAAAAACTGTACAAATGCAGACAAGGCCACAGAGTAGATGGAATGGAGGGCAGATATAGCAGATTTACCAGTAAAAACTGTACAAATGCAGACAAGGCCACAGAGTAGATGGAATGGAGGGCAGATATAGCAGATTTACCAGTAAAAACTGTACAAATGCAGACAACAAGGCCACAGAGTAGATGGAATGGAGGGCAGGTATAGCAGATTTACCAGTAAAAACTGTACAAATGCAGACAACAAGGCCACAGAGTAGATGGAATAGAGGGCAGATATAGCAGATTTACCAGTAAAAACTGTACAAATGCAGACAAGGCCACAGAGTAGATGGAATGGAGGGCAGGTATAGCAGATTTACCAGTAAAAACTGTACAAATGCAGACAACAAGGCCACAGAGTAGATGGAATAGAGGGCAGATATAGCAGATTTACCAGTAAAAACTGTACAAATGCAGACAAGGCCACAGAGTAGATGGAATGGAGGGCAGGTATAGCAGATTTACCAGTAAAAACTGTACAAATGCAGACAAGGCCACAGAGTAGATGGAATGGAGGGCAGGTATAGCAGATTTACCAGTAAAAACTGTACAAATGCAGACAACAAGGCCACAGAGTAGATGGAATGGAGGGCAGGTATAGCAGATTTACCAGTAAAAACTGTACAAATGCAGACAACAAGGCCACAGAGTAGATGGAATAGAGGGCAGATATAGCAGATTTACCAGTAAAAACTGTACAAATGCAGACAAGGCCACAGAGTAGATGGAATGGAGGGCAGGTATAGCAGATTTACCAGTAAAAACTGTACAAATGCAGACAAGGCCACAGAGTAGATGGAATGGAGTGCAGATATAGCAGATTTACCAGTAAAAACTGTACAAATGCAGACAACAAGGCCACAGAGTAGATGGAATGGAGGCAGGTATAGCAGATTTACCAGTAAAAACTGTACAAATGCAGACAACAAGGCCACAGAGTAGATGGAATGGAGGGCAGATATAGCAGATTTACCAGTAAAAACTGTACAAATGCAGACAACAAGGCCACAGAGTAGATGGAATGGAGGGCAGATATAGCAGATTTACCAGTAAAACTGTACAAATGCAGACAACAAGGCCACAGAGTAGATGGAATGGAGGGCAGATATAGCAGATTTACCAGTAAAAACTGTACAAATGCAGACAAGGCCACAGAGTAGATGGAATGGAGGGCAGGTATAGCAGATTTACCAGTAAAAACTGTACAAATGCAGACAACAAGGCCACAGAGTAGATGGAATGGAGGGCAGGTATAGCAGATTTACCAGTAAAACTGTACAAATGCAGACAACAAGGCCACAGAGTAGATGGAATGGAGGGCAGGTTATAGCAGATTTACCAGTAAAAACTGTACAAATGCAGACAACAAGGCCACAGAGTAGATGGAATGGAGGGCAGGTATAGCAGATTTACCAGTAAAAACTGTACAAATGCAGACAACAAGGCCACAGAGTAGATGGAATGGAGGGCAGGTATAGCAGATTTACCAGTAAAAACTGTACAAATGCAGACAACAAGGCCACAGAGTAGATGGAATGGAGGGCAGGTATAGCAGATTTACCAGTAAAAACTGTACAAATGCAGACAACAAGGCCACAGAGTAGATGGAATGGAGGGCAGGTATAGCAGATTTACCAGTAAAAACTGTACAAATGCAGACAACAAGGCCACAGAGTAGATGGAATGGAGGGCAGGTATAGCAGATTTACCAGTAAAAACTGTACAAATGCAGACAACAAGGCCACAGAGTAGATGGAATGGAGGGCAGATATAGCAGATTTACCAGTAAAAACTGTACAAATGCAGACAACAAGGCCACAGAGTAGATGGAATGGAGGGCAGATATAGCAGATTTACCAGTAAAAACTGTACAAATGCAGACAACAAGGCCACAGAGTAGATGGAATGGAGGGCAGATATAGCAGATTTACCAGTAAAAACTGTACAAATGCAGACAACAAGGCCACAGAGTAGATGGAATGGAGGGCAGATATAGCAGATTTACCAGTAAAAACTGTACAAATGCAGACAACATTATAGTATATTATTAGTGTATGTGTGTTTTTGTGTGTATTTGGCACTTACTTGTGTAGTAGATCGTGGATCTGCAGGGAGACAGCAGCAGCAGCAGTCTGGCAGTGAGTAGGAGTGGCAGGAAGCAGGGGGCTGAGCAGAGGGGGAAGCAGAGAAAGGCAGAAGGAGATAGTTAAAGCCAGGCACGGATTGCACGGCTTTTCTTATGGGGCCCCTGGGCTATCGCACCCCAGGAGCCACTCTTTCCCCCCCTCTGACTATTGTCTGGAGGCTGGGGAACAAGCGGGGAGTGAAGAAGCGGCTTCCAAAGCCGCTCCTCCGCTCCCAAATCCGGAAGTGACGTAGAATCTACGTTCTGTGGCACTTAGGTACTTTGTTACCCAGGATGTAGATTCTACGTCCTGTGGCACTAAAACTGTTAATAGACTGTGACTTACCTTTATGAAATTTGTAGCTCTGAGGATGTAGTACTACCACTGAAGCGCACTCGTTTTCACAGATGCGGCACAGATCCGTTTAGCGAATGTTCCCGCCCACTGACACCCGGCCCTGAGCTCTGAAACGGAGGTGACTGTAACGCGGATTTGCCGGTTTGAAAACGGATCTGGCTCGGAGTCAGCTGCTGTGTGGGTGGGCCCCCCCTGTAATGTGGGGGTAATGCTGGCAAGGGGGCCCCTAATGTTTCCATAAACACTCACAGGGCCCTATGTCTGTCTGTTTGTCGTCTATATACCTATCATCTATCTATCTCTCTATCATCTATCTATCTATTATCTATCTATCATCTATCTATCTATCTATCTATCTATCTATCTATCTATCTATTTATCTGTCTGTTTATATCTATCTATTTATCTATCCATCTATCTGTGTTCAGTCTGTCTATGATCTATGTCTATCTATCTATCTATCTATCTATCTATGTATCTTTCTATATCTATCTATCTATCTATCTATATCTATCTATCTATCTATCATCTATCTATCTATCTATGTATCTTTCTATATCTATCTATCTATCTATCTATATCTATCTATCTATCTATCTATCTATCTATCTATCATCTATCTATCTATCATCTATTTATCTATCCATCTATCTATCTGTGATCAGTCTGTCTATGATCTACAGTATGTCTATCTATCTATCTATCTATCTATCTATCTATCTATCTATCTATCTATATATCTATCTATCTATCATCTATCTATCTATCTATCTATCTATCATCTATCTATCTATCTATCTATCTATCTATCTATCTATCTATCTATTTATCTATCCCCTGTCTCACTCATTCCCCTGAACATTCTAATGCTCTGATTGGCTACAGGTTTATCTGCCGTATAAACATTCTAATGCTCTGATTGGCTACAGGTTTATCTGCCGTATAAACATTCTAATGTTCTGATTGGCTACAGGTTGATCTGCAGTATAAACATTCTAATGTTCTGATTGGCTACAGGTTGATCTGCAGTATAAACATTCTAATGCTCTGATTGGCTACAGGTTGATCTGCAGTATAAACATTCTAATGCTCTGATTGGCTACAGGTTGATCTGCCGTATAAACATTCCACTGCTCTGATTGGCTACAGGTTGATTTGCCGTATAAACATTCTAATGTTCTGATTGGCTACAGGTTGATCTGCCATATAAACATTCTAATACTCTGATTGGCTACAGGTTGATCTGTCATATAAACATTCAACTGCTCTGATTGGCTACAGGTTGATCTGCCGTATAAACATTCTAATGCTCTGATTGGCTACAGGTTGATCTGCCGTATAAACATTCTAATGCTCTGATTGGCTACAGGTTGATCTGCCGTATAAACATTCTAATGCTCTGATTGGCTACAGGTTTATCTGCCGTATAAACATTCTAATGCTCTGATTGGCTACAGGTTGAGCTGCCATATAAACATTCTAATGTTCTGATTGGCTACAGGTTGATCTGCCGTATAAACATTCTAATGCTCTGATTGGCTGTAGGTGACTAGTACTGTGTGAATGAATAACTGAGAGACTGTGAGTTGAAGTTGCACAACAGCTGAGGGACATCCCTAACTGATGAGCCATGCCGCTCCCTACACTAACTGCAGCTCTGGGTTGCTGGGAATTGTAGTTTAGCAACAGCCGAGGAGCCAGCAATACCCCGGGGCCCTTGAGCAGTTGGCACTTCTGTCAGCGTGGGGCCCCCGGGGGCCCGTGTGTCAGCCCTGCTCTGTCTGTGGCCCCTGGGCAGGGTAACGGCGCTGAGAGGGGGGAAAAGCCACTTACCCGGCTTCCTGTAACCTTACCCGGGCGCTGCCCCAGGGAGGGGTATTTATTTTGGCTCTGTCACTGCTGGGTAAGTGCTCCCTGCAGGTAAATGGAACCTGAACAAACACAGGGCTGACAGGGGACACAGGAAAGCTTAATGACCCCCCCCCGGGCTCGGATCAGATAGTGAGGTGTATGGGTGCTGAGATGCCCCAACACCCCCCCCCCCGGCTCGGATCAGATAGTGAGGTGTATGGGTGCTGAGATGCCCCAACACCCCCCCCCCCGGCTCGTAACAGATAGTGAGGTGTATGGGTGCTGAGATGCCCCGACACCCCCCCCCGGGCTCGGATCAGATAGTGAGGTGTATGGGTGCTGAGATGCCCCAACACCCCCCCCCCGGCTCGGATCAGATAGTGAGGTGTATGGATGCTGAGATGCCCCGACACCCCCCCCGGCTCGGATCAGATAGTGAGGTGTATGGGTGATGAGATGCCCCAACACCCCCCCCCCCGGCTCGGATCAGATAGTGAGGTGTATGGGTGCTGACTGAGATGCCCCAACACCCCCCCCGGCTCATATCAGATAGTGAGGTGTATGGGTGCTGACTGAGATGCCCCAACACCCCCCCCGGCTCATATCAGATAGTGAGGTGTATGGGTGCTGAGATGCCCCGACACCCCCCCCCGGGCTCGGATCAGATAATGAGGTGTATGGGTGCTGAGATGCCCCAACACCCCCCCCCGGCTTGTATCAGATAGTGAGGTGTATGGGTGCTGAGATGCCCCAACACCCCCCCGGCTCGTATCAGATAGTGAGGTGTATGGGTGCTGAGATGCCCCAACACCCCCCCCGGCTCGTATCAGATAGTGAGGTGTATGGGTGCTGAGATGCCCCGACACCCCCCCCCGGGCTCGGATCAGATAGTGAGGTGTATGGGTGCTGAGATGCCCCGACACCCCCCCCCGGGCTCGGATCAGATAGTGAGGTGTATGGGTACTGAGATGCCCCGACACCCCCCCCCAGATCGTATCAGATAGTGAGGTGTATGGGTACTGAGATGCCCCGACACCCCCCCCGGCTCGTATCAGATAGTGAGGTGTATGGGTGCTGAGATGCCCCGACAACCCCCCCCGGCTTGTATCAGATAGTGAGGTGTATGGGTGCTGAAATGCCCCGACACCCCCCCCCCCCGGCTTGTATCAGATAGTGAGGTGTATGGGTGCTGAGATGCCCCGACACCCCCCCCCCCCGGGCTCGGATCAGATAGTGAGGTGTATGGGTGCTGAGATGCCCCGACACCCCCCCCGGCTCGTATCAGATAGTGAGGTGTATGGGTACTGAGATGCCCCGACACCCCCCCCCCCCCGGGCTCGGATCAGATAGTGAGGTGTATGGGTGCTGAGATGCCCCGACACCCCCCCCCCCGGGCTCGGATCAGATAGTGAGGTGTATGGGTGCTGAGATGCCCCGACACCCCCCCCCCCGGCTTGTATCAGATAGTGAGGTGTATGGGTGCTGAAATGCCCCGACACCCCCCCCCCGGCTTGTATCAGATAGTGAGGTGTATGGGTGCTGAGATGCCCCGACACCCCCCCCCCGGGCTCGGATCAGATAGTGAGGTGTATGGGTGCTGAGATGCCCCGACACCCCCCGCCCCTTGTAGCTGCTCAGGGAAGGGGCAAAAGCTGGTGGGGCAAATGGGGCACATTCTCTACCAACGGATTTCAGATGGCGCATCATACCAGGGATATATATATATATACATACAGGGGCATTATACCAGGGATATATATATATACATACAGGGACATTATATCAGGGATATATATATACATACAGGGGCATTATACCAGGGATATATATATATACATACAGGGGCATTATACCAGGGATATATATATACATACATACAGGGGCATTATACCAGGGATATATATATACATACAGGGGCATTATACCAGGGATATATATATATACATACAGGGGCATTATACCAGGGATATATATATACATACATACAGGGGCATTATACCAGGGATATATATATATACATACAGGGGCATTATACCAGGGATATATATATATATACATACAGGGGCATTATACCAGGGATATATATATATATATATATACAGGGGCATTATACCAGGGTTATATACATACAGGGGCATTATACCAGGGATATATATATATATATACATACAGGGGCATTATACCAGGGTTATATACATACAGGGGCATTATACCAGGGATATATATATATATATACATACAGGGGCATTATATCAGGGATATATATATATACATACAGGGGCATTATACCAGGGTATATACATACAGGGGCATTATACCAGGGATATATATATATATATACATACAGGGGCATTATATCAGGGATATATATATATACATACAGGGGCATTATACCAGGGTTATATACATACAGGGGCATTATACCAGGGATATATATATATATACATACAGGGGCATTATACCAGGGATATATATATATACATACAGGGGCATTATACCAGGGATATATATATATATATACATACAGGGGCATTATACCAGGGATATATATATATACATACAGGGGCATTATACCAGGGTTATATACAGTATATATATACAGGGGCATTATACCAGGGATATATATATACATACAGGGGCATTATACCAGGGATATATATACATACAGGGGCATTATACCAGGGATATATATACATACAGGGGCATTATACCAGGGATATATATATATACATACAGGGGCATTATACCAGGGTTATATACATACAGGGGCATTATACCAGGGATATATATATACAGGGACATTATACCAGGGATATATATATACATACAGGGGCATTATACCAGGGATATATATACATACAGGGGCATTATACCAGGGATATATATATATATACATACAGGGGCATTATACCAGGGATATATATATATACATACAGGGGCATTATATCAGGGATATATATATATACATACAGGGGCATTATACCAGGGATATATATATACATACAGGGGCATTATATCAGGGATATATATATATACATACAGGGGCATTATACCAGGGATATATATACATACAGGGGCATTATACCAGGGATATATATATATACACAGGGGCATTATACCAGGGATATATATACACACAGGGGCATTATACCAGGGATATATATACATACAGGGGCATTATACCAGGGATATATATATATACATACAGGGGCATTATACCAGGGATATATACATACATACAGGGGCATTATACCAGGGATATATATATATATATATACATACAGGGGCATTATACCAGGGATATATATATATACATAAGAGATTCCCTGTATCCCTGTAATTCTGCGCATAGTTACGGTACATACCAGGTAGCACTGAGGCAGCAGCTGTGGCCCTAACCTGGGGATGGTGATTCCTCCTATACAGCCATTGGGCCCTAGGGACACACAGAAGACTCCCCGGGCGGTTATTAGCCAATAGAGAGAGGTGTTACAGCTGCTGCCCGGGCACGGATATCTCAGTGGAACAATGGTTATTTGCTGGTCACAGGGGCAACCGGCCCTCACTGGGACAGAGGTGCTGGGAGAGGGTCCCCGGGGTTAGGGGACCAGTAGTGTCATCACTCTTAACCCCTTAGTGCCACGGATGATTCTGGTCATCTTCAGTAGGCAGAATGCCAAGAGCTGATTTGTTGATGGAAAAGAAGGAGGAGTCTGTTTGACCCCCAGTTACCATACACTTAGGGTGGATTTCCCCCTGGATACCCCAGTGGATTGTGCCATTGGGGTGGGATGATCCTGGAAGGGGTTAATAACAATATACTCTGGGCCCCATCATTTTCATGTGTCAGAGAAGCCCTGCCCACAACAGGTTAAACACAAATAGTGAGGGGTTAATGTTCATTAGATCTGCCCAATGAGAAGCCTGTGTCTTGTTTTCTGCACGTTGCAGTGTTAATTAGCGGTAATTAGGCCCAGACAGTGGTCACTAGGGAGATCCATTCACCACCTGTTAAATTATAACCTATGAGATACTTTCCGCCCAAGGAGCCCTAATCCTCCCTTCTGGTAGCCAAGGTGGGCCAGCCCTTACCCCGTATCTGCCCGGCATGGACAAACAGAAGCCAGAGGCTGGCCCTGCACCCACAATGCAATGGGGTAAGTACTAATCTGTGTCTCTGGAGTCTGAAGATGTCTCACAATCAAGTTGACATTTGGCCAATCTGGCCACTAGAGTGGCGGGCCCAGTTGGCCTGATCTAATCATCTGATCCTCAGGCCAATGATCAGAGTAAACTGGGGGGCCTGTGTAGGGGCTAATGTAGTCCTTGCGCCATGGGATTTTCCATATTGCTTACCCCCCCCACCAACAATTTGAAACCATGAATTTGGCCTCAAGCATTGACAAAGAGACTGCCAACTTGGTCATTGGCAAAGAGGTTACCACTTGGTCATTGGCAAAGAGACTACCAACTTGGTCATTGGCAAAGAGGTTATAACTTGGTCATTGGCAAAGAGGTTATAACTTGGTCATTGGCATAGAGACTACCAACTTGGTCAATGACAAAGAGGTTACAACTTGGTCAATGGCAAAGAGACTACCAACTTGGTCATTGGCAAAGAGACTACCAACTTGGTCATTGGCAAAGAAACTACCAACTTGGTCATTGGCAAAGAGTCTACCAACTTGGTCATTGGCAAAGAGACTACCAACTTGGTCATTGGCAAAGAGACTACCAACTTGGTCATTGGCAAAGAGACTACCAACTTGGTCATTGGCAAAGAGACTACCAACTTGGTCATTGGCAAAGAAACTACCAACTTGGTCATTGGCAAAGAGACTACCAACTTGGTCATTGGCAAAGAGTCTACCAACTTGGTCATTGGCAAAGAGACTACCAACTTGGTCATTGGCAAAGAGGTTATAACTTGGTCATTGGCATAGAGACTACCAACTTGGTCATTGGCAAAGAGACTACCAACTTGGTCATTGGCAAAGAGGTTATAACTTGGTCATTAGCATAGAGACTACCAACTTGGTCATTGGCAAAGAGGTTATAACTTGGTCATTGGCATAGAGACTACCAACTTGCTCAATGGCAAAGAGGTTACAACTTGGTCAATGGCAAAGAGACTAACAACTTGGTCATTGGCAAAGAGACTACCAACTTGGTCATTGGCAAAGAGGTTATAACTTGGTCATTGGCATAGAGACTACCAACTTGGTCATTGGCAAAGAGACTACCAACTTGGTCATTGGCAAAGAGGTTATAACTTGGTCATTGGCATAGAGACTACCAACTTGCTCAATGGCAAAGAGGTTACAACTTGGTCAATGGCAAAGAGACTAACAACTTGGTCATTGGCAAAGAGACTACCAACTTGGTCATTGGCAAAGTGACTACCAACTTGGTCATTGGCAAAGTGACTACCAACTTGGTCATTGGCAAAGTGACTAACAACTTGGTCATTGGCAAAGAGACTACCAACTTGGTCTTTGGCAAAGTGACTACCAACTTGGTCATTGGCAAAGAGACTACCAACTTGGTCATTGGCAAAGAGACTACCAACTTGGTCATTGGCAAAGAGACTACCAACTTGGTCAGTGGAAAAGAGACTACCAACTTGGTCATTGGCAAAGAGACTACCAACTTGGTCAGTGGAAAAGAGACTACCAACTTGGTCATTGCTGATGGGCCAAGGCTTTAGTGGGACCCCTAGAGAACCCCTTGAATTGGCCTTAATTCCCTGCCAGTACTTTGGCTCTTCCCTTGGCCACTGCAATGGTTCCAAAGCTGGGCCTTCTGCCCAATCACAGTGGGGTGTGCTCTTGTCCAATCACAAAGTGGTGTGTTCTACAGCATGACCTTCCTGGGAAGCCTAGTCAGTCCAAAGGAGTCCAAAGAATCGGCTCTGAGACCCAGATCAGAGGGATAAACTCACTGGGGGGCCCTTTCCTCCAGCCCCAGGCTGTGTAGGGGGCAATTAGAGAGAATATCAGGTGATGGGGAAGAGCCCCGCCCCTAATCCCTAACAGAGGGACACCTGTATTTACTGGGGGGGGGGGGGGGCAGGTAGCAGTGCCAAGACTCCCAGGCAGACAGACCATAATATGTAATGTCACGGGCAGAGTTAAAGGACACACAAAGGCAGATAAAGCGAATGGCGGAGATGAAGGAGGGTGGATAGAAGGAGAGAAGAAGGAGAGATTATTTCCCTGCAGACATCAAAGCGCCAGAACATGAGAGAAGGAGAAGGATAAAAGCTTAATCTAAAGCAAACACCTCGTCCAACCACAAGAGAAGGAAGCGGAGGCGCGGGGGGGGGTCTCACCAACACCCTCAAGGTGCTCCCAACTCAAGTGGGTGCCTATGGGTGCCGAGGGCTAGTGTCCCCTTTATTCCTGCTGGGGGGAGCGCGGGCCCCAACATTCAGGGAGAAAATGATTTAATTTCTCCAGCCGGGGGCGCTGTCCTGGGAAAGGGACTCACACTCATCGGTGGTGAGAAGTGGTACTGCAAGTGGCAAAGTGATTCACAATGAGCAGAATGAGCTATTGAGCCTCTAGGGAGGCAGGGGAGTTCTACGAGGGAAACTTGCCCTTTAAAGGCAAAGAACAATATAGTGGGAAAGGGACAAGGACTTTCATAAGAAAATGTAAAAACTGCCTGTTTTATTCCCATTGTTTCTAATAATGACTTGGGGGGGGAGGTTGTTGGCCAAGTTCTACTAGTGAGTCGCTTTATTGTGTCCAAAGTCTGACAGCTCCGGGTTGATGGATGTCCCTGTCTGGTCCGACTGCCCCCTCGGGGCCCTCAGCGCAGGGGCCACACTCTCACCGGCCGACAGTTGGTCAAGGGGAAGAAATCTGCCCCAGGAATCTGGGCCCGGGGTCAAGTGAAACCGGTTTGTCTTCTAATCAACAAGATGACCTTGTCCAGACCCGCGGCCTACGTGCCCCCCCCCCCCGACTGGGAAACCGGCAAATAAACTCACCTTTCTGTTTGTTTTTCTTTTTCTACAATGTTTTTATTGAGTCTGCGATGTTTCTATTTCTGTGCGGGGGGGGGGGGGGGGGGGGGGGGGGGCAACTAGGGAATGGGCTCAGTTATGGGGAAAGGCTGGCCCAGTTGGGATTGGTTACACTGGGGAAGGGGCAGTTAAGGGGGGGTCACTATATATAAATATATAAGGGGGGGGCAGTAATGAAATAGAGAAAGTACAGGGAAGAGCGACTAAGCTGATAAAGGGAATGGGCTCAGTTATGGGGAAAGGCTGGCCCAGTTGGGATTGGTTACACTGGGGGGGGGGCAGTTAGGGGGGGTCACTATATATAAATATATAAGGGGGGGCAGTAATGAAATAGAGAAAGTACAGGGAAGAGCGACTAAGCTGATAAAGGGAATGGGCTCAGTTATGGGGAAAGGCTGGCCCAGTTGGGATTGGTTACACTGGGGGGGGGGCAGTTAGGGGGGGTCACTATATATAAATATATAAGGGGGGGCAGTAATGAAATAGAGAAAGTACAGGGAAGAGCGACTAAGCTGATAAAGGGAATGGGCTCAGTTATGGGGAAAGGCTGGCCCAGTTGGGATTGGTTACACTGGGGGGGGGCAGTTAAGGGGGGTCACTATATATAAATATATAAGGGGGGCAGTAATGAAATAGAGAAAGTACAGGGAAGAGCGACTAAGCTGATAAAGGGAATGGGCTCAGTTATGGGGAAAGGCTGGCCCAGTTGGGATTGGTTACACTGGGGAAGGGGCAGTTAAGGGGGGGTCACTATATATAAATATATAAGGGGGGGCAGTAATGAAATAGAGAAAGTACAGGGAAGAGCGACTAAGCTGATAAAGGGAATGGGCTCAGTTATGGGGAAAGGCTGGCCCAGTTGGGATTGGTTACACTGGGGGGGGGCAGTTAAGGGGGGTCACTATATATAAATATATAAGGGGGGGCAGTAATGAAATAGAGAAAGTACAGGGAAGAGCGACTAAGCTGATAAAGGGAATGGGCTCAGTTATGGGGAAAGGCTGGCCCAGTTGGGATTGGTTACACTGGGGAAGGGGCAGTTAAGGGGGGGTCACTATATATAAATATATAAGGGGGGGCAGTAATGAAATAGAGAAAGTACAGGGAAGAGCGACTAAGCTGATAAAGGGAATGGGCTCAGAAAGTACAGAGAAGAGCAATTAAGTTAATAAAGGGAACTGTATGAAAAGGAACAATGTGCAGGTTCTGTGGAAATGAAACCTCAGGGCAAACTCGTTGCCCATTTCACCTCCAATCTCCCATTATAACTGAAGCGGCTGCACTTCCCAGTAGTGTAACCCAATCCTTAGTGCTTGGGGGGGACAATCAATGAGGAAAGTGAAGTGGGAAGGAAGTCGTTGCCTGTAGGAAATATCTGATTCCAGCCGAGCAGCGGAGCATAGAGGGGACAGGGACTGTACATTCTGGGGGGGCGGGGGGGACAGGTTCCTCCAGAGAGTAAAATGGATAGAATTGGATTTAATGAACCAACCAGCAATTAGATTAGATTGGTCTGCGACAGTCAGTACAATGAAACCAAGTACCTGATTGGTGGCAATGGCAGGGGCCCCTTATTCCCATCTACCCCCAGCCTCGGTGCAGTTCTGGGCACTTGGTCAACCCCCCCCATCTACCCCCAGCCTCGGTGCAGTTCTGGGCACTTGGTCAACCCCCCCATCTACCCCCAGCCTCGGTGCAGTTCTGGGCACTTGGTCAACCCCCCCATCTACCCCCAGCCTCGGTGCAGTTCTGGGCACTTGGTCAACCACCCCCCCATCTACCCCCAGCCTCGGTGCAGTTCTGGGCACTTGGTCAACCCCCCCACCATCTACCCCCAGCCTCGGTGCAGTTCTGGGCACTTGGTCAACCACCCCCCCATCTACCCCCAGCCGCGGTGCAGTTCTGGGCACTTGGTCAACCCCCCCCATCTACCCTTAGCCGCGGTGCAGTTCTGGGCACTTGGTCAACCCCCACCCCCCCATCTACCCCCAGCCTCGGTGCAGTTCTGGGCACTTGGTCAACCCCCCCCCCCATCTACCCCCAGCCGCGGTGCAGTTCTGGGCACTTGGTCAACCCCCCCACCATCTACCCCCAGCCGCGGTGCAGTTTTGGGCACTTGGTCAACCCCCCCCCATCTACCCTTAGCCGCGGTGCAGTTCTGGGCACTTGGTCAACCCCCACCCCCCCATCTACCCCCAGCCTCGGTGCAGTTCTGGGCACTTGGTCAACCCCCCCCATCTACCCCCAGCCGCGGTGCAGTTCTGGGCACTTGGTCAACCCCCCCACCATCTACCCCCAGCCGCGGTGCAGTTTTGGGCACTTGGTCAACCCCCCCCCATCTACCCTTAGCCGCGGTGCAGTTCTGGGCACTTGGTCAACCCCCACCCCCCCATCTACCCCCAGCCTCGGTGCAGTTCTGGGCACTTGGTCAACCCCCCCCATCTACCCCCAGCCGCGGTGCAGTTCTGGGCACTTGGTCAACCCCCCCACCATCTACCCCCAGCCGCGGTGCAGTTTTGGGCACTTGGTCAACCCCCCCCCATCTACCCTTAGCCGCGGTGCAGTTCTGGGCACTTGGTCAACCCCCACCCCCCCATCTACCCCCAGCCTCGGTGCAGTTCTGGGCACTTGGTCAACCCCCTCCCCATCTACCCCCAGCCGCGGTGCAGTTCTGGGCACTTGGTCAACCCCCCCACCATCTACCCCCAGCCGCGGAGCAGTTTTTGGCACTTGGTCAACCCCCCCCATCTACTCTTAGCCGCGGTGCAGTTCTGGGCACTTGGTCAACCCCCACCCCCCATCTACCCCCAGCCTCGGTGCAGTTCTGGGCACTTGGTCAACCCCCCCATCTACCCCCAGCCTCGGTGCAGTTCTGGGCACTTGGTCAACCCCCCCCATCTACCCCCAGCCGCGGTGCAGTTCTGGGCACTTGGTCAACCCCCCCCACATCTACCCCCAGCCTCTGTGCAGTTCTGGGCACTTGGTCAACCCCCACCCCCAGGCACTGATGGGAAATATTGGCCAACCAGAGCGTGTCTCAAATGAGACCACCTGACCCACATGACTGTACATGGACTGTATCTTTGTGCGTTTGGCTTTACTGCACTGCTGCAAATGTGCCGCGTATGGTGGGGGTCTCATTTGCTGTGATTTCCTGGTGGGTGGTGGCCATATTTGCCCCAATCGGAGGCTCCATCCCAGCCGGCTTTCTACGGCCCATTTATATTTTCCTATAGAAAAGCTGATTAAAGGGCAAGAAAAACAATGATAACAGTTTCCATTCAGCCCCTGAATGAGGAGAAAAAGGAAGGAAACAATTAATGGGTTAAATTCCTCCCCCCCCAAAAGCTTCCTGACAAACCATTTATTTTGCTAGTACTGTCCCTTTAACACAATATTAGCAATGACCTTCCCCTTATCTGCCCCCCCCCCCCCCCATTGGCGAGGGCTAATCTAACCCCTGGCAGATAAGCAGAAAGTCCCGGGGTGGGAATTGCACATTCCAGCCTTTCCTCTCCCAGCGGCACGTAGCAACGACTGCGCCTGATTGGCCGGGCATTTAGGGGGCGCCCTGTAGCGCTGAGTTTCCCTTTACTGCACACTGACCCCCCCCCCACACAGGGGAATGCTGGGAGATACGTGCCCAGGGGCACAGAGTTGGGTCGCCGGTGCCAATGCCATGCCAGCCTGGCGGGTACAGCGCTGCCCAAGGCTTCTAGGCACAGAACAATGTGTGTGAGTGAGAGTGTGAGTATGAGTGTGAGTGCAGGGAACATTGTAGCACTGTCTATAAGGGTAATAGTGTGAGTGTGAGGGTGAGTGTGAGTGTGAGCATGAATGTGAGTGCAGGGAACAATGCAGCACTGTCTATAAGTGCAGTAACGTGAGTGTGAGGGTGAGTATGAGTGTGAGTATGAGGGTGAATATGTGTGTGAGTATGAGTGTGAGTATGAGTGTGAGTGCAGGGAACAATGCAGCACTGTCTATAAGTGCAGTAGCGTGAGTGTGAGTATGAGTGTGAGTATGAGTGTGAGTGCAGGGAACAATGCAGCACTGTCTATAAGTGCAGTAGTGTGAGGGTGAGTATGAGTGTGAGTATGAGGGTGAATATGAGTGTGAGTATGAGTGTGAGTATGAGGGTGAGTACGAGTGTGAGTATGAGGGTGAGTACGAGTGTGAGCATGAGTGTGAGTGCAGGGAACAATGCAGCACTGTCTATAAGTGCAGTAGTGTGAGTGTGAGGGTGAGTATGAGTGTGAGTATGAGGGTGAATATGAGTGTGAGTATGAGGGTGAGTATGAGTGTGAGTATGAGGGTGAGTGTGAGTATGAGGGTGAGTATATGTATCAGGTAGTGGTGCTGTGCTGGGTCTGTATCAGGGCTCTAGGGCCCCACGCAGGGAATTCTGGGAAGGCCTCACTTGATCCATTGATCCGCAGCCCCCCCTGATCCCGGCGCAGCCCCCCCTGATCCCGGCGCAGCCCCCCCTGATCCCGGCGCAGCCCCCCCTGATCCCGGCGCAGCCCCCCCTGATCCCGGCGCAGCCCCCCTGAACTTACTGAGTGCAGTTGCCCCCGGACCCTGAGCCCATAGTCAGTCAGACCCCGGCCCTTTATAGCAATAAGCCCCCCGGCCTTCGCTCCATTGTCCTCTAACAAAACAGGAGATCCCCCAGCATGCACTGGGGCTTGGGCCCTGACCCCCCCTTTCCATTATATTATTATATTCTGGGAATCCCCTTGTTTAACCCTTTCCTGCCTGGCTCAGTCCCACAGCCCCAGTGTGAGTATTGCCCTCGCCCCGTTCTGCATCGACCCCGAGAATAAAAGGTTTTTGGGTTTGTTTTCCCTTTATTTTTCATCCCATTTTATAAAGTGCGACAATGAGTTTTCCATATGCGTCTGGGCGGCCAATGAGATTCCCAGACTCAGGGTCGGCACTTTGCACCCTTTGTGCTTTTAGCCTGGGAAGGGACAGACTAGAATGGTAAGGAAAAAAGCAAGACCAACTGCAAAGCTGCTTTACTGTATTGACTTCTATAGGGTACTAGGGGGGTAATGCAGGAGAAGCCATAACATTTGCACCAGGTGTAGTTGCCAATAGCAACCAATCAGATGCAAATTTTAATGACATTGGGTTACCGGGTCATGTCGTTGAAATGTAGATTGTAAGCTCTTGGTCGCAGCCGTTTGTGGGATAATGATCTTCCGGGCATGAAATGGTTAATGTTGTTAAAGATTCCCAGTTGCAGCCGGAGAGTTTAGGGTTAAATCCGTTTGGGAGGAGAGGGGCACAAAGTGAGATTTACTGGGAGTCACAAGCGCGGCCCCCGGGGCCCCCATTTATCTGCTTTTGTACTTGTCGGCCCAACAGCCCATAAACCTGCGGCAGCACCAGACTGGGACTGGGGGGCCGGGGGGCTACAGTGGGGGGGAGCGGCCTGATGTGTTTAACTACTGGGGCAAAGCATTGTGGGGATGGGGGTGATGTGATTCCCAGCTGGGGAGGGAACAAGGGGAATACAGCCCCCCATTCCCTATAGCTACAGTGTATTAATGCCCCCCCATTCCCTATAGCTACAGTGTATTAATGCCCCCCCATTCCCTATAGCTACAGTGTATTAATGCCCCCCCATTCCCTATAGCTACAGTGTATTAATGCCCCCCTATTCCCTATAGCTACAGTGTATTAATGCCCCCCCATTCCCTATAGCTACAGTGTATTAATGCCCCCCCCCTATTCCCTATAGCTACAGTGTATTAATGCCCCCCCCTATTCCCTATAGCTACAGTGTATTAATGCCCCCCCTATTCCCTATAGCTACAGTGTATTAATGCCTCCCTATTCCCTATAGCTACCAGTGTATTAATGCCCCCCATTCCCTATAGCTACAGTGTATTAATGCCCCCTATTCCCTATAGCTACAGTGTATTAATGCCCCCCCCTATTCCCTATAGCTACAGTGTATTAATGCCCCCCCTATTTCCCTTATAGCCTTACAGTGTATTAATGCCCCCCTATTCCCTATAGCTACAGTGTATTAATGCCCCTTCCCTATTACAGTTTAATGCCCCCCTATTCCCTATAGCTACAGTGTATTAATGCCCCCCCATTTCCCTATAGCTACAGTGTATTAATGCCCCCCTATTCCCTATAGCTACAGTGTATTAATGCCCCCCCCATTCCCTATAGCTACAGTGTATTAATGCCCCCCCTATTCCCTATAGCTACAGTGTATTAATGCCTCCCTATTCCCTAAGCTACAGTGTATTAATGCCCCCCATTCCCTATAGCTACAGTGTATTAATGCCCCCCCCATTCCCTATAGCTACAGTGTATTAATGCCCCCCTATTCCCTATAGCTACAGTGTATTAATGCCCCCCCTATTCCCTATAGCTACAGTGTATTAATGCCCCCCCTATTCCCTATAGCTACAGTGTATTAATGCCCCCCCCATTCCCCTATAGCTACAGTGTATAATGCCCCCCCTTCCCTATAGCTACAGTGTATTAATGCCCCCCCCCCCCTATTCCCTATAGCTACAGTGTATTAATGCCCCCCCCTATTCCCTATAGCTACAGTGTATTAATGCCCCCCTATTCCCTATAGCTACAGTGTATTAATGCCCCCCCTATTCCCTATAGCTACAGTGTATTAATGCCCCCTATTCCCTATAGCTACAGTGTATTAATGCCCCCCTATTCCCTATAGCTACAGTGTATTAATGCCCCCCTATTCCCTATAGCTACAGTGTATTAATGCCCCCCATCCTAGCTACAGTTTAAGCCCCTATCCTATAGCTACAGTGTATTAATGCCCCCCTATTCCCTATAGCTACAGTGTATTAATGCCCCCCTATTCCCTATAGCTACAGTGTATTAATGCCCCCCCCATTCCCTATAGCTACAGTGTATTAATGCCCCCCTATTCCCTATAGCTACAGTGTATTAATGCCCCCCCTATTCCCTATAGCTACAGTGTATTAATGCCCCCCCTATTCCCTATAGCTACAGTGTATTAATGCCCCCCTATTCCCTATAGCTACAGTGTATTAATGCCCCCTATTCCCCTATAGCTACAGTGTATTAATGCCCCCCCTATTCCCTATAGCTACAGTGTATTAATGCCCCCCCCATTCCCTATAGCTACAGTGTATTAATGCCCCCCCTATTCCCTATAGCTACAGTGTATTAATGCCCCCCCCTATTCCCTATAGCTACAGTGTATTAATGCCCCCCCTATTCCCTATAGCTACAGTGTATTAATGCCCCCCCATTCCCTATAGCTACAGTGTATTAATGCCCCCCCATTCCCTATAGCTACAGTGTATTAATGCCCCCCTATTCCCTATAGCTACAGTGTATTAATGCCCCCTATTCCTATAGCTACAGTGTATTAATGCCCCCCTATTCCCTATAGCTACAGTGTATTAATGCCCCCCTATTCCCTATAGCTACAGTGTATTAATGCCCCCCCTATTCCCTATAGCTACAGTGTATTAATGCCCCCCTTTCCTATAGCTACGTGTATTAATGCCCCCCATTCCCTATAGCTACAGTGTATTAATGCCCCCCTATTCCCTATAGCTACAGTGTATTAATGCCCCCCTATTCCCTATAGCTACAGTGTATTAATGCCCCCCTATTCCCTATAGCTACAGTGTATTAATGCCCCCCCATTCCCTATAGCTACAGTGTATTAATGCCCCCCTATTCCCTATAGCTACAGTGTATTAATGCCCCCCCATTCCCTATAGCTACAGTGTATTAATGCCCCCCCATTCCCTATAGCTACAGTGTATTAATGCCCCCCATTCCCTATAGCTACAGTGTATTAATGCCCCCCCTATTCCCTATAGCTACTGTATATTAATGCCCCCCTATTCCCTATAGCTACAGTGTATTAATGCCCCCTATTCCCTATAGCTACAGTGTATTAATGCCCCCCTATTCCCTATAGCTACAGTGTATTAATGCCCCCCTATTCCCTATAGCTACAGTGTATTAATGCCCCCCCTATTCCCTATAGCTACAGTGTATTAATGCCCCCTATTCCCTATAGCTACAGTGTATTAATGCCCCCCTTATTCCCTATAGCTACAGTGTATTAATGCCCCCCCCCCTATTCCCTATAGCTACAGTGTATTAATGCCCCCTATTCCCTATAGCTACAGTGTATTAATGCCCCCCATTCCCTATAGCTACAGTGTATTAATGCCCCCCATTCCCTATAGCTACAGTGTATTAATGCCCCCCTATTCCCTATAGCTACAGTGTATTAATGCCCCCCATTCCCTATAGCTACAGTGTATTAATGCCCCCCTATTCCCTATAGCTACAGTGTATTAATGCCCCCCCTATTCCCTATAGGGTCAGTGAGAGTGTGGCGGGGGGCAGTGAGAGGGTGGGGGGGCAGTGAGAGGGTGGGGGGCAGTGAGAGGGTGGGGGGCAGTGAGAGGGTGGGGGGGCAGTGAGAGGGTGGGGGGGCAGTGAGAGGGTGGCGGGGGGCAGTGAGAGGGTGGGGGGCAGTGAGAGGGTGGGGGGGCAGTGAGAGAGTGGGGGGGCAGTGAGAGGGTGGCGGGGGGCAGTGAGAGGGTGGGGGGGCAGTGAGAGGGTGGGGGGCAGTGAGAGGGTGGGGGGGCAGTGAGAGGGTGGGGGGCCTGGGGGGCACATATTTAAGGCACTAGATCATTTCCATGGCGGATCATGTGACAGTTTGGGTTCTGCTGGGAAGGTTCAATATCGGCTCAGAATCTCTTAGATGTTTCTTCTCACCTCATTATCACCCCCCCCCCCCCATATATCTGCCCCCCCCCAACCCTTTAACCATTTCACTTCTGCTGTCAGGGCTGTCGCTATAGGGACACAATGATTGGCAGCTGATAATAAGGGGGCACATGTATTCCTCTTTCTCTCAATCAAATTGTTGCACTCACCATCTTGCCCTACTGTCTCCATCTTGCCCTACTGTCTCCATCTTGTCCTACTGTCTCCATCTTGCCCTACTGTCTCCATCTTGTCCTACTGTCTCCATCTTGCCCTACTGTCCCCATCTTGTCCTACTGTCTCCATCTTGCCCTACTGTCTCCATCTTGCCCTACTTTCTCCATCTTGTCCTACTGTCTCCATCTTGCCCTACTGTCTCCATCTTGCCCTACTGTCTCCATCTTGTCCTACTGTCTCCATCTTGTCCTACTGTCTCCATCTTGTCCTACTGTCTCCATCTTGCCCTACTGTCTCCATCTTGTCCTACTGTCTCCATCTTGTCCTACTGTCTCCATCTTGTCCTACTGTCTCCATCTTGTCCTACTGTCTCCATCTTGTCCTACTGTCTCCATCTTGCCCTACTGTCTCCATCTTGCCCTACTGTCTCCATCTTGTCCTACTGTCTCCATCTTGCCCTACTGTCTCCATCTTGCCCTACTGTCTCCATCTTGCCCTACTGCCTCCATATTGCCCTACTGTCTCCATTTTGCCCTACTGTCTCCATCTTGCCCTACTGTCTCCATCTTGCCCTACTGCCTCCATATTGCCCTACTGTCTCCATTTTGCCCTACTGTCTCCATCTTGCCCTACTGTCTCCATCTTGCCCTACTGTCTCCATCTTGTCCTACTGTCTCCATCTTGCCCTACTGCCTCCATATTGTCCTACTGTCTCCATCTTGCCCTACTGCCTCCATATTGTCCTACTGTCTCCATTTTGCCCTACTGTCTCCATCTTGCCCTACTGTCTCCATTTTGCCCTACTGTCTCCATCTTGTCCTACTGTCTCCATCTTGTCCTACTGTCTCCATCTTGCCCTACTGCCTCCATATTGTCCTACTGTCTCCATTTTGCCCTACTGTCTCCATCTTGTCCTACTGTCTCCATCTTGCCCTACTGTCTCCATCTTGTCCTACTGTCTCCATCTTGTCCTACTGTCTCCATCTTGCCCTACTGCCTCCATATTGTCCTACTGTCTCCATTTTGCCCTACTGTCTCCATCTTGTCCTTCTGTCTCCATCTTGCCCTACTGTCTCCATCTTGCCCTACTGTCCCCATCTTGCCCTACTGTCTCCATCTTGCCCTACTGTCCCCATCTTGCCCTACTGTCTCCATCTTGTCCTACTGTCTCCATCTTGCCCTACTGTCTCCATCTTGCCCTACTGTCTCCATCTTGCCCTACTGTCTCCATCTTGTCCTACTGTCTCCATCTTGTCCTACTGTCTCCATCTTGCCCTACTGTCTCCATCTTGCCCTACTGTCTCCATCTTGTCCTACTGTCTCCATCTTGCCCCACTGTCTCAGAGCAGATGGCAGGACTCCGTAGCACATACCTGTGAACTGACCAATAAACACGCAGAGCACACAGTTGGGCACAGCCGGCAGTTAGTTCCCCGGACACAGACATCGGAGGGCAGTTTATCACAGAGGCGTCACATGTGACAGTTTGTTCACTTTAAAGGGATTTCCCCGGTGCAACTGCCTATTTACCCCCAGCCCATCGGGGGGGCACGTGCAGTTACAGGAGTGAGTGGGGGGGGGGGTCACAGTGAAAGAATCACATAGTGACTTGTTACAATGAATTGTGAGCCCCCCAGCCCAGTAAATAGTAACTGCCCTTGGCACCTACAGCTGCCCCTCTGGCTGCCTCTCTGCCCCCCCCCCCCCCCCCCGGATCTGGCTAAAGGGCTTCTCTTTCTGATCCCTCTGTAGGGATGGGAGGGGGGGCCTTGGGATCCCTGAATCCGGTCCCTATCAGCGCCACCACGTTATCAGCCAATCAGCTTCCTGTGCAGCAGATCTAAAGGGGAAGGAGCTTGTTACCCCCCCCCCCTCCGGGGGCATCAAAGGGACATTATTTCCTCTCAGTTCTTTATGAGTTGCTGTTACCCCACGGAACAAATCTCTGCCCTGGGCAGGGGCAACTCCACATTCTCATGGGGGGGGGGGACAACTTACACCCTTTATCACTTGTAATATAGTTACCCCAAACTACTGCCCCCATCTAGGGCAGGGTGCATGTTGGTGTATCTGGGCTCTGTTTTGCCACCAGTACTGGACTGGGGAGGGGAGGGGGACTGGTCTGTACAGCAGGGGATGCTGGGACTTGTAGTAGGGCCACAGGCTGCCCTGACCAATCAGAACACTGTAATATGGGTTCATTATAGATTATTCTAAACAAGCCCCGGGGCCACATAGTGAGAGACCCAGTGGGTCAGTGCCAGGAATGGGCGTTCCTATTGGCCCCTGGGTAATCGCTGCTGACGTACCTATCGCTGGAGCAAACATCTGCCCCGGGGCCCCCGGGAGCCCCCAAGGAACTGTCTCAGGTGCAAGATCAGTGCCGCTAAGGCTCATGGGAACATGTTCATCCGCCGCAGACTGCACTGATTCCAGATCAGCCAAGATGTCTGTCTCTGGACTAATGACTATTAGTATTAATTATTAATAATGGGGCGTCTCCAGTACTGGGGGCGGGACTAAATCATAAACAGTTTCTACTTACATCTCTTATTGGGGAGAGGCTGAAGGCTGCTGAGGATTATGGGTAGCGCTGGGTGTATATTATAGAGATGCGCTTACTCATTAAATAGCAATTAGTCTGCATGGCTGCTTGGAAGTCAGTGGGGCCTGCAGCAGCAGCTTCTCTGTAACTCTCAGCCAATCAGCTCCCTCGCCTGTGTGTATCTGTAATCGTTGCATCAGGCCTTTTGGTGTAAGAACTGGGAGCTATTGGGGAGCGGAATCATTGTACTTACCCCCTCTGGGGCATTTACATTTACACCTAAAAGTGTTTCCTTTGCTGATGCTGATTACGGCCAATCAAGGCTCTTTATTTGTTTAACCCCTCGCTTGCTGTACATATGGACTCCTTGCTATAAGTGCCCCACAGGTGCTGTATTGTCCCCAGATGGGGGGGTTGGGGGGGGGGCAGATTGTGCCCAATTCACTTTATGGCCAAGTGCAACAAACAGAGGAGAGGAAGTCCCCCCCCCCCCCAGCTCACAGGCCCATGGGAATTATAGGGGGGGGGCCTTTGCATATTACAGCCGCCAATCAGCACTTTAAAGGGGAAATTAAACTTGATTTAATGTTATGTTGCTCGGGGGGGGATTGGCCCCCGGGGGCCGGGACTGAATGCTCCGCAGCACGGAAAGCTGGTTTAGCCGGGGGCCCCCCTTCATTCTGCATCACCCCAACTGCAAATACAGGATCAGCAGGAACAGGCAGGGAGGGGCCGGGGGGGACACAGGGGGACATGGGGGGGATACGGGGGGATACAGGGGACATGAGGGGGATACGGGGGATACAGGGGGACATGGGGGGATACAGGGGGACATGGGGGGGATACGGGGGGACACAGGGGGACATGGGGGGGATACGGGGGGGATACGGGGGATACAGGGGGACATGAGGGGGATACGGGGGGGATACGGGGGATACAGGGGGATACGGGGGATACAGGGGGACATGGGGGGTATACGGGGGATACAGGGGGACATGAGGGAGATACGGGGGGATACAGGGGGACATGGGGGGGATACGGGGGGGATACGGGGGATACAGGGGGACATGAGGGGGATACGGGGGGGATACGGTGGATACAGGGGGATACGGGGGATACAGGGGGACATGGGGGGTATACGGGGGATACAGGGGGACATGAGGGAGATACGGGGGGGATACAGGGGGACATGGGGGGGATACGGGGGGGATACGGGGGGGATACGGGGGATACAGGGGGACATGGGGGGGATACGGGGGATACGGGGGATACAGGGGGATACGGGGGATACAGGGGGACATGGGGGGGATACGGGGGATACAGGGGGACATGAGGGGGATACGGGGGATACAGGGGGACATGAGGGGGATACGGGGGGGATACGGGGGATACAGGGGGACATGGGGGGGATACGGGGGATACAGGGGGACATGAGGGGGATACGGGGGGGATACGGGGGATACAGGGGGACATGAGGGGGATACGGGGGATACAGGGGGACATGAGGGGGATACGGGGGACACAGGGGGACATGGGGGGATACGGGGGGATACAGGGGGACATGAGGGGGATACAGGGGATACAGGGGGACATGAGGGGGATACGGGGGATACAGGGGGACATGAGGGGGATACGGGGGGGATACAGGGGGACATGGGGGGGATACGGGGGGGGGACATGAGGGGGATACGGGGGGGATACAGGGGGACATGGGGGGGATACGGGGGGGATACGGGGGATACAGGGGGACATGGGGGGGATACGGGGGATACAGGGGGATACGGGGGATACAGGGGGACATGGGGGGGATACGGGGGATACAGGGGGACATGAGGGGGATACGGGGGGGATACGGGGGATACAGGGGGACATGAGGGGGATACGGGGGGATACGGGGGATACAGGGGGACATGGGGGGGATACAGGGGGACATGGGGGGGATACGGGGGATACAGGGGGACATGGGGGGGATACGGGGGGGATACGGGGGATACAGGGGGACATGGGGGGGATACGGGTGGGATACAGGGGGACATGGGGGGGATACGGGGGATACAGGGGGACATGGGGGGGATACGAGGGATACAGGGGGATACGGGGGATACAGGGGGACATGGGGGTATACGGGGGATACAGGGGGACATGGGGGGGATACGGGGGGGATACAGGGGGACATGAGGGGGATACGGGGGGATACGGGGGATACAGGGGGACATGGGGGGATACAGAGGGACATGGGGGGGATACGGGGGATACAGGGGGACATGAGGGGGATACAGGGGGACATGGGGGGATACGGGGGGGATACGGGGGGGATACGGGGGATACAGGGGACATGGGGGGGATACGGGGGGATACGGGGGATACAGGGGGACATGGGGGGGATACGGGGGGGATACGGGGGATACAGGGGGACATGAGGGGGGATACGGGGGATACAGGGGGGATACAGGGGGACATGAGGGGGATACGGGGGGGGATACAGGGGGGGATACGGGGGATACAGGGGGACATGAGGGGGATACGGGGGGGATACAGGGGACATGGGGGGGATACGGGGGATACAGGGGGACATGGGGGGGATACGGGGGATACAGGGGGATACGGGGGATACAGGGGGACATGGGGGGGGATACGGGGGATACAGGGGGACATGAGGGGATACGGGGGGGATACGGGGATACAGGGACATGGGGGGATACGGGGGATACAGGGGGACATGGGGGGATACGGGGGGGATACGGGGATACAGGGGGACATGGGGGGATACGGGGGGGATACGGGGATACAGGGGGACATGGGGGGATACGGGGGGGATACAGGGGGACATGGGGGGGATACGGGGGATACAGGGGGACATGGGGATACGGGGGATACAGGGGGATACGGGGGATACAGGGGGACATGGGGGGTATACGGGGGATACAGGGGGACATGGGGGGGATACGGGGGGGGGGGGATACGGGGGGGATACGGGGGATACAGGGGGACATGGGGGGGATACGGGGGGATACGGGGGATACAGGGGGACATGGGGGGATGGGGGATACAGGGGGACATGGGGGGATACGGGGGATACAGGGGGACATGAGGGGGATAAGGGGGATACAGGGGGACATGGGGGGGATACGGGGGGGATACGGGGGGATACGGGGATACAGGGGGACATGAGGGGGATACAGGGGACATGGGGGGGATACGGGGGGATACAGGGGGACATGGGGGGATACGGGGGGGATACGGGGGATACAGTGGGACATGAGGGGGATACGGGGGATACAGGGGGGATACGGGGGGATACAGGGGGACATGAGGGGGATACGGGGGGGATACGGGGGATACAGGGGGACATGGGGGGGATACGGGGGGATACAGGGGGACATGGGGGGATACGGGGGGATACAGGGGGACATGGGGGGATATGGGGGATACGGGGGGATACAGGGGGATATGGGGGATACAGGGGGACATGGGGGGGATACGGGGGATACAGGGGGACATGGGGGACATACGGGGGATACAGGGGGGATACGGGGGGATACGGGGGATACAGGGGGACATGGGGGGGGATACGGGGGGATACAGGGGGATACGGGGGATACAGGGGGACATGGGGGGGATACGGGGGATACAGGGGGACATGGGGGACATGGGGGGGGATACAGGGGGACATGGGGGGGATACGGGGGGGATACAGGGGGACATGGGGGGCATACGGGGGGATACGGGTGCTTGCTGGGCCCCCCCCAGAGAAAAAGTCATGTATTGCCCAATATAAAACTCCCAACAAAGGGTTACAGGTTGAGTAATTTTGGCTTTTCTTATCCTTCTGCCTACCCTACAGGGGGTCTCTTCCCCCCCCCAATACAAGGGGCCCTTCCCTAAAGCCTATGATTTCATAAAGGGCCAAGTGGCCCCTGTGCAGTTGAGCGGATTTGGGTGCAGACTGGGTGCCCCCCACCTGCTCGGCGCAGACAATAGGCAGGTAATTACGGTAATGACTGTAGGCAGGTAATTACGGTAGTGATTAGCATAACAGGGCCGGCCCCTAATTAGTGCCTTTGATGTGGGAATGAGTGGGGCCCCTGTGTGGGGCAAATGTGGCCCCTGGCAAGGAATGCAGAGATTCTCTTATTATTATTATCTCCGGGGAGTTGGGGGGAACCTGCGGCTTTGCTCACAGCCTGGCAAGCACAGGGTTAACCTGGGGGGATCATTGGAAACTCCCTGTATATTATGGGATGTCGTTGTTTGTTTCTGAACCCGAATTAAAGTCCATATTAACCCCATATCCTCCCAATAGAATGTCCAGCCTAGGAGTTGTATTATTTGCTGCACTCGATAGGCCACTGTAACTTCTCCAGCTTCGTTAGTGGTTATTAATTATCCATAAACTGAATAAGAATAAACTGAAATAGACAGAGAGCCAATCAGCACTGGGGGGAGGAGGGGGAGACATTGGGGGCCCCTGAGCGACTCTGTGGGGCCCTCACACACATTAATCACAGGCTGAGAGGGAAGGGACAGGCCATGAATCACATGGGGTCCCATCAATCTGATCTGTCGGCCCCATACACTTGTACAATCTCTTTCACTTTCTGGGGACTGACAGACTCCCTTTGGCCTTTCATGTGCTCCTGCCCCGCAGGGGGGCCCCTGAGTAAGATGGAGTAGGGCCCCCTGTCCCATCCATCATGGCCTCAGTCTTCTCTAAGGGAGTCTGTTCATTTCATTGGCCCGCCCCTCTCTGCAGGACTCTCCTTCCCATCAGCCCCTGTGCTGCTCTGGGCTCCGGTCATGTGACCAGGTCTGTGTGCCCAGAACATTCCTTCCCTATGGGGGGAGCTGCCATATCACTTCCATTACAGTATGGGGGGGGGGGCTGTATGTGAGCCCCCCCTTGTTCTGCTGAGAGAGGGAACTCATGGGGCCGGAGGGGATGAATCACATGGGGGGGGGGGGCAGTTTAGATAAACATTTACATTAGAAGAGATTTATGGCCCCATCACTGGGGGAGACACCAGTATTCCTGTCAGCCAGAGTGGCCATGTTATTGGCCAGTAAGAGGGCAGCCGGGGTTTTTTTTGGGGGGGAGATTAATTGCCTGCACCCTAAAGCCATTCAGCCTGATGATAAAAATGTACATCCCCCCCCCCCAAAAAAAATTTTCCACTTCATTAGTTGCCTAATGGGAAATAAAATGATATGAAGCCTCATTCACTTACCCAGGGGGGGGTTCCTGCCTGACCGTGGGAAAGAGAGCAGCCCAGGAGCAGGAAGTACAGAGAATCAGAGCTCTGTACCTGGGTAAGTACTGGGGGGAGATTGGATTCACTTACCCAGGGGGAGGTTCCTGCCTGACCATGGGAAAGAGAGCAGCCCAGGAGCAGGAAGTACAGAGAATCAGAGCTCTGTACCTGGGTAAGTACTGGGGGGAGATTGGATTCACTTACCCAGGGGGAGGTTCCTGTCTGACCATGGGAAAGAGAGCAGCCCAGGAGCAGGAAGTACAGAGAATCAGAGCTCTGTACCTGGGTAAGTACTGGGGGGAGATTGGATTCACTTACCCAGGGGGAGGTTCCTGTCTGACCATGGGAAAGAGAGCAGCCCAGGAGCAGGAAGTACAGAGAATCAGAGCTCTGTACCTGGGTAAGTACTGGGGGGAGATTGGATTCACTTACCCAGGGGGGGGTTCCTGTCTGACCATGGGAAAGAGAGCAGCCCAGGAGCAGGAAGTACAGAGAATCAGAGCTCTGTACCTGGGTAAGTACTGGGGGGAGATTGGATTCACTTACCCGGGGGGGGGGTTCCTGTCTGACCATGGGAAAGAGAGCAGCCCAGGAGCAGGAAGTACAGAGAATCAGAGCTCTGTACCTGGGTAAGTACTGGGGGGAGATTGGATTCACTTACCCAGGGGGAGGTTCCTGCCTGACCATGGGAAAGAGAGCAGCCCAGGAGCAGGAAGTACAGAGAATCAATCATAATAAATTGGATTAATGCTGATCTATAATAAGACTCCTATTGAGTCTCACAAACCCCCTGCCCCCAGCTCAGACTGAGTGTGAGTGTCGTCCCTCTGTCCCTTTAGTTTGCCAGGGGCCGGGGGGGGGGCTGTGGGACAAGGGCCAGTTGGTGAGCGCTGGGGCACGGAGAGGGGTCAACAGATTCCCTGACTTTCCCAAAAGGACAATGAGACTTTGTGGATCCAATTAAATAGAAAAGGTTCAGATTCACCTGGTTGCACTTGGGGGGGGGGGGGGGGTTCAGGTAACAGAAATGTCCCCAAGCTGTTAGTATGGGGGTAAGTGCAAACCTGTGGAGCAAAATTTACCCCTTTACCTCCCCCTCAAAGGTCTTACAGTGAGGGAAATGTGCCCCCCCCCCCCTAGGTTTCTGTATCTTTGCTTCCTTATTGCCCCTGGGAGGGGGGGGGGGGTTACAGTATCAAAAACTTCTTTACACATTGCCCAGACATGTGGTACATCCAACAGTGCTCTGCTGCCACCTGCTGGCCGGACTCAGGAACTACAAGGCTGGATTTGTCTCTATGGAGAGAAGGTGAGGGAATTCTCTGCAGCTTTCAAATGGGGGTCACTGACCCCGGCAGCCAAACCCTATTGCTCTGTGAGGCTCCAGTTTTATTGTTACTTTTTATTCCTTATCTTTCTATTCAGCCCCTCCCATATTCATATACCAGCCTCTCATCCAAACCACTCCCTGGTTGCTATGGTAACTTGCGTTTTTGTGAAACAGCCGCAAAAAAATGTCAAATTGAACTGGAAATTGCACTTTACGTCTGACACTTGCGCCATAATTGTGTCCCTGAACCCTAAAGTACAGGGCAAAACGCGGTGCAGGGTTTCTACCCAGAATTCCAGGCAAATGTGCAGTTTGCATATGCAAATCAGCATGTCTGGGAAGGACCAGTTTGGCCTCTCCCCGTGTGTAATGCACACAAACCCCCATGCAACTGCTTCATAAACACTTTGTTTATTGGTCTGCATCCCCATTGGCTTTGCTTTCTATACAATACGTTGTGTTTTTGTTATGTTTGGCCCCTATGTGGGAGGGGCATATGGCGCTGTCACCCTATGGTATATAAGCAATAGAATCAACCTGTTTTTATGTTTTAAAATAATTGCACTGAATTCAGTTTCTCTAAGTTCTGCCAATGTTTCCGACCTTTCTAACAAGGGGGAAAGAAAAGTCACCCAATAAGGATTCAGCTAAAGTGTCGCCCCAAGCTTAAAGTGCCAGAGCAGGACTGGAGTTTTATAGGGAGCAGCCAGACAGGGCTGTGATTGGTTGGCCTGTATGCATGTTTAATAGGGAACAGGCGGAGACTAGAGCAAACAGGCAGGGGAAAGAAGGATATTGTGAGTCGCTCCCTAAGCTCAGTGACATCAGCCAAGAGCAGACTGAGCATGTGCAGTAGTTGGGCAAAAGATGGAGAGCTACTGTGGGCATCTTCAGGGGCATGGGGCTTTATTTCTATAGAGCGTTGGTGGCTTTGGGCTGGTACAGGGGCCCAAACACACAGCTAAACATTTCTACCCATATTCTTTGTTTGGCTTTAGTTGCCCTTTAAGGCCTATTGCACATTTGCTGTTCTCCCCACCATGGGGCAGTCAGTGACAGGAAGTGACAGGAAGTGACAGGGAGGGAAGGTTTCTGCAAGAAGAAAAATAAATGAACTGGGTGGCACTTAGCAGTTTGAATTTACACCCTCGGGTGGACTTTGTTCTGAGTGAGTAGAACTGGACTGTACTATTCAGCCTACGGGGGGGGGGGGGGGCTGTACCAAGGGGCAATACAGGGAGAGATGGGCAAATCTGGCTGTTACAGTTACCCCCCCATGGGGTTTGTTGCCCATAAGATAGAGCTGAGACAGAGGAAACAAAACCCAGTTACCACTGAAATAAATGGAATCTCAGCGCTGATTAAACCTGCGCAACTGGATTGGGTTCAGTACCGGGGGGGGGGGGGGCAGTGTCCCTTTAAGAACAGCGAGTCTCTTATGGTTCTGCTGAGCCGGTACCGGCAGGGACACAGCCCAACCCACACACTGTACCGCCGTCTGCAGAGAGGCTGAGCCACTGATACCCCCCCAGGGGGCAGCAAGGAGGGACTCACAGCCCCGGCAATATAAGGAGAGGCTGAGCCACTGATACCCCAGGAGGGCAGGAAGGAGGGACTCAATATAAGGAGAGGCTGAGCCACTGATACCCCAGGAGGGCAGGAAGGAGGGACTCAATATAAGGAGAGGCTGAGCCACTGATACCCCAGGAGGGCAGGAAGGAGGGACTCAATATAAGGAGAGGCTGAGCCACTGATACCCCAGGAAGGCAGGAAGGAGGGACTCAATATAAGGAGAGGCTGAGCCACTGATACCCCAGGAGGGCAGGAAGGAGGGACTCAATATAAGGAGAGGCTGAGCCACTGATACCCCAGGAGGGCAGGAAGGAGGGACTCAATATAAGGAGAGGCTGAGCCACTGATACCCCAGGAGGGCAGGAAGGAGGGACTCAATATAAGGAGAGGCTGAGCCACTGATACCCCAGGAGGGCAGGAAGGAGGGACTCTATATAAGGAGAGGCTGAGCCACTGATACCCCAGGAGGGCAGGAAGGAGGGACTCTATATAAGGAGAGGCTGAGCCACTGATACCCCAGGAGGGCAGGAAGGAGGGACTCTATATAAGGAGAGGCTAAGCCACTGATACCCCAGGAGGGCAGCAGGGGGTACCAGCCAATCAGCAGGAGGAGAGACGGGCACTATACGGGCACTATAGGGGAATATAGAGGAGAATCATGGCCCAGAGATCTATAGCAACTTCCTATCGGGCCCCCACCTATGATGTGTGTGTGGTTGGCCAAGAGCTGACACTCGATATTTACAGGTAAGTGCTATGGGGGGGGGGGGGATTGGGGGGCACTTTCCTTGCACAATGTCTGTCTCCTTTGGGCTGGGGCAGAACAGTCTAATAACCCTGTGTCACATAAGAGCCCATTGAACTACAGCTCCCACAATCCATCTCCAGCCTCTAGTTGGGCTCCTTAGATTTCTAATATAATAGAAATTTTACCCAGCATGCATCAGGGCTGCCTAGAGAACACATTGCCCCCCTACCTATAATTATTATATTCCAGAGCATTTTACAGTTGGTCTTTATTTTCTCTGTGTGTTTTTATTGAATATTTGCTGTTGCAGTCTCTCTCCCCTGGAGGAATATAACTTGATATCTTGTATCCAGGGTCTGTGACCCCGGCAACCACATATCCTTCTGAGACTCTATTTATATTATTTATATGTATTACCTTTTTTATTCCTAAGTCCCTCTCCTTTTTTTTTCAGTTCCTCAGACTCTAGCCTGGTTGCTAGGATAACTGGGACCCTAGCAACCAGCCTAGGCAACTAAAGTTGACATTATAAATAAATATACTGTATCTCCCTGTATAACTGAATTATTGGGTTATTTAGTGTAAGAAGCCTTAGAGTTGGCACCGACTGTAATTACAGAGTAAGCCCCTGGCGCCCCCCCCCCGCCCCCCCCAGATTCACCGTCTCTTCCAATTGTTTCTCTGCAAAATAATAAACTGAGTGTTCAGCCCCCCCCCCCCCGGGGCACAATCTGGGGCCTTTGTTGGGCTCAGAGATTCTGAAATTCAGCAACAGGTTCCAACCTGCCCGGCAAGTTATTAAGGCAAATCTGTACCGGGGGGGCTCCATATGTACCGTACCCCCCAATTCTGTTACCCCCCCCAAGTTACCCACCGGCCCCTGTCTCCCCCACTGTGTTACCCGCCGGCCCCTGTCCCCCCCACTGTGTTACCCACCGGCCCCTGTCTCCCCCACTGTGTTACCCGCCGGCCCCTGTCTCCCCCACTGTGTTACCCGCCGGCCCCTGTCTCCCCCACTGTGTTACCCCCCGGCCCCTGTCTCCCCCACTGTGTTACCCACCGGCCCCTGTCTCCCCCACTGTGTTACCCCCCGGCCCCTGTCTCCCCCACTGTGTTACCCACCGACCCCTGTCTCCCCCATTGTGTTACCCACCGGCCCCTGTCTCCCCCACTGTGTTACCCACCGGCCCCTGTCTCCCCCACTGTGTTACCCACTGGCCCCTGTCTCCCCCACTGTGTTACCCACCGACCCCTGTCTCCCCCACTGTGTTACCCACCGGCCCCTGTCTCCCCCACTGTGTTACCCACCGGCCCCTGTCTCCCCCACTGTGTTACCCGCCGGCCCCTGTCTCCCCCACTGTGTTACCCACTGGCCCCTGTCTCCCCCACTGTGTTACCCACCGACCCCTGTCTCCCCCACTGTGTTACCCACCGGCCCCTGTCTCCCCCACTGTGTTACCCACCGGCCCCTGTCTCCCCCACTGTGTTACCCACCGGCCCCTGTCTCCCCCACTGTGTTACCCACTGGCCCCTGTCTCCCCCCAGCTCTGATTCTCTGTACGTATTCAGGGGGGGACCTTAGTTGGCCTAATGTACTGTAAATGGACCCAGGTTTCACCTAAAGTGACTTCCCATTAGTGCCCCCCCAGCAGTAGATACTGATGTAAGAAGAGGGTCAATCGAGTACAGCAGAGCAGGAGTAAATAAGCACAGGGCTGACTCACAGTCGGGGGGTTTCCGGGCACCGGAGGAGACAGGGGGTATTTAGTGACGGGCAGAACTTACTGACCCGGTGGATTTACAGGAGTCGTAAAGATCCCGGGGGGATAGAGTTTCCTATTGGCAGGACTGGGGGGGAATTCAGAGACTGCAATAAACTGTCTGTTGCTTTAAAAAGGGTTTGAGCTGCCATGCAATTGGTCTTTGTTATAAAATATATATAAATCTGCTCTGTGATTGGCTGGCACAAGGGCACGTAGGCCACACCCACCCATAAACACTAACATTTTGTCTTGGAAGGGAAGTTCCTGGAGGGGCTGAGTATTTCGAGGTTCTGGGGACCCCCCCAATAGATGTGACTCTCATCTGCCCCTCAAACCAAGCGGAGAAGCCTCAGAAAGGAGTCAAACTGCCCCTCAACCAATCAGCTGGCATCGTGGTTTCCCCCCGCAGAGTCAGCGCGGCCCTGTATGACATGAAGGTGAGGGGCAGTCTGGGCATTAGTGGTGCCAGTGCCCCCGAGAGGGGGCTTTAATGGGCACAATGGGGCACCTAACAACATATGTACAAACCCCATGTAAATACCCTGCAAGGATGGTACCCAGAGCCGCCAGGTACCAATGGCTGTGCCAGGGGGCATCGACCTGCAGCAACCTGATTGGCTCCTGTTTCATTCCCAGGTCAGAGTCTCCTATTATGGGAGGAAAGGGAACGGCGTGGGCACCGCGCTATTGTACCTGACCTGTGTCTGTGAGTACTGATACTACTGGTACTACTCCTACTACTGATACTACTCCTACTACTGGTACTACTGATACTACTGGTACTACTCCTACTACTGGTACTACTCCTACTACTGGTACCACTGATACTACTCCTACTACTGGTACTACTGATACTACTCCTACTACTGGTACTACTCCTACTACTGGTACTACTGATACTACTCCTACTACTGATACTACTCCTACTACTGATACTACTGGTACTACTGATACTACTCATACTACTGGTACTACTCATACTACTGGTACTACTGATACTACTGGTACTACTGATACTACTGATACTACTCCTACTACTGGTACTACTCATACTACTGGTACTACTGATACTACTCCTACTACTGATACTACTGGTACTACTCATACTACTGGTACTACTGATACTACTGGTACTACTCATACTACTGATAGTACTGGTACTACTGATACTACTCATACTACTGGTACTACTCACACTACTGATACTTCTGATAGTACTGGTACTACTCATACTACTTATAGTACTGGTACTACTGATACTACTCATACTACTGATACTACTCATACTACTGATACTTCTGATAGTACTGGTACTACTCATACTACTGATAGTACTCATTCTACTCATACTATTGATACTACTGATACTACGCATACTATTGATACTACTCCTACTACTCATACTATTGATACTACTCATACTACTACTACTACTACTACTGATACTACTCATACTACTGATACTTCTGATAGTACTGGTACTACTCATACTACTGATAGTACTCATTCTACTCATACTATTGATACTACTGATACTACGCATACTATTGATACTACTCCTACTACTCATACTATTGATACTACTCATACTACTACTACTACTACTACTGATACTACTCATACTACTGATACTTCTGATAGTACTGGTACTACTCATACTACTGATAGTACTCATTCTACTCATACTATTGATACTACTGATACTACTCATACTACTGATACTACTCATACTACTGATACTTCTGATAGTACTGGTACTACTCATACTACTGATAGTACTCATTCTACTCATACTATTGATACTACTGATACTACGCATACTATTGATACTACTCCTACTACTCATACTATTGATACTACTCATACTACTACTACTACTACTGATACTACTAATACTACTCATACTACTGAAACTACTCATACTTCCTATACTCTCCATGGGGGCGGGGCAAAGGGGACACACTTCCTTCCCTGTGGCTGTATCGACTTTTGGGCAGTTTAGTTTGTTGCCCCCAACTGTGAGTTAATGTATAACCCTGCCCCCCCATCACATGAGACTATGAACCATAGGGCCCCATAGAGATTATATTGCCCCCATCCCCACTGGGGGCAGCCTTGCCAATGTCAGTTTAGCTTTACAGCACTGCAGTATGGAGAGAAGGGGGGCGGAGTTAATTAGACTAGAGATTCATTTAATTACTTGTTTCCAATGGATCTGGATCCACTTTAGGGGTCTCTTTGGATGTGGATGTGAAGCGCGTCGGAACCGTCAGTCGGGGGGTGAAGGATAAGGTAAGTGAAAGCAGTCTCTCTGCTTGTCTCTCGCTCTGTGTCTCACTGTCTCTATCTTTCTCTACCTCTCTCTATGTCTCTATCTCTCCCTGTCTCTCTCTGTCCCCGTCTCTCTCTATCTCTCCCTGTCTCTCTCTGTCCCCGTCTCTCTCTATCTCTCCCCCTCTCTCTCTCTTTCTATCTCTCCCTGTCTCTCTGTCCGCATCTCTCTATCTCTCCCTGTCTCTCTATCTCTCCCTGTCTCTCTATCTCTCCCTGTCTCTCTCTGTCCCCGTCTCTTTCTATCTCTCCCTGTCTCTCTGTCCGCATCTCTCTATCTCTCCCTGTCTCTCTATCTCTCCCTGTCTCTCTCTCTCTATCTCTGACTGTCTCTCGCGCTCTCTCTACACAAGGCCGCAGCTCTAGACATGCAATAAGGAATGTAGAAGGTTCACTTGGGGCCCCTGGGGCTCAGGGAATACATCTGAATACAGAGACAGACAGGCCGAGAGTGTAACGAGAGCCTATTGGCTATAAATGAGAGAGACTCCCCGCATACCTACGTCCTTATATGGACAAATCTACCTGAGAATAAAGACAGTAACCATAGCAACCTGCCAATTAGATTTGTTTGTTCATTTGTTTCTATTGTGAGACTGTTCCAGGGGACATGGGAGTGGGGGCCACAGGGGACCGGGGCGATACTATTGGCCAACTGCGACCGAGACCGACCCGTCCCTAATGGAACAGACAGTGCGGATATGGGGGCGCCCAACGCTGCAGGTACTGGTACCCCTAATAGTGACCCCCTGATATAATGATCTGCATTATCAACTTCACTGGAACCAACTGCTCCTCCCCCCACAGATATTAAAGATCTGTCTCCAATGGTTCTATCAGCCGAGGGCCCCGAGGAGATCTTTGAGGGCCACAATCTGATCCTGTCAATTTCCCCAACCCATGCAACCAAACTGCGGGTCTATTGCAAGCGAAGTAAGTACTGGGGGGCCCTTGGGAAACCACTTAGTAATTGGGTAACCCTTACCCGGGGGGGGGGTCCTGTCTGACCATGGGAAAGAGAGCAGCCCAGGAGCAGGAAGTACAGAGAATCAGAGCTCTCTACCTGGGTAAGTACTGGGGGAGATTGGATTCACTTACCCAGGGGGGGTTCCTGCCTGACCATGGGAAAGAGAGCAGCCCAGGAGCAGGAAGTACAGAGAATCAGAGCTCTGTACCTGGGTAAGTACTGGGGGGAGATTGGATTCACTTACCCAGGGGGAGGTTCCTGTCTGACCATGGGAAAGAGAGCAGCCCAGGAGCAGGAAGTACAGAGAATCAGAGCTCTGTACCTGGGTAAGTACTGGGGGGAGATTGGATTCACTTACCCAGGGGGAGGTTCCTGTCTGACCATGGGAAAGAGAGCAGCCCAGAAGCAGGAAGTACAGAGAATCAGAGCTCTGTACCTGGGTAAGTACTGGGGGAGATTGGATTCACTTACCCAGGGGGGGGTTCCTGCCTGACCATGGGAAAGAGAGCAGCCCAGGAGCAGGAAGTACAGAGAATCAGAGCTCTGTACCTGGGTAAGTACTGGGGGGAGATTGGATTCACTTACCCAGGGGGAGGTTCCTGTCTGACCATGGGAAAGAGAGCAGCCCAGGAGCAGGAAGTACAGAGAATCAGAGCTCTGTACCTGGGTAAGTACTGGGGGGAGATTGGATTCACTTACCCAGGGGGAGGTTCCTGTCTGACCATGGGAAAGAGAGCAGCCCAGGAGCAGGAAGTACAGAGAATCAGAGCTTTGTACCTGGGTAAGTACTGGGGGGAGATTGGATTCACTTACCCAGGGGGAGGTTCCTGTCTGACCATGGGAAAGAGAGCAGCCCAGGAGCAGGAAGTACAGAGAATCAGAGCTCTGTACCTGGGTAAGTACTGGGGGGAGATTGGATTCACTTACCCAGGGGGGAGTTCCTGCCTGACCATGGGAAAGAGAGCAGCCCAGGAGCAGGAAGTACAGAGAATCAGAACTCTGTACCTGGGTAAGTACTGGGGGGAGATTGGATTCACTTACCCAGGGGGAGGTTCCTGCCTGACCATGGGAAAGAGAGCAGCCCAGGAGCAGGAAGTACAGAGAATCAGAGCTCTGTACCTGGGTAAGTACTGGGGGGAGATTGGATTCACTTACCCAGGGGGAGGTTCCTGCCTGACCATGGGAAAGAGAGCAGCCCAGGAGCAGGAATCACAGAGCCTGTTACACTCTACTAGTACTTTTATACAAGGGGAATTTAGTTTATAATACTGGGCAGATGGGGGGGAATTGAATGCTCGACATGTAAGACGGACACTGTCGTGTTGTACTGGTTCTAGAGTCCGATTACCTTCTTGTCTTGGGAGGAACCAACCTGTCCCATGAAGTAGAGAAAGGGAACAGTCAGGAGATGGGATTCTATGTCGAAGGCCTGGACTTCCCTGACGCCGACTTCTCTGGACTCGTCCACATAAACCTGTCCTTCTGCAGATCTTCTGACTCAGTAAGTTATTATATTCCCTGATCCGTAGGTAAGTGGCCATTTACTGAATATACAGTATGTACCAACACTCACTGAGAGCTGTAGTTAGACAATAGCAGGAGAGGCAAAGATTGAAGATTAATAAATAAAGGGAATTCCCTGGCAGCCCTGGCGATACATGCACACCTATATACAGAGCTCTGACTCTCTGTACTTCCTGCTCCTGGGCTGCTCTCTTTCCCATGGTCAGGCAGGAACCCCCCCCTGGGTAAGTGAATCCAGTCTCCCCCCAGTACTTACCCAGGTACAGAGCTCTGATTCTCTGTACTTCCTGCTCCTGGGCTGCTCTCTTTCCCATGGTCAGGCAGGAACCTCCCCCCGGGTAAGTGAATCCAATCTCCCCCCAGTACTTACCCAGGTACAGAGCTCTGATTCTCTGTACTTCCTGCTCCTGGGCTGCTCTCTTTCCCATGGTCAGACAGGAACCCCCCCCCTGGGTAAGTGAATCCAATCTCCCCCCAGTACTTACCCAGGTACAGAGCTCTGATTCTCTGTACTTCCTGCTCCTGGGCTGCTCTCTTTCCCATGGTCAGACAGGAACCCCCCCCTGGGTAAGTGAATCCAATCTCCCCCCAGTACTTACCCAGGTACAGAGCTCTGATTCTCTGTACTTCCTGCTCCTGGGCTGCTCTCTTTCCCATGGTCAGGCAGGAACCTCCCCCTGGGTAAGTGAATCCAATCTCCCCCCAGTACTTACCCAGGTACAGAGCTCTGATTCTCTGTACTTCCTGCTCCTGGGCTGCTCTCTTTCCCATGGTCAGGCAGGAACCTCCCCCTGGGTAAGTGAATCCAATCTCCCCCCAGTACTTACCCAGGTACAGAGCTCTGATTCTCTGTACTTCCTGCTCCTGGGCTGCTCTCTTTCCCATGGTAAGGCAGGAACCTCCCCCCGGGTAAGTGAATCCAATCTCCCCCCAGTACTTACCCAGGTGCAGAGCTCTGATTCTCTGTACTTCCTGCTCCTGGGCTGCTCTCTTTCCCATGGTCAGGCAGGAACCTCCCCCCGGGTAAGTGAATCCAATCTCCCCCCAGTACTTACCCAGGTACAGAGCTCTGATTCTCTGTACTTCCTGCTCCTGGGCTGCTCTCTTTCCCATGGTCAGGTAGGAACCTCCCCCTGGGTAAGTGAATCCAATCTCCCCCCAGTACTTACCCAGGTACAGAGCTCTGATTCTCTGTACTTCCTGCTCCTGGGCTGCTCTCTTTCCCATGGTAAGGCAGGAACCTTCCCCCGGGTAAGTGAATCCAATCTCCCCCCAGTACTTACCCAGGTACAGAGCTCTGATTCTCTGTACTTCCTGCTCCTGGGCTGCTCTCTTTCCCATGGTCAGGCAGGAACCTCCCCCTGGGTAAGTGAATCCAATCTCCCCCCAGTACTTACCCAGGTACAGAGCTCTGATTCTCTGTACTTCCTGCTCCTGGGCTGCTCTCTTTCCCATGGTCAGGCAGGAACCCCCCCCCCCCTGGGTAAGTGAATCCAATCTCCCCCCAGTACTTACCCAGGTACAGAGCTCTGATTCTCTGTACTTCCTGCTCCTGGGCTGCTCTCTTTCCCATGGTCAGGCAGGAACCTCCCCCTGGGTAAGTCAGTACAATGTTGGCACACTTGCCCATCTCTGTTTCCCACAGACTGAAATATTTGCTGACAGAGTGGCATTTAGGGTGGCACCGTGGATTATGACTCCCAACACCCAGAAGCCCCTGGAGGTCTACGTTTGCAGGTAACAAGGGGGGGGGGGCATCTATTAAGTGTTTATTTCAGTCACTCTCTGCAAATAGAGCGCCATAAAACCCGACACTTTATCTGCCCCCGAACATGAGCGAGAGACCCACCAATCAGCTTTCTTGTTCAGGGGCTGAATTGATGGGCAGGGGTGCTGGGCTCCCCCATCTCTATACACATATATATAGGGAATAGGGGCAGCCAGTCATGTTTAATAGAGTTCAATAGTCTTCTACTGCCCCCTGGTGCCTATAAACATACACTGCAGGCAGCCTGTCTGTATTTGCCCAAGGTGAGAGCTGGCAGTGGGCAGGGCCCGCCCCTCTCTGTACCCAGCTTGTTGGGCGCCAGAGGTTTCTAAATATAATAGGAATGTTTATTCTGAGCGCAGCGAGGCACTTAGTCATGTGACTGAGCAAACACTCCGCCTCCGCACAGCGCAACCGTCTCCCAAATACCAATGGGCCGAGGCAGAACCTGCCCAACGCCTGCTGTTAACCCTATAGTTTCCCATCATATAATGACATAGGCTCCTATTGGCGCTCTGATTCTCTGTACTTCCTGCTCCTGGGCTGCTCTCTTTCCCATGGTCAGACTGGAACCTCCCCCTGGGTAAGTGAATCCAATCTCCCCCCAGTACTTACCCAGGTACAGAGCTCTGATTCTCTGTACTTCCTGCTCCTGGGCTGCTCTCTTTCCCATGGTCAGACAGGAACCTCCCCCTGGGTAAGTGAATCCAATCTCCCCCCAGTACTTACCCAGGTACAGAGCTCTGATTCTCTGTACTTCCTGCTCCTGGGCTGCTCTCTTTCCCATGGTCAGGCAGGAACCTCCCCCTGGGTAAGTGAATCCAATCTCCCCCCAGTACTTACCCAGGTACAGAGCTCTGATTCTCTGTACTTCCTGCTCCTGGGCTGCTCTCTTTCCCATGGTCAGGCAGGAACCTCCCCCTGGGTAAGTGAATCCAATCTCCCCCCAGTACTTACCCAGGTACAGAGCTCTGATTCTCTGTACTTCCTGCTCCTGGGCTGCTCTCTTTCCCATGGTCAGGCTGGAACCTCCCCCTGGGTAAGTGAATCCAATCTCCCCCCAGTACTTACCCAGGTACAGAGCTCTGATTCTCTGTACTTCCTGCTCCTGGGCTGCTCTCTTTCCCATGGTCAGGCAGGAACCTCCCCCTGGGTAAGTGAATCCAATCTCCCCCAGTACTTACCCAGGTACAGAGCTCTGATTCTCTGTACTTCCTGCTCCTGGGCTGCTCTCTTTCCCATGGTCAGGCAGGAACCTCCCCCTGGGTAAGTGAATTCAATCTCCCCCCAGTACTTACCCAGGTACAGAGCTCTGATTCTCTGTACTTCCTGCTCCTGGGCTGCTCTCTTTCCCATGGTCAGGCTGGAACCTCCCCCTGGGTAAGTGAATCCAATCTCCCCCCAGTACTTACCCAGGTACAGAGCTCTGATTCTCTGTACTTCCTGCTCCTGGGCTGCTCTCTTTCCCATGGTCAGGCAGGAACCTCCCCCTGGGTAAGTGAATCCAATCTCCCCCCAGTACTTACCCAGGTACAGAGCTCTGATTCTCTGTACTTCCTGCTCCTGGGCTCATAGTAATGTGATGGGGGGGGGGGGGCAAAATCAGGGGGGTAACTACAGAGGAAACAGACCCGGGAGCCCAGGAGTTATAGGGTCCAGATTACTTATATGATATTTTGGGGCCCTAAATTAAAATTGCTGGGGGGCCCAGTAACATCTAGTTATGCCACCGGGCAATATATTTTTGCAGGGGGGCCCCGCCGCTGGGTACCCCCCTTTCCTTCCATGTTGAGTTGAATGAGACATTCAATTGTTTCCCCAACTTATTTATTCTTCCCCCCCCTGGGGGGGGGGGGGGTTGTTGCTCCAGTGTGCAGGGCAATAAGAAATTCCTAAAGGAGCTGAAGGATTTGGTGCAAAAGGCCAAGTGCAAGCTGAATATCTGCCCCGACGTGGAGAATAGGGGAGACCGATGGATTCAGGTAGGAATAACTGCCCCCCTCATTGTCTCTATAGCCCCCATCAGCCTCTGGACTAATCCCATGATCTGTATCTTTAGTGACACAAATCAGTTTAATCAATGAGTAACATTGTATCACTCACAGGTAGCCCCGCCCCTTCCCTATTCACACTTCCTCTCCCTGAATCCCAGAGCCCCATACCAGTCCCTGGCAGTGCCCACTCGTGGGTAAATGTTCCCTTTTCTCCCCCCCCCCCCCCCAGGATGAGATGGAGTTCGGATACACAGAGGCTCCGCACAGGCGCTTCCCGGTGGTTCTGGACTCCCCGCGGGACGGGGAACTGGATTTCCTCCCTTTCAAAAAGATTCTGGTAATGGAAATCCTGTTGGACTTGGGGGGCCCTAGGGGGGCTCTTTGGCTTCTCAAGGCCAATTAGAGTAGTGGGTCCAGTGGTTCCGGAGCAATGGACTCTTTCAGTTTTGGCAACTTTTCAATTGGTCTTCATTATTTATTTGTTATAGTTTTTGAATTATTTGCCTTTCTCTTCAGACTCTTTGCAGCTTTCAAATGGGGGTCACTGACACTGTTCCCTCTAAGCTGTGCGCGTGTGCGCGCGCACACGACTTTCCGAACCCGCGCACACAAATTAAAATAGCGCGCACAAAAATTAAATTTTTGCCTAAAATGATTTTTGCCTTTGGAAATAACTCAGACGTCTCCTCGGTCTCCCGCCCTCGTTACCCCGGCAACAGGTACTTCTGGCTCCTGTCCGGTGCTGAACGTGCTCCTTGCGCGCACCCCCCCCAGACGTCCGTGCGTGGGCAAGTACGCGCGCAGGTACGCACGGACACTCTACACATTGCACCGGACAAGAGCCAGAAGTACCTGTTGCCGGGGTAACGAGGGCGGGAGACCGAGGAGACGTCTGAGTTATTTCCAAAGGCATTGCGCTGTGGGAAGTGCTGGATGGCACGTCATGAGGACCAGGTAGGTGTATACAAGTATGTACAGCACAGTTACACTGCCATCCCAGCTAACATGGAGATTCTGCTTTGGTAGTGCTGGCTCAGCAGCAAACAAATCAATGGGGGATTAATAACTTTGGCATCAGGCTTCATTTTTACCAGCCAGGGGGCAACGGTAGTTGGAGATGTGGCATAGGCACACAATGTATAGTGAAGGTCCTTCACTGAAGGAATGCTAGGTGAGGGTAAGGTTGGGGGAAAGACAAAGTCTTGTCCTGATTTCTAAATGTGTAAATCCTTATAGGCAGTTTTCGCCCCAGCAGCTCAGTTTTCATAAGGCCGGGCAGGTTTCAATCCTAGACACAACAGACAGGTCCTGGGCAGAGAGAGGTGAGAAAAGGTAAAACTGGGACTAATTAAGAGCTTAAATTGGTCATCCAGGGGCTAAGTTTAAGGGTATTACAGCCAATATACCAGCCAATGCTGGAGCCAGTATTACTTATACCACAGTTAAATACAACAATGTGCCTTGCCCTTCACCCAGGGAAAAAAAAAAAATCACAACTCTTTCTTCATTAAATTATGACGTAAATCAGTTTTTCATGGACACTCACCCCACTGATCCATTCCAAATTCAATTTGTACTAAGTCCAGCATCAAGAATTATTTTGCCCTAGTAACTACTGTTGTAGTACTGTGGTGGGACTTGGTGGTGAGGAATGGTCTGCTTTTGACTGTACAGCAATAGCACAATGTGACTTTGACTTTGGAATTGAACATATCCGATCTCTTTGTTTAAAGTACAAACAATTTCTTCAGGAGGAAAGTGTCATTATTCAACAATACAATGACTTTAAATTCCTTGTTGCAGAAAAAATCAAAAGCAATCTGATAAACAGCTTTCCAGATATGACGAAATTTTCATTTCAGAATGATCAATTTGCAGAATTAGCAAAATTGATGGACATTGGTGCCACATTCTTAGCTTCGAGTGCAGATTGTGAGCGTGGTTTTAGTTTAATGAACAATCTGAAAACGAAGCAAAGGAACCGTTTACAGTTAGAACATTTGGAAATGCTGATGCGTATTAAGAGTAACCTTCAAAATGGAGGCACGATAGATCTTGACAGAATTTATTCAGACTGGATAAATATGAAAGATCGCAGAGAAAAACTGTGAAAACTAAATTACTCTTAGTTTCGAAATGCTACCTATAAAATATAATTACACGTTATTAATAGGTATAGCATTTAACAATGAAACTTGTTTGAATAAACAGTGTTATTGATAACTGAAATAACATCGTGTTTTTGTAACTTGATTTAGACAAACTGAAAGACCTGCGCAAAAATGCCCATAACTGAACTCCAACAAACATTCTGTAGCGCACAAAAATTTAATCTTGCTTTAAAATGCGCACGGATGATATTTTTTGCGCACACAGCCTATAAAAAATTAGAGGGAACGTTGGTCACTGACCCCGGCAGCCAAACCCTATTGCTCTGTGAGGCTCCAGTTTTATTGTTATTGTTACTTTTTATTCCTTATCTTTCTATTCAGCCCCTCCCCTATTCATATACCAGTCCCTCATCCAAACCACTCCCTGGTTGCTAAGGTAATTTGGACCCTAGCAACACTTTCCAGCTTTCAAATGGGGGTCACTGACCCCGGCAGCCAAACCCTATTGCTCTGTGAGGCTCCAGTTTTATTGTTATTGTTACTTTTTATTCCTTATCTTTCTATTCAGCCCCTCCCCTATTTATATATCAGACTCTCACTCAAACCACTCCCTGGTTGCTAAGGTAAATAGGACCCTAGCAACCAGATTGCTGCTGAAACTCCCAGCAGATGACACACTGGGGGCCTTCGTTTATTCTGTGGGGCCCCCTTTTACTTACTAGGAGAACCCACCCCCGAGCAGCCAGTAGTCCAATAGTAATAATTGGGGCCCTGCTGACTTCATAGTATGGGGCCCCATGATTACTGACGGTGGCCCAGAAGGGCAAGTTTTTGGAGATGGGCCAAATGCCCCATTTCTTTGTGTTTTTCTGCCCCAGGGCCCGGATTTCGGGTACGTGAAAATTCAAGTGGAGCAAAGGGACAGCGTCAGTGACTTGGACTCCTTTGGGAACCTGGAAGTGAGCCCCCCAGTGGCGGTGAAAGGAAAGAATTACCCTCTGGGAAGGATCCTGATTGGAAGCCATTTGCCCCAGTAAGTTACCTGCAAAGCAACATGGGTAATGTGCAGGGGGGTCTCATACCCCTCTGGGGGGCAGCTATTGGTCAGATCAGGCCCATGGTGAGATCACATGATCTGTCATTACCCTGTGTAATTAGTGAATTTGATTTGTCAGAGACATTGAACCCCCCAACCCGCAGCCAATCAAACCTCGCAGGATGAATAAGGCGGTGCGGGACTTCCTCTCTGCTCAGCTGGTACAGTCTCCCGTGGAGCTCTACTCCGATTGGTTGATGGTGGGACACATAGATGAATTCATGTCTTTTGTACCCGTCCCCAACAAAAAGGTGAATGGAAAAATAATAAGCGAGTACTATAGAGAGTGCAGTGACTTACCCAGGGGGGGGGTTCCTGTCTGACCATGGGAAAGAGAGCAGCCCAGGAGCAGGAAGTACAGAGAATCAGAGCTCTGTACCTGGGTAAGTACTGGGGGGAGATTGGATTCATTTACCCAGGGGGGGTTCCTGCCTGACCATGGGAAAGAGAGCAGCCCAGGAGCAGGAAGTACAGAGAATCAGAGCTCTGTACCTGGGTAAGTACTGGGGGAGATTGGATTCACTTACCCGGGGGGGGGTTCCTGCCTGACCATGGGAAAGAGAGCAGCCCAGGAGCAGGAAGTACAGAGAATCAGAGCTCTGTACCTGGGTAAGTACTGGGGGGAGATTGGATTCACTTACCCAGGGGGAGGTTCCTGTCTGACCATGGGAAAGAGAGCAGCCCAGGAGCAGGAAGTACAGAGAATCAGAGCTCTGTACCTGGGTAAGTACTGGGGGGAGATTGGATTCACTTACCCAGGGGGAGGTTCCTGTCTGACCATGGGAAAGAGAGCAGCCCAGGAGCAGGAAGTACAGAGAATCAGAGCTCTGTACCTGGGTAAGTACTGGGGGGGTGGGTTGGATTAACTTACCCAGAAAAATATTGTAGTAGTGAAAGTTGATGCAAGACACATAGTTATTTTGGGTTGTGGTTGGTCCATCTTTCTGTCCAGAAGGTGTCTGTGTGACTCTGTATCTCCCCCCAGGGGTTCCGGCTGCTGCTGGCGAGTCCCAGGATGTGCCTGGAGCTGTTCAGGGAGAAGCAGAATGAAGGATACGGAGGAGCCATCATGTTTGAAGGTACAAATGAATTATACACATACACCTCCCGAATTGGGGGGGCGGCACTTACTGGGGGTCCTTCATGTAAACTCCCTGTAACTATGGAGCATTCAGTAAAGTAATCTTCCCTATGGCCGGTCCTGCTTGTAGCAAGAAGAACCCCCGGCGCTATCCAATAAGGACATATAATATATATATATATATATAAGGTTTCCATGGATACAGAACATAACAGTATCAGGACCAACCCCTGCCCCCCATACTGTTTGTATTGAGATGTCGATTGCTCGACTGCTGTATCTGATGCCTTTGGACCCTACAGGGTTAAGTACAGAGCCGCACACCATCGAGAAGCTTCTCTCAAATGAAAAGTTACTAAGGGATTCCACCTACACCCAGGTAAGTAGGTAACATTGCAGTGGGCTCCAGTCCTTGTTACCATAGAGATAATGTATTTAAAAGGGTAAATTGTCTTAGGATCAAACCAGGGCTCAAAATCTGCCCCCCCCCCCCCCCCCGGTAAGTGACTCCAATCTCCCCCCAGTACTTACCCAGGTACAGAGCTCTGATTCTCTGTACTTCCTGCTCCTGGGCTGCTCTCTTTCCCATGGTCAGGCAGGAACCCCCCCTGGGTAAGTGAATCCAATCTCCCCCCAGTACTTACCCAGGTACAGAGCTCTGATTCTCTGTACTTCCCGCTCCTGGGCTGCTCTCTTTCCCATGGTCAGGCAGGAACCTCCCCCTGGGTAAGTGAATCCAATCTCCCCCCAGTACTTACGCAGGTACAGAGCTCTGATTCTCTGTACTTCCTGCTCCTGGGCTGCTCTCTTTCCCATGGTCAGGCAGGAACCCCCCCCTGGGTAAGTGAATCCAATCTCCCCCCAGTACTTACCCAGGTACAGAGCTCTGATTCTCTGTACTTCCTGCTCCTGGGCTGCTCTCTTTCCCATGGTCAGGCAGGAACCTCCCCCTGGGTAAGTGAATCCAATCTCCCCCCAGTACTTACCCAGGTACAGAGCTCTGATTCTCTGTACTTCCTGCTCCTGGGCTGCTCTCTTTCCCATGGTCAGGCAGGAACCCCCCCTGGGTAAGTGAATCCAATCTCCCCCCAGTACTTACCCAGGTACAGAGCTCTGATTCTCTGTACTTCCTGCTCCTGGGCTGCTCTCTTTCCCATGGTCAGGCAGGAACCTCCCCCTGGGTAAGTGAATCCAATCTCCCCCCAGTACTTACCCAGGTACAGAGCTCTGATTCTCTGTACTTCCTGCTCCTGGGCTGCTCTCTTTCCCATGGTCAGGCAGGACCCCCCCCCCCCCTGGGTAAGTGAATCCAATCTCCCCCCAGTACTTACCCAGGTACAGAGCTCTGATTCTCTGTACTTCCTGCTCCTGGGCTGCTCTCTTTCCCATGGTCAGGCAGGAACCTCCCCCTGGGTAAGTGAATCCAATCTCCCCCAGTACTTACCCAGGTACAGAGCTCTGATTCTCTGTACTTCCTGCTCCTGGGCTGCTCTCTTTCCCATGGTCAGACAGAAACTACCCCCTGGGTAAGTGAATCCAATCTCCCCCCAGTACTTACCCAGGTACAGAGCTCTGATTCTCTGTACTTCCTGCTCCTGGGCTGCTCTCTTTCCCATGGTCAGGCAGGAACCTCCCCCTGGGTAAGTGAATCCAATCTCCCCCCAGTACTTACCCAGGTACAGAGCTCTGATTCTCTGTACTTCCTGCTCCTGGGCTGCTCTCTTTCCCATGGTCAGACAGGAACCCCCCCCCTGGGTAAGTGAATCCAATCTCCCCCAGTACTTACCCAGGTACAGAGCTCTGATTCTCTGTACTTCCTGCTCCTGGGCTGCTCTCTTTCCCATGGTCAGACAGAAACTACCCCCATCCCATCATTCTGCTCCAGGGCTGCATTGACCGAAACAGACAGATCCTGAAGGAGGAGCTGGGACTCTCGGAGGGAGACATCACAGACATCCCCGCGCTCTTTACTCTCCTTCCCTATTACAATAAAGCGGAAGCCTTTTACCCCAACATGGTGAGTACTGTAACGGGGGGCGGAGCCATGAGTTGTGTGCCAGGATTATAGGAATATAATAGATAATTGATGGCTTTTGATATAACTATCATTATATACTGTACTTATTCTCCCTTCTTCTAGTTTAGTCTGTCTCAGGCCCCATCGCCCAGCAGTGCAGTAACAGTATGGCAGCTCCTCCCAAACTCACTCAATGACCATTTTTTTTACCTTGTTCCTGCAGGTGAACATGTTGGTTCTGGGGCAATATCTGGCCATTCCCAAGCCATTCGGACCCCTCATAGATGGGAGGTGCTGCTTGGAGCAGAAAGTGTGTTCTTTGCTGGAGCCTCAGGGGTTAATCTGCACCTTCCTCGATGACTTTGCCACCTACCACCAGAACGCAGGGAACGTGCACTGTGGCACCAACGTGATCCGGAAGCCTTTCCCTCAGAAATGGTGGCACTGCCTTCCTTAGGCGCGACTTATTGCCCCTCTCTGGGGCAGTTGGGCCATACAGGCATCGCCATGGGGGGGCACTGCTCATATTCACTAATTAAAGAGACACAAACAGTGTCGGAATCTTGTACTGAACCTTTTGGCCAATTGGGCAAGGAATAAGTAGCTCCAGCTGCACCACTCTTCAACCTGCAGCCCTCTGATTGGTGCCCAGCTACTCCCAGCACCCTCTACTGCTCATACTGTACCACTTGGCCCGGGTACTTTGGGCACTTACCCATACACCTACTGATGCTCCTACTGTTTGTATTACAATTTCACTCTGATCATGTGACCATGCATGGCCTGGGCTACGGCCAATAGGGGGTCTGCTTTATTTCTATATAAAAATAGCTTTGAGACCCCTTTCTATGGGAGGGGCCCATCTCCTGGTTGTCTGTGGCCCCATGTGAAAGTCCAAGCAGTCCGGCCAAAAGTCAAGATTATAGCCCTCCACAAGTCTGGTTTCCCCTTAGGAATAATTTCCAAAAAGTCAAAGGGCCAATGGGCATCTGGCGAAGGACATGGAGATGTTGGGCACCATTGGTGAAAGAGGTGGAGACACTGCGCACCATTGGTGAAGGACATGGAGACACTGGGCACCATTGGTGAAGGAGATGGAGACACTGGGCACCATTGGTGAAGGAGATGGAGACACTGGGCACCATTGGTGAAGGAGATGGAGGCACTGGGCACCATTGGTGAAGGAGATGGAGACACTGGGCACCATTGGTGAAGGAGATGGAGACACTGGGCACCATTGGTGAAGGACATGGAGACATTGAGCACCATTGGTGAAGGACATGGAGACACTGGGCAACATTGGTGAAGGACATGGAGACACTGGGCACCATTGGTGAAGGAGATGGAGGCACTGGGCACCATTGGTGAAGGACATGGAGACACTGGGCAACATTGGTGAAGGACATGGAGACACTGGGCACCATTGGTGAAGGAGATGGAGGCACTGGGCACCATTGGGGAAGGACATGGAGACACTGGGCACCATTGGTGAAGGAGATGGAGGGACTGGGCACCATTGGTGAAGGAGATGGAGACACTGGGCACCATTGGTGAAGGAGATGGAGGGACTGGGCACCATTGGTGAAGGAGATGGAGGGACTGGGCACCATTGGTGAAGGAGATGGAGGGACTGGGCACCATTGGTGAAGGAGATGGAGGGACTGGGCACCATTGGTGAAGGAGATGGAGACACTGGGCACCATTGGTGAAGGAGATGGAGGGACTGGGCACCATTGGTGAAGGAGATGGAGGGACTGGGCACCATTGGTGAAGGAGATGGAGGGACTGGGCACCATTGGTGAAGGAGATGGAGGGACTGGGCACCATTGGTGAAGGAGATGGAGGGACTGGGCACCATTGGTGAAGGAGATGGAGGGACTGGGCACCATTGGTGAAGGAGATGGAGGGACTGGGCACCATTGGCCAGACAAACTTGCAGATGATCCCCAGGACACAGACCAACTGTGAGACGTGGGGGTGTTTGTACCCAGATAACAAGATATTACAGGTCACACCTGCCCCCTCCCCCACAGCGAGACTCGGCATTGGCTTCTGCTCATAGGCTGCCGAGTTGCCCCCATAGTCCAGTTAAAAACGGCCAAGGGAAAGGCAGTGGCAGTTACAGTGAGTGCAGGTACATCCCTTCCACCTTATTAGCAGGGATTCCTACTTACTGTATATAGTGCAGCTGTGTGTGCTGCCTACTCCCAGGCATTGTAGGGAGTTGTAGTTCAGTGGTATCCCTGCTGCTTTTATGAATTAAAATAGAGTGCAGCCAACACTGTAACATTTGGTTTCTTTTTTTATTCAAGAGCGTGTGCTTATTTATATACCTGTAACGTGCTGCCATCTAGTGGCCATACACAGACTGAACACCTGCACCATTGGTTCCCACTCCCCAATACCCATTCATCCCTCATTCTCACTGGGTTTATAGTTATGTGTAACTGTCACTGTGTCTGTCCCTTTCCCTTCCCTGCACTGCTGGTTCTGACTCCTGATACAACTCCCCAATACCCATTCATCCCTCATTCTCACTGGGTTTATAGTTATGTGTAACTGTCACTGTGTCTGTCCCTTTCCCTTCTCTGCACTGCTGGTTCTGACTCCTGATACAACTCCCCAATATCCATTCATCCCTCATTCTCACTGGGTTTATAGTTATGTGTAACTGTCACTGTGTCTGTCCCTTTCCCTTCCCTGCACTGCTGGTTCTGACTCCTGATACAACTCCCCAATATCCATTCATCCCTCATTCTCACTGGGTTTATAGTTATGTGTAACTGTCACTGTGTCTGTCCTTTTCCCTTCCCTGCACTGCTGGTTCTGACTCCTGATACAACTCCCCAATATCCATTCATCCCTCATTCTCACTGGGTTTATAGTTATGTGTAACTGTCACTGTCTGTCCCTTTCCCTTCCCTGCACTGCTGGTTCTGACTCCTGATACAACTCCCCAATATCCATTCATTCCTCATTCTCACTGGGTTCAGATAGCTAGAATCTCAGCCATAAAGCAGGAGAGGACTGCTGCTTACAATGGGGGGATCAGATAGGATCTGTGCCACTGTGACAGAATGCTCTGTTATACAGATAGCTAGAATCTCAGCCATAAAGCAGGGCAGGGCTGCTGCTTACAATGGGGGGATAGGATCTGTGCCACTGTGACAGAATGCTCTGTTATACAGATAGCTAGAATCTCAGCCATAAAGCAGGGCAGGACTGCTGCTTACAATGGGGGGGATCAGATAGGATCTGTGCCACTGTGACAGAATGCTCTGTTATACAGATAGCTAGAATCTCAGCCATAAAGCAGGGCAGGACTGCTGCTTACAATGGGGGGGATCAGATAGGATCTGTGCCACTGTGACAGAATGCTCTGTTATACAGATAGCTAGAATCTCAGCCATAAAGCAGGGCAGGACTGCTGCTTACAATGGGGGGATCAGATAGGATCTGTGCCACTGTGACAGAATGCTCTGTTATACAGATAGCTAGAATCTCAGCCATAAAGCAGGGCAGGACTGCTGCTTACAATGGGGGGATCAGATAGGATCTGTGCCACTGTGACAGAATGCTCTGTTATACAGATAGCTAGAATCTCAGCCATAAAGCAGGGCAGGACTGCTGCTTACAATGGGGGGGGGATAGGATCTGTGCCACTGTGACAGAATGCTCTGTTATACAGATAGCTAGAATCTCAGCCATAAAGCAGGGCAGGACTGCTGCTTACAATGGGGGGGGATCAGATAGGATCTGTGCCACTGTGACAGAATGCTCTGTTATACAGATAGCTAGAATCTCAGCCATAAAGCAGGGCAGGACTGCTGCTTACAATGGGGGGATCAGATAGGATCTGTGCCACTGTGACAGAATGCTCTGTTATACAGATAGCTAGAATCTCAGCCATAAAGCAGGGCAGGACTGCTGCTTACAATGGGGGGGGATCAGATAGGATCTGTGCCACTGTGACAGAATGCTCTGTTATACAGATAGCTAGAATCTCAGCCATAAAGCAGGGCAGGACTGCTGCTTTGTGATTACATCTAACTTACTACTCAAGTGTAATAAACCCCATTTCCCTGTATTTTGCTTTAGCAAAAACGAGTTATTTTTATACAAAAACCCACAGAAAAATAAAAATACACAAAGACGTCTTTTATTTAAACAGTGAACTCGAGAAATATAAAACTCAAAACCGAAAGATACAACAGTAACCCATTAACCCTGTAACCTCTGATGAAAAGGATTCCAAGTCCCCCCCGTGGGAAGACAGAGCTGCGGCAACTCAGAACCCCCAGAAAAAACCATTGGGGCCATAGCGCTCAAGTCCGAGGGCAAATAAAGCGCTCCCTATATACAGTAATACTAACCACTAGGGGGCAGACACCCTCGGTTCTAAATGGGGGGGGGGGGGGAGGGTACAAAAAAAATAACCCACTATACAAAAATAGAACAATGGCTTTCCCATAACCTAAACTGGATCTACAGGTGGGAGGGTTAAGGCAATGACATCACTTGCCTAGACACGCCCCTCTCACATATAATTAGCCAATGGGTTCACCTCCGCTAATTAATCTCAATGCGGTAACAGAGGATTTTTATTAATTACTCAACAAGTTAACGACCTGGGGGGGGGGGGGGGGGAGGATTACACTTCCACTTAAAAATATACAACAAAAATGCTGGAAACTTTCACCTGGAATCCTGATCCCCAATAAGGAATGCAATAGAGTAAGGATTTGCTTCTCTACAGTAGTAGCCCAGGGGCCGGCTAACCGGGTCAGAGGGTTTGGGCACGGTCATGCCTTTCTACAAAGAGATGAATTTCTTACATTGAAACAAACTAACATAGAACGAAGCTTTGTAACAGCTCGGGAGCAGGGGGGGGGCGGTGGCTAACCGGGCGCAACGGGGGTCAGTGTGTGCGCAGACAGGGGGTAAAGGCACCGTAAGTGCGGCACGGCTGGGGCAGGGGGACCGGGCACACTGCAAGGGCTCATTCGCAAGGCACCTGTTCCGAACAACTGAAATCAAATATAAATGTGTCGCTGCACAGTTTCTGGGGGGGGGGGGGGGGATAGTCGGCAAGATCAGGCAATGAGCCCCTTCCCAGACCTACCTGCCTCCCAACAGGACGACTTCCATAGGGGACACAATGCAGCCGGGGAGAGACATAGCAAAAGATTAATAGTGCATTGTGGGTTAAGGTACCAGTCTAGCTCCGCCCCCTTGAGACAATTGGCTGTCTTCTGTTCCCACCCAAACTTAAATTTTAACCCCATCGGACTCCGCTGTCCAGAAATAAGAGCAAATGGAGGAGGAATGTATAAGAAAAAAGTCCTGGTACCCATAGAGAGATACAGCTGCCTTAATGGTTTAGTGCTGGAGAGGCCTATGGGGCGGGCAGCACTAAGTGGGCAATGTAGGGGGGGGGGGGGAGGAGTGGTTGGAATATTGCATTTTCGGCATCTTGGCCCCGCCCTCTTGGGGTAGGGGGGCTGCTCAGCATCACAGAGTGCGGGGGTTGTACTCCGGAAGTTTCTTCAGCTTCTCTTTATCCTGCTCCGTTTCATCCCGCGCCACCACCAGAGTATGCGAGTAGCCCATGCAGACCTGCCGAGATATGGTACGAGCCCAGTCAGGCCAAGGGGGGACACACAAGGGACCCCCGACCCCCCAAATACTGCCCGAAAGGCATGCTCACCTGGTCCGAGTAGATGCCATCCAGCGTTTTTACTTCCTGAGCTGTGGTTGACGATTTGGCCTTGTTGTCCCCGTAACCCTGAGGGGGAAAAAGGAAAAGCCAATGAAAATCCAGATATTCAAAAATAAACAGAGGGTTAAAGGGGAACTAAACCCTGCGGCACAGCGCGGCTCAACCAAACGTTACTCAGCTGTTGCCGGACTACAAATCCCAGAATAATGTAACATATAATGAAGGGTGAGGCATGCTGGGAGCTGTAGTCCAGCAACATCAGGGCTGTATTCTTAAAGCAATATTGCCCAATAAAACTGCATTAAAATGCAAGAAATCCCCCAATGAGAATCCCAGCTGATGTGAGTAAATCCGGCTCCCTGTTCTCTGTTCCTGCAATTGGAGTTGGGAGCAATAAGCACAGTTTCCCAGCACTGAACAAGTCTGTCCCTTTATCCCCATGTCTGATTCCTGTGCCATATAATGAGGGGAAAATGCCATCATTATCTCTATATGTAAGGTACCAGCAAGGGGCCTGACACAGGGAATCAGCATTCTCATTGGTCACTTCTCTTGCACTTACAGTCACATTGTTGCTCAGTAGAATTCTCATTGGGGAATTTCCTTGCATCTAGAATTACGACTATAGCAACACTAGGGGGCGCAGTGGGGCAGTGTTATGGTTGGGTTTATATCCCCTTTAAAGGGCAAGTTCTGCTGACGCTGCAAAGGTATTGCATTTCACATCAACACCACCTTCCGCTGTCAGGACCAAACCCCATTCCCCTCACTATAGGAAAAGCTAATTCCATTGCCATCATCACCCCAAGATTTGCACCCCTTTTTGGCATTCTGATGACAGATACGGTGCATACTTAGCTACAATGCAGTGCATGCAGCAGCCCTTAGGCCGACTTCCCTTGTTGAGCAAGTGAGTAATGCACCAATAATGTTCAGACTGTTTGGATCAAGCCCCTCCCTCCCCAGCAGAACACTGGGAAAAAAGTGCCTCATCCCAAAAACTTGACAATTAATTGAACAAAGGGCAGATAAGGCTGATATTGCACAGACGCACCATTAATGATAGCGCCCCCCCACAATAAGATGGAGGCATTTGTACCAATAAGCACCTACTCACCAGTTCTCCAAATGTGGGCGAGGGTCCCCAACTTATTGTGCTCTCATCCGCTGCCAAAATGATACTGCTCTTCCTGCAAGAGACGCGCCACAGCCACATTAGCAGGATGGTATCTCCCCAGTAGCCCCCCCAAGCCCATTGCCCCCCCCCCAAGCCTGTGCCCCTAAGTGCCACACAGATGCCAATACTCACCCACACGCCAGGTTCCGTACTTTCCAGCCACAGAGATCCTGCACAGTTTTCGGGTACATGGTGGAATCACGTGAAGTGTTCGTTGCGCCCCAGAAAAACAATCCCCCTGGAAACAGGAAAGTATTTGTAAACATTGTCTGCTTAATGGGATAAAATTGTCGATACAGATGGCGAATCGCTAATGCACTCACCCATCTCGCTGACGGCGAAAGAACACGTGGCTCCGGCGTAGATCTGAGAGGCGCCACGGCCCGGGAAGTCAAACAGTTTAACCAGTCTGGGCACCATCTCGTCTCTCTGTTCTGAATGTCCCAGCCTGCCGTACCCCCCGAACCCCCAGGAGAAGACGCGCTTCTGGGAATCCAGTACCAACTGGCAAATGAAAAGTTACAGAACCAGTCAACCTCTTTGGACTACATGGGGGGGGGGGGGGGGGGTGCAAGTGAGCAAATAACCAGTTTCTATCCATGGCTGTTCAATAGCGGCTATTAAAGAGGAGCCCCGCCTATCAAAGTGCCTTTACGGAAGGTCAGGTCACATCAAGGGAGTTTGGCCATGACCAGTAATGCAGCACCCGCTAGTGAATGCTACAGTAGATAGGGACACATTGGGGCGACCCTCACAGGCACAGGGCGCCACTACTGGGGCGACCCTCACAGGCACAGATACACACATACATACATATTCTCTCACGTCACACAAAGGTCTATGGGAAAGTGAATACAGGGCAGGATAAGAGCCTCTGAGACTATAATCTCACCGAGTGATTGATGCCACAGGCAATGTCCCGCACAACCACGTTGGGAACTGGCAGAACCTGTCCATCCTTGGTTTTCTCTATAAATATGGCGATTCTGCGGGCGATCAGCTCACAGTCGTACTCTATGCGCTGGGCTCGGGCTATGTACTTGCCATCGGAGTTGTGGCCTAAAGTAAGGAAACAAGAAAGATTCAGGACAATGCAAACAAGTCTCCAGTTGAAGTAATTACAGTAACCTTCAGTCACACTTTACTGCTATGCTGCAAGTTGGAGTGATATCCCCCCCCTCACCCCCAGCAGCCGATCAGCAGGTCAATGGGAAGGGAGCAAGATAGCAGCTCCCAGTAGGTATCAGAATAGCACTCAATAGTAAGAAATCCAAGTCCGGCTTGGGACTCCTCCAGTTACATGGGAGTAGGAGAAACAATAGGTTAGCTGAAAGCAGTTCTAATGTGTAGCGCTGGCTGAAAGCTCAGACTCAGGCACAAGGCACTGAGATGGCGCCTACACACCAATATTACAGCTACAAATACATTTATTGGTTCAAGAATAAAATGTTAAATGGCAGAGGGAATTATATGCTGTGTAACAGTGTCAGTTCATACCTAGCTGGCCATACTCGGGGCAGCCAAAGGAATACAGATTCCCCTTGCAGTCCATGATCATGCTGAATTCAGCCCCACAGGCCACCTTGGTGATGGGTTGCCCATTATAAAGGATCTAGACATAGAATATATAATGAGATTAATGAGACACAGAACGATCCATACAAAATGGCTATCTGCCTCAGCAATACAGATTAGACACAGGGAAGAGAGGCATACGGTACCTGTGCAGGGCTTGGCACAGCATCAGTCTTGTTCCCCAGCCCCAGCTGACCCATTTTGTTTTCTCCAAAAGCATAGACGGATCCATTTTCTGGGGAAAGGAAAAGGGTGGAGTTATTATAAAGCACAAACATACTCTATGGCGCTGTACAAGGAATGGGTGTATACAGTGAGCATACAGAAACCCCTAATAACCGACACAAGAGACAGGCACGGCTGGGGCTATGAGTGATGGCTGCTGTAAGTCATACCTGTCAGTGCAAGGGTGTGGTTCCGCCCACATGCCCCATGCACAAACACTTCCCCCTTCAGGCTCTCGATCAGTTTAGGGACATCGATTCGCTTTACATCCCCGTGCCCAAGTTGTCCCTTGTCATTACGCCCTGAAAAATAAAAGCCATTAGCCACAAAGTATTTTTCCTCACTGTAACAGCCACTGGCCCAAGGCTTTTGGGCTCCCAGAACCTCTCTCTAAACAGCAGACATTGCCCTACTCACCCCAACTCCACAGTTTCCCCTCCACAGTGATGAGCAAGCTGTGAGCTGCGCAGGGACCAGCGGCCACAGTCCGTACTTGCACCCCAGTCAGACAGCCATATCGGTGGGGCCCCCACAGGTTTTGGCCCAAATTACGATAGGCAGCTGAATAAAGGAAAGAAAATATTGAAATTCCATTACCACGAGAGTTACAAAGGGACTATACCAGTCTGAGCATTTGCTTAAAGGGGAACTTCACCCAAACAACTTCATAAAAAAAAAAATTCATTTTTTCTATGCAACTTTCCAAAATGTTTACGGCTTTAAAAGTTATGTGTAAATGTAATTGGTATTGAAAGCAGCATTTTCTGAACTCCTGGTTGTTACTTTATAAACAATGTTGCAAAGCTCAGTCTCCTCCAGCGAGTCAGGTCTGTCAGGCTGCTCCCTTGTGTTACATTGTTTCAGTCTGAGCCCCCAAGGCAGGGAATAGGAAAGGCCAAACACTCCTAATAGCAATTATAAATACAAATAACCATAAAAACTACTGCACATTTAATAAATGTAGATTGCAAAGTTGCTTAGAATTTTCAAGAATAAAAAATTATATTTTGGGTTGACTTGTCCTTTAAGCTTTTTGAAAAGTAAACAGTTTCAAGCAACCTTGCAATATACATCAGCTAAAAAATATGCAGCCTTTTCATGATGTTTAATGTAATAATATGGTTTGGGACAGTTCCCTAAGACCCCTCTGTTCCCCTGCTGATTTGGCTGACTACTACTACTGTTGTCTGTCCTGAGCCTGCATCCACCCAATCCCACAATTCCCTGCTGCACACATGATGTCAATAAGGAAAGGAACATCACAGTGCAATGCATTGTGGGTTATGTAGTTCCAGGATTTCAAAGGATGCTGAATTTAGAACTACTGTTTTGCAGCTGGATTTCAGCATATAAAAATGGTATTTATTCACACTTTTGACTGGGCAGCCGGAGTTCCCCTTTAATATCTATTTTCTTGCATGAATCACACATGCACTTGCTACCATTTAAAGCCACAAATAAAGGGAACAACGTGCAGCTATTTACAGAACAGGAAGAGTGACCGTATCCTGCCTTCTGGGGGGCTTCACCCAGCCAGCGTAAATTGAACAAAAATTAGACATTAGCCTCAGGATAATGAACCCCTCGGTAAACAACAGAGATGGATTATCCAGGAATGCTTTCCCTGGGGGTTATTAGGACACGGTGTGGCTTCACAGACCCTTACCTTGTTGCTTAGGCACTTCTTTACGCCCAATGAGGTCCCAGTTGGTGGCACCAAAGATCAGAAGTTGACCTTTAGCTTTGGAGCCTTCAAGTTTCTGCAAAATACAGAAATGTTTCATTAAGTTAAATAAACTCAATAGATATAAATTCCTATAAGAAAGTATTTTTAGTACGGGTGAAGACACACAGAGCTACAAGTAGCAGCTACTTGATGTGGCTACTAAAACAGACAGTGCTGATCATTTACTGATCATTGTCTCTACATGTGTTTTAGCAGAGGCAATTTTCAGTATTGTCTATGGCAGGGGATTTTCTGGAGTTCAGTAGCCTTAAAAAATTAGCTGCTACTAGTAGCCCAGTGTGTTTTCACCCTAAGGAACACACCAATAATTTACCATTTCTGTAAGTCAAGATAACCTGGCTAAGGGCCGGGGAACACAGATAATCAAGACGGTCCGGACGTGTATCAGATCATTATTACAGAACCTTACATAATCATTGTGCTCTCCTGTATAATGTTTATTACATTATTAGTAACAAAATACAGCTCCTAAATACTGGAAAATGGGATTGCCACTAATAGAGAGAGGCAGGGACATGGTTCAACCCTGCGGAGGTAGGACCCTCAGTACGTGACTGCACTAAGGTCTGGCTGAATTACAGATGAATGGGGCAGACTTGCATCGAACTGCATGAAAAGGCGACTGGAAAGCGAGTCTGCAGGGTGAATAAGGGCTTATGGGGGGGGGGGGGGGGGGGTTTAAGTCTCCTTTGTATTCTCTGCTCTGCCTCTGTAACAAAGAAGGGCACTCATGCTGGTACTTTCCCATTATCTGCCATGTGTGTGTGTGTGGGGGGGGGGGGGTCGGACACCATTTTATCCCTCTGTGACCCCTCATAATAACAATACTGCTCATTACAGCAGGTAACACTCTAAAAAGGGTACAAACAGTACAATAAATCACTATAGAAGTGTAATAGTGAAAGACTCCCCTAAATGATGAACCATCTACATCACAAATTGGCATGGGGTGGTAAGGGGGTGCTGGGGCTTATTAATCATAATATAAATATGGGTGCTTTCCCCTATGTACAAGTGATGTTATACTGGGAATGCCCACACTCAGTACCCTAGGGCCCCCCCAATACACTTACAGTGCCCCCTAAAGTTTGACCCCACAGGCAGAGCTGTAGTTCAGCTGAACACTAAACTAGGTTATTGTGACTCCTTATCATAACAATATAAAAGCCCCCCAATAAAGAGGAGGGGGCCCCCTTACTATCTTCTCCTTGCTGTGCTCCGGTTCGGTGACAATGACGGCGGTGGGGGCTTTGGCTGCTCCCTTGGCGGGGCCCCGCTTGTTGTTGTTGCCCTGGAATCCCCCGTCGGAGCCCGGGCTCCCGTCCAGATCGTCGTCGTCGCTGCTGAACTCCTGGCGGGATCGCTTCTTGGCCGAGGCCGCGGCTTTCTTCCTGCTCCCGGGCCGCGCTGCCCCATTCCCCGGGCCGGAGCCCTCCGTCACCTTCTTCCGCGGCATCGTCCGTAAGGGTCTGCTGAACACAACGGGACACGGTGAGACACAGGGAACCCCCCGGGGCCACACAAGCGCAAACTGGGGGGCCCCATTCCTATAGCCCCCTAATGCACTTCCGTATCCCCCCAGGCAATAGTAACGTCTCTCAGCCGCCCCCATACTGTTCCCCGGCAACATAGGGGTCCCCAAGAGCCCCCTTCCCCACCACAGGGACTGGCCCTTTGCAATGAGTGGGTCCCAGTCCCCCTGTACCCCTGCGGGAGGGCCCCCCAGCAATGTAAGGGTCCCAGTACCCCTGTGGGAGGGCCCCCCAGCAATGTAAGGGTCTCAGCCCCCCAGCAATGTAAGGGTCTCAGCCCCCCAGCAATGTAAGGGTCTCAGCCCCCCAGCAATGTAAGGGTCTCAGCCCCCCAGCAATGTAAGGGTCTCAGCCCCCCAGCAATGTAAGGGTCCCAGTACCCCTGTGGGAGGGCCCCCCAGCAATGTAAGGGTCCCAGTACCCCTGCGGGAGGGCCCCCCAGCAATGTAAGGGTCCCAGTACCCCTGTGGGAGGGCCCCCCAGCAATGTAAGGGTCTCAGCCCCCCAGCAATGTAGTTACATCCCGTAACTACTGCGGCTTTACTCCCCCATTGCCCCCATCCTCACCAAAGCCCTTTAAAGCGATACCCCAAGTTCCTTCCAAACCAGCCCCCCCAGCCCCTCAACTGTACAGAACTTACTCCTTCCCGTTTCACTTTTTAAAGCCCCCCCAATGTACCCCTGCCCCGCTCCCTATAGAATGTAAAGCCCCCCCAATGTACCCCTGCCCCGCTCCCTATAGAATGTAAAGCCCCCCAATGTACCCCTGCCCCGCTCCCTATAGAATGTAAAGCCCCCCCAATGTACCCCTGCCCCGCTCCCTATAGAATGTAAAGCCCCCCCAATGTACCCCTGCCCCGCTCCCTATAGAATGTAAGCCCCCCCCAATGTACCCCTGCCCCGCTCCCTATAGAATGTAAAGCCCCCCCAATGTACCTCTGCCCCGCTCCCTATAGAATGTAAAGCCCCCCAATGTACCCCTGCCCCGCTCCCTATAGAATGTAAAGCCCCCCAATGTACCCCTGCCCCGCTCCCTATAGAATGTAAAGCCCCCCCCCAATGTACCCCTGCCCGCTCCCTATAGAATGTAAAGCCCCCCAATGTACCCCTGCCCTGCTCCCTATAGAATGTAAAGCCCCCCCAATGTACCCCTGCCCCGCTCCCTATAGAATGTAAAGCCCCCCCAATGTACCCCTGCCCCGCTCCCTATAGAATGTAAAAGCCCCCCCAATGTACCCCCTGCCCCCGCTCCTATAGAATGTAAAGCCCCCCAATGTACCCCCTGCCCGCTCCCTATAGAATGTAAAGCCCCCCCAATGTACCCCTGCCCTGCTCCCTATAGACATGTAAAGCCCCCCCAATGTAC